>NW_015168654.1:2019802-2052350 GCF_001447785.1 Gekko japonicus
CTCGTTCCCACTTGAAATGACCCCTGGGGGTGGGGGCTGATGGAGAGAGAGGGGCTGGCCTAAAGCCACATAAATTAGCTTATGGCTGGGGAGGGAATTTGAACTCAGGACTTAATTTATAAGATTCATTTATCTGCCTGCCTTTCTCTTGAGCATCTCAGGACCCAAGGCTGGTAGACAGATTTTCTCTACACCTCTGGACAGGAGCATGTCACAGTGGAGCTTCTGTATACCACCAGCTTCTTATTTCCTTCTGGGCGGGATGCCAATGGCTTGTGATGGGACACGGACTTTGCCCACAACCTTTACCCATGTCCCTGGATGCTGTTGGCAGAGGCCCTGCCTCAGTCCAGTCTGCTTGTCAGCTACACGTGGTTTGGACTGTCCACGTGGCTCTCTCAGTCCAGCGCAAGACACACCACTCAGATTTTGATTTCATACTGGGATGGGTGCAGCAGATCCAGACGCAGTGAAATTGAAGGGAGTTGCTGGCTTGGGTATAAAGACTGGGGTGGGGTCCGACCACACGCCATCCCTACAAGGCAGGAAGAACAGCCCTTTGCAAATATATTGGAGATGTTTCACATTGCAGGGAACATTCACAACCAGACCTCCCCACACCATCCTAGCTAAAGCCTCCTGTTTCCTAGATGGAACTTGCAAACCCCCCCCCCCACACACACACTTTGGTTATATTTAGGCCGTGAGGCAGGATCTGGCATCTGCTGCAAGGACAAGCAGAACAGACTGGAGTTAAAATAACAATGACCACCACCACCAACAACAACAACCCCTGTGGATTGCTGGAGTGCTCTTCCTTTGTGCGTCCAGAGTCACATACAATGTTGAGGCTTCCTGTGCTTTATGACAGCTGTGTCCAATTCCCTTCCTACTTTTGTGTGGCCTAGCCCAGGCATAAGCAAAAGAAGAGTCTCCTGCCTGGCATTGGGAGTCTCCCTGGACCACGAGCGAGGGAAGGGATAGCTCACTACAGCACACCCCATATGCAGTCTTAGCTGTGGAGCAACCAGTTGCTCTGGAGCCCATGCTGGAGGGGGCACTGGGTCCTCCTCTGTCCCTCATCATCACTGCCTGCAGACTCAGGGCTGTGCCATGCACTGGCCAGAAATCAGCCACCAGGGAGGCAGTGCTCTAATTACTACCCTCGCTGCCACACTCAGTGATTATGAGGCCTCATCCTTGACTCTTGCCCATGGTCCTGGAACCCCTGAGACCACCATAGCACATCCAAATCCACAGCATCATGAGCCATTCCCTGCTCCAAAACTGCAGCCACACCACAGGCCCAGAAATTTCTCAGAGGTCAAAGAAGAGTCAAGTGCTGGGATCCTGTTTTCTAAGCGGAGACTCAACCCTGAAGGGAAGGGAAGAACTTGTCTCACAAACCTGGATGGGCCATTGGCCTGATCCAACAGTGGCTTCTCTTATGCTCTTATGACTGCTCAGCAATTTCATGGAGTGCCCACGAATTCTTGTATTGCGAGAAAGGGAGAAAAGTACTTCTTTCTCTACCTGCTGTATCCCATGCACAGACTTGTTGATCAGAGGATACTTGAAATGTGACGTACATGTTCCCAATAGCTAATACATTGATGCACCTACCAATTTTATGTCAGGGTTTTTGTTTTTCTGGTTTATTTTTGGCGACCCCGTGGGGTTTTCCAGGCAAGAGACAAACAGAGGTGGTTTGCCATTGGCTGCCTCTGCATAGTGACCTTGGACTTCCGTGGTGGCCTCCCCTCCAAGTACTAACCAGGGCTGGCTGACCCTGCTTAGCTTCCATGTTCTGATGAAATCAAGCTAGCCTGGGCTGTCCAGGTCAGGGCTATGTAAGTTCACTCAAAAGTAAGTCTTCGTGGTGTCCATAAGCAGCAGACATTCCATTTGCAGCAACTAAGCATTATGCCTCTTATGCATCAATTAGGCACCCAGGACTTTAAGAGCAGTTTGGCCTCCGGAAATCTGCCAGGGAGAGAAGCTTTGCAGAAGCTAGAGTTACCAACTTCCAGGCAGAACCTGGAGATCTCCTGCTCTGACAACTGATCTCCAGACTACAGAGCTCAGTTCCCCTGGAGAAAATGGCTGCTTCGGAGGGTGAAGTCTCTGGCAGTGTACCTTGCTGAGGTATCTCCCCTCCCTAAACCCTTCTCCAAGCTCCCCCCTCCTAAAAAAAATCCCCAGGTATTTCTCAGCCCAGAGTTGGCAACCCTATTCAAAACATGCAGATTAGTGCAATCACCCGCTAATGTCTGCAGATCCACGTGAAAGACACAGAAGCAGGAGCTGGTTTTAGAACCAACCACAACAACTTGGCAATCCTGTCTGGAAAATGCTGGAAACATCCCTCAAAAGGACAGCAAGTCAACTTTCTGGAGCATCCTCTAATATCGGCAAAAAACAAAAACAAAAAACCAAAATAAATATCCAGGACATTCCGTGTTCAATCATTTGCAAAGCCAAAAATTAGAGGAGCAAGACAAGATTTTGGCCCGCTTGGCCCTCCATAACTGGAAACTAGCACAGTTTGCCTCTCGCCCCCAAAAGTTCTAGCGCACCTGGGAAAAAATGCAAGAAAACTCTGGGATCAATAAATATTTATTATGTCGTCCACAATATTTGGACTGTGAATGTAAGCATGGCCTAATGCCAGCAAAGTGAGAAATCTCTTGGCCTGCCTCGCAGACCAATTGAACTTGATATCTGCCTGTTAAACTAAACAATGAAAGAAAGGGGGGGGGGGGGGAAGAACAGAAAAGACACACTCCCATTCTACATGAAAATGGCTCCCAAGATTCATTGGTGCAAACTGTTGCAGCAAAAACTCCCTGCTGGGCTCAACAGCTCAGAACACAGCACTCCAGTATTGTGTCAACAGCACAGGTTACCTGTTTGCTTCCTGGTCCAATTCAAAGGGCCGGTCATGAACTTCAGAGCTCTTTGTGGCCTGTGGAGGCTCGGAAAGTATGAAGGCGTCTCCTGGTATAATCCCACACGCCAGTTACGTTCCTCGGACTGCCTTCTCCTTGTCGTGCCTTTCCTAGGACCAGGTTGTGGGCTCTCGGAGAGGCCCAGTCCTCTAGAACAAGCTTAGCAGAACGCAGCAGGAGGACACCTTCGTTGACTCCGTTTAGAAAGGAGGGCAAGACAGTCCTGTTTTGTAGAGGACACGGAACTGTTCTGGCAGTTTTACCTCTGTTTTTAAGTCCGCAAGTGTTTTTATTTGTTAATGGATATTTTATGTCCTCACAACTTCTTGTTGCGCAGTTAACTACCTCGAACTGAAGGACATAAGGTGGGACAGGTATTTTAAATAAATATATGCAAAACAATGACAGCAAATCCCAGTTCCAAAGGGCCATGCTAAGGTAGGCAGGACCTAAGGAGCCCACTACACTACTGCCCCCAAGAGGAAGGGAAGGGAAAGACTCTGCCCTGGCCAAGGCCAGCCCTGCAGTGTCACCTTTACACTGTTTGGAGAACGGACACAGCTGGATTAAGGCTCAGACAAGAGACAGACACTCTTACTTCTCCAAGGCAGGGGGCTTCCTTGCCCCTCTTCCTGCAATTGGTTTCTCTGGCAGCGGCTCCAGTAAGTAGCAGAAGGCCACGGCCCACGACTGGACCCAAGCTCTACTGCTAGGTGATCCACTGGGAAAGAAAACAAAGAACCCTGGTCCGGCAGGCTCCTGGCCATGAGATGGATGTGAACGACCTCTCCCTTCTGCCGTGTGAAGTTCTGTGTAAACCGCAAGCTTGTAAACTCCCGCAACAGAATGTTCCTGGCTTAGTGGCTCATGACTCATAGGATGCCGCTCCCTCTCACCCCACCACGTGTGCCGGGTAAC
Organism: Gekko japonicus; assembly: GCF_001447785.1. Lineage (NCBI taxonomy): Eukaryota > Metazoa > Chordata > Lepidosauria > Squamata > Gekkonidae > Gekko > Gekko japonicus. Next base: position 2,023,669 of record NW_015168654.1, read on the forward strand.
AGTGCAGAGGTCACGTTGCAGAAATGGCATTTGAAATGGCAATTTGTTTATTGCTCCCACTATACAATACAGTGAAGTGTTAATGGTCTCTTCCACTTGTTAGGCAAGGTTGAAAACAACCAGTGTCAAGCATGTTGGTTCCCAGGGTTGGAAGTTGGAGCTGGAGGCAAGCAAACCCTGTGCCACGTGTCTGTCTGCCATGCAAAGACAGCTAGAGGGGATGCCAAGAGACCTAGACAGCCCAGACTCCCCAGGACACACACAGTTTACGCCACCCCACCTCCACGGGCCATCTCCTACTCTGAAATGATCCTTTCGCCATTTTGGCAAAGAAACTGTGCTGTCCTGCCCCCTCACCAGAAGACTACCTGGGCTGTCGCTTGCACTTTCACGGGCACTGGCATTTATGGGAGGAGGTGGAGGCTTGGATGGGAAACCCAGTTACACAAGATCGGCTTGCCACCTGGGAGGCAGTTGCACAACTGTGCCAAGAAGCTGCTTGGAGCTCTTGGGAGTGCTAACCGCAGCCAGTCTCTTCAGTCCCCTGCCTTAAAAAAAAAACAAACCAACCCTGAACACACCAATAGGTTGGGAAGCCCAGAGGAAAGCGAGGTCCCTGGAAGCACAAGCAGACAGCTGCTGCCTGCGAAGCCACAACTACTCACCTCCTACCTGGGACCTGCTCACTCCCCACTTTCCAGGCTACACAGGGGTGCCCCTTGGGCAGCCACACATACAGACAGGCAGACAGGCAGACAGGGAACACTGCCTCCCCTCCCTCCCAAGGGCCTGTGGGAACTCCCTGCCACGCTGGAAACAGACCAAAAGCAGAAGAGCCGCTCTTTCTTTCCTTCCTTCCTTCCGAAACCTTTAATTGTGCTGATAAAAACCCTAACAAAAAAAAGTGGTTGATCACAGTGTGAAAAACAGCCCTTTCCCTAGGGCTGCCCCAACCGAAGCAGGGAGAAAAAGGGGGGAGTTGGCGACGCCCAGCTCCCCGCACAGTGATTGAAGCCAGTGATTGGACTGGCGCGCCTTGGGAGGCGGTGAGCCTCTGTTCTTCCCCGGCAGGAATACTGGGTCCTGCTGAGCTTCATGTGCCAGGCTTGAGTCCAGTTTGGCACCAACACACAGGACAAAATAAAAAGAGAGCCATGCTGATGCCCAGAGGGATGCTCATGGCAGGGGTGGGTTGTCCCACCTGGCATCGCAGGCGGGGGACAGATCACAGCCCCTTCCCCCACTGTGAGCGGTGGGTTTCCACTGGCCAACATGAATGGACAGCAAGAGGTCAAAGCCGGGGGGGGGGAATCTGCCGGGGGATGGTGGCCACTGACACTCCCCGCATCTGCCACCCTTTTGAACTGCAGAACGGCTGACCGAGCGCCCTGCGGCCCAGCACCAAGGACGTGGCCTATCGCTGGGGAACCACAGGCCATAATTGGCTGCTTCCATAGCCAGTCATCTTTCTCCGATGCGGAGGCAAAGCCGTGCTCCTTCGAAGCAAGGAGTCTCGCGAGGTCTGAGCAAGTCCTTGGCCGTGTTCCCTGAGATTGACACCATGGTATGGCGGTGGGGCGAGAGCGTGGGTACCCTCCCCCTCACGTGGGGCAGGAGCCTCAGGGGGCCTCTCCGTTCCAGGGGGGTGGGGGCTCTCTGCCCGCAGTCCAAGGGTCAAAGGAACTGAAAATCGGTCCCCACGCAGCAATCCAAGCCTATGGGGGGGAGGGTCCTCTGGAATGGTTGCAGAAGGTGGAGGCGGAACTGCGACTGGCAACGACTCTGACGGAGAGAAGAACGGACAAGGGTTAGAAGCTCGACAGACGGCGAAGCCTTGTTGAGACGCCCTTTGGGGGAGGACTGACAGGAGGTGGGGGGAGGCATGTCTCTGTGCAAAGCCCCTGCTCCCCACCTCCAGCCCTGAGCAATCTGGATCACATACAGCTAATCGATCACGGGGGGACGGGATCCTGACCGAGGCAGCCCAATCACTCCATGGCCCTGCGAAAAGGACTGGGTAGCCCAGCTAAAGACAGAATGAACACAACATGCCCTCTGCTGTTCTGAGCCGGAACTGCAACTCTATACCGGAAAGTCAGGTGACTCCAGGGAAAAGCTGCCCTGCGCCAGAACCTCAGCTGGCACACCCCCGCCTGCCGGCCAAACAACCCTACCCTGCCAACCCCAGACTTCACACAACAGCACCTGGTGCGGCCACGCCTCTCCTGGATCAGGGACAGTCCTGCAACTTCCACTTGGAGGGTGGGAGGGGACATCTCACCCAGCATGTCCTGTTTTGAGGAGTCAACTGCATTATTCACCTAACAAGACATGACGAGGCTCCAGAGTATCACCCCACGAGCTGCACACTAAATGGCCAACTGAATCCCACCATGGAGGTGGTGGTGGTGGTGGTGCGGACAGGGTGGGCTCCAGGTTTTTTTGCACACTAGGCAAGGCTACCTTCTGGTGCCCCCCCCCACCCCCCAATATTTTCAAAGATAAATGCATTTTAGGAAGAATGAAAAACACAAAATTCGAAATTACTAATTTTACATTGGTTTACATTTTAAAACAATATGGTTTTGTTCTGGTTTTAATAGCTTAAAGCAGCCATTCGTTCCAGGGGAACTAGGGTTGCCAGCTTACTAGACTCCTTTGCACCCCACGCCGGAGTGTCGTGTCCACTCCGGTCTACAAGAGAGTTGCAGAACTTGATTCTCAAAGGCAGATCTTCTCTCGGGCTCGGGAGGATCCAGAGGAGTTCACAGGGAAAGACGAGGGCCCCCCCGGCTGGCCGCCCTTCGGCTCCAGACACGCCAAGCCTAAAGGCGCCAATTGCTACCCTGGAGCCTGGCCTGCCTGTGCGAGTGACAGCTGTCAATCTGCTGCTCACAGGCCCCGAGATCACAGCGGCGCTTGACAGGGGGACGGGAACCTGGAGACGAGCTGGAGAAGGAGGCCTCTTTGCATAGCTCTGCCCAGCCCGGCACCCTTCCAGCGGCACACCTGTGCGGCCAAACCACCGCCCCCTCGGAGAGCCCGGGGGGAGTGGGAAGCTCAAGCCCAGCCTTCGCATAGGAAGCAGCTGGCTGCTCTTGCAGCCGAAGCCGTGTCCAGGAGTGGATGCGCCTTGGGCACCAGCGGTGGCATTTGGGTAGGCTGGCTGGAACCTGTTTAGAGGTGAGGGAGGGGAGGGGAGGGGGGCAGGCCAGCAGAGCACCTGACAACAAAGCGTTCCTCTACTCGGGCTTTTGCCATGGGCAGAGGAAGCAGGGACTGGGACCACAGAGGAAGGAGTCAGCTTGCGGGTGTTTTGTCTCTCCTTCCACCCATCCAAAGACAATCGGCTCAAGAAAATCTGCTGCAAATTCCCTGACTTCGCATGGGGGGGGGGGATCTCTCAGTTGAGCCTGCCCTGTGCGACCTTTCAGCCGAGAGAGGTGGGGGAAAGCTAGCAGGGACGGGGGGGGACCCCTCACCTCCCGAACTCCTGTGCCATTCACTTCCAAAGTCTCCACCCCTTTGCCTGAAGGGGGGGGGTGGGGGGCGTCGCCCAGACCGAGAGTTTCCCTGCTGGAGAACTTGGCGAGCTCCCTTCCTTGCCTGCCTTCCCCGGCCGGAGTGGAAATCTCCCCCTCAGAGCCACTCCCGGGGCCCACCGGCTTCTCTCCTCGCCCGCCCCGCGCCTCCTCCTCCTGCTCCATCTCCCCCCACCCCACCTGCAGCCAACCCTCGCTCCACAAGTGCCACCGCTGTGCGCAGTCCACTCCCCTCGCCGGGGAGGGGGGTCCCCAGAAAGCCATGATGGAGGCAGGTGGGTAGCGGCAGCAGGGGCCTTGCTGCGCCCCTCGAAGATCTGCACCCCAGGCCATCGCACTAGTTGGCCTAGTAGAAGAGCTGGCCCTAGGTGCGGATGCCTTTGTTCCCCATCCCTAATGTTTGTGACCAGCTGGTAGGAAGCTTTGGAAAGAAGACCCTCAAACCACAGGCCTAGGGAAGGTCAGCCCTGACCTGGACAGCCCGGGCCAGCCTGATCTCGCCAGATCTCGGAAGCTAAGCGGGGTCGGCCTGGGCTAGCATTTGGATGGGAGGCGTGACACAGAGGCAGGCAACAGCAAGCCACATCTGAACGTCTCTTGCCTTGAAAACCCCATGAAAGGTCACTGTGAGCTGGCTGTGACTTGATGGCAAAAAAAAGAAGAGAGAGATGATTCAGGATTGGCCCACGCAGGCTCCGTCCTTTCCTCAGGCCACCAATGTGGAAACCACATAGTCGGGCAGAGCCGTCCTGGATCTCAGCAGGCCGGAAGGATAGCTCTGCTCGGGTTTGTCCAGAAGCAGTGCAAGACCACTGAATAAGCCACAGTCTCTGGTGGGGGCCTTCTGCACTTCACTCCTCCCCACCACACCCCCAATCCCCGGGATGAGAAGTCCTGCGCTACTCACGGGGTCACGGCTTGCGGGCCTGAGTCTCGTCTGTATTGTGCAATGTGGCGCTGGAAGTTGGCTGCATACGGATAGCGCTGACACCTTGGGAGGAAACACAATCCGTGAGATGTGCTGGCAGGAGCTTACCCTGGTCCATTTCAAAAAAGGGCCGCTCTCTGGCTCCTGAAACGACCCCCTCCAACCAGCTCCTGGACAGAACCACAAGAGCCACAGACAACCGCCGTGTTCCTTCGTGGCTCCAACCTGGCACCAGGACCACCAGGACCACTTCAAACCAAAGCACCCCACCCCCCCGCTACTGCCGCATAAACACTCACCTTCGTCCTCGGCACGGATCTGGGCCTCGAGGTCTTCGGGGTTGACATGTTTGTAAGCATCCTCGTCTTCAGGAGGACGGCACTTCCCGCAGCAGAAGCAGCAACAGCAGCAGCAGCAACAGCAGGTGAGGAGGCTGCAGCATATGGTCAGCGGCTGGGGCAGGCGAGAGGCGCAGGTGAGCAGCCGGGCACAGAGCTCAACTCCCTCCCCTGCAGCTCCGGGTACGCCCCCACCTCACCCCACAGGGACACCCCTGGAGCAAGACTGACACGGCTCGCAGCAAGTGCTCTGGTCCCTGCTCCGTGGCGCAGGCACACTGCCCCCACCCGGTCCGCACACCTGCCGCCACCCAATAACCCACCTTGAACCACCACTTGGACATGAGGAAGTAGTACTTGACACTATCCTCCCCAAACTGCTCAGCCACGTAGAGCCCCATTGAGCCATACTCGTCGTATATTCGCCGCTTGTTCTCATCGCTGAGGGTTGTGTTGGCGTTGTTGATCTCCTTGAACTTCTCTGCGGCTTCGGGATTATCGGGGTTCTTGTCCGGGTGGTACTTCAAAGCCAGTTTCCTGGAAGAAGGGTGGGACGGGGTCGTGGGCAAGCATTAAAGGGGATGGAAGACTCCTGGCACTGCTTCTGGTCAATCTACCCCAATACAGAGTGATCAGAAGGGCAGCAGCAGTCTCCGTAGCGGGCCCTGCGATCAGTGAATCTCATCTCCTCCTGGGGCTGGACCTTCCTCTGTCTACCAGGGCCTTGGGTGGGCAAAGTGGACCGCTGTTATAGAGATGGCTGCCAGCAGGCACAGGAATGTTGTGACATGCACGGCCTGGATCATCACAAACTCAGCATGAAATAAAAACCCTCTGAAATAAGACAGGAGTCCTTGGGCACCTGTAGGACTAACAGCAGATGCATGGGATACAAAGGAGCTCTGACTGACAAAAGTGCACACTGGGGGTGCCACGGGACTCCTGCTTTATTTTGCTGCTACAGATCAACGTAGCTATCTATGTGGGATTATCAGCCCCATGAAACAACCACTCATGCATGGAAGAAGTCAGTGCGCACACGTGGCTGCAGTTCGAGAACACCAGCCAGAACCTGCATTTAATGTTCTAAGAGCACTGAATCCCAATTGGCTTGGGCTGCCCTGTTTCAGCCACTGCGAAATGTAGCACTGCTAGAGTGGAGACAATCAAAATATATTTTAATAATTATTTCTAATATTATGATCATCAATACAAATATATGATCATTAGTCCAGAGTCTGTGAAACACGCAAAAACCCTTGCAAGGGAAAAAGTCCACAAAACAATATTTTAGGGCGGAATTAATCACAATCTGCACAGTGTCCAAAGCACAAACCAAATCCGTACAGAGTACAAACAAAGATCAAGTATTTTCTCCAGTCTAAGCAATAAAACCTTCGGCACTGACATGAGCTCACAACCTCTCTTGTTGGAGGCGGAGTGCACATCAGCGCTGAAAGTTTTATTGCTTAGACCCTGGACTACTCATCATATGTTTCTACTGATTATCATATTTAGAATATCAGAAATAATCATTACGGTATATATTTTGATTACAATATTGTGTTGTCTTCACTGTAGAAGCGCTACACTTCACAGTGGACATTCTTGTTTATTTGTTTCAAACACTGTGATTCCTCTGGCATTACTGCTTCAGCCACTAGCAGCGTGCATCCTTATGCCAGACAAAAAGTTGCCCCAGAGCGGCTTTATGCTTCCCTGGGAAAGGTCCCTATCTGCCACTTCAGCAAGCCTCCAGTACAACACACCCCTGCCTCACGCAGTAGCAGCAATAAGGTGACCCTGTAAAAATCCACATTGTGTGTTTAGGGATTCCCAGAGCTAGCTATGTTGTTGTTGTTGATTAGGGGACAGGGATATTGGAGGGGAGGGACCACCCTAAACTTCCAATTCATGGGAGCTGGCAGAGTGTGCTATCATCCGCAGAGGAATAGAGGACACCCTACCTGTACGCCTTCTTGATGTCTTCTGAAGAAGCCCCCTTTTCTAGCCCCAGGATGTGGTATAAGCTCTCTCCAGCCCGTGACATCTTCCGCTGCAGGCGAGCGGTGTCCGCCATCTTGCTCTAAATCAGACACCAGCACAAGGAACTGAGCTGTGGAGACGTACGTGCAGGAGAAGACAGAGCAGCACCGGAACCCCAGTTCATCCTGCCGTGCTGCTCCTGGGACTTGATGTGCAGCATCGTAGAAGCAAGGCGAGAAGACCCAGCAGAAGACCATTGACTACAAGATCCACACAGAAGCTTCCTATTCCTCTTCACTCCACAGTGCAAGCAGCGACACCTGTACAGCCCAAGGACTCCGCTTTGCCCAGCCCCACACACTTGCAAGCCTGACCAAGGCTCTGAGTCCTGGCCCTATACAAAAGCCGTTCTGCTGGAATGCTGAGAAAGTACGCCTACATACTGTGGAAATATGATCTGCATTCCAGTTGTGTTTGGCCATGGCCCACCCAGGATCAGGAAACAAATTCCAGAGCTGAGATGGGCAATCACATGAGTGCACGCTGGCCCAACCCTTCCCATTCCGAGGGGGGGCATGTCCCAGTCTAAATAAGCAGGCCTGCCCCAACCTCTGGCTCCACCCAGGCAGAGCCAAAGCTGCTAAAAGCCTGATGACTGTTCTGTCCAACTGAGCTTTGTGGTGTCCCAAGAAAGCCACCCTGGTGAGGTTCAATCAGACAGATGGGCAAACATTTACCCAAGAATTCGAACATCACAGAGGATGGAAAGAAAGAGAGGGAGCAGCCAGTGCCACACTGGAGCACACAGAGCAACCTGGTCAGCTGTTGGCAGGCACAGGGCAACCTCCACCAAATGGCAGGGTAACCTCCCCCTCTTGCAGCATCGTCAAGGGTTGCTGAACTCAACTGCACTGTAGCCTCATTGGAATGCCTTGGCTGACTCACTACCAAACCCCCAGCTCCCATCAATTCAGTGGCTGACTCTGGATCATGGGTTGATAGAGAACTGGCTCAGACTGAATCTCCCGGACTGCAAAACTGCAGAGCCTCAGGGCACCTTCTGGGATGCAGCACATTCAAGGCTGCCTCCCCACATCCTCTGGGTAATACCCGCCAAGGGGCTTTCCTACCACAAACCCATTTTCTTCTGACACACCTCCAGGGTTCACCAGCTTTTCCACGGAAGCTTGAATGAGGGAGGTAGTGAGGTTAAGCCAGCCTGAGAAGGCTTTGGGAGACTGAATGCCTTAACCAGATTAGGCTGCAAAGGCCAGAGCCATTCAGCTTCGTATCCTGCCAAATAAACACTAAGCTAGTGGAAATGAGGCCACAGGGTCTCTGCAGACAGGCATGAGGAAGTGTTTGCCATTTGGGGCTGCACTGAGCTCCCAACCCCACAGGGCTTCCATAGGGGAACTGTCCCAGCCATTAGCATACAGCAGCCGGAATGCTCCCTTGTTCCTGGCTGGAGAAAACATTGCCCCCCCTTCCGTGACTGAAACAAACTTAGGCCGCAAGGCCTCGGGGGCTGCACGTACTGCCACCTGTTATTAGCCCAGCATGAAGGTGAAAGCAGTCCTGCAGGAAAAGTGACCTCTTTGCCCCTACTTTAGCCAGCATGGCATAGTTGTTAAGAAGACTGTCACCAGACTAAGATCTGGGAGATCCAGATTCAAATCCCCACTCTGCCACAGACTCTCAATGGGGGGGGGGGGGGGGCGGGAGACGAGTTGCAGGTTTTTTTGTTGTGAGGAGGAGATAATAATGTCCCCACTGGGGGAAAAGCAGGATATAAATACTTAAAGTTTCTTGGGCTGTTCCTGCGTAAGAACCATACCCATGCATTGACTCTCCATTTGAGGAGTTTGTGATTAAATGTGATCGGGACTACCCCCGGATTCACCCATCAGTTCCACTTGGAGTTGGCAGCATGACACAGGTGAGCTGGAGGTCAGGAGGCATTTATGCAAACAACAGAACAGACTCCAGACTCATAAGCACAACATATGGGCCTCAAGAACTCAACACTGATTCTACTGAACACTTGAAGGGGGGGGGGGATTCAATTTTCTTTAAGCACTTCAGGTTTTGAGATGCCCCAAAGACCATGTCTAGGGGACCAGTCTGGTGTTCAGATTTTTACCCCACCTTTCTTTCAAGAAGCTGAGAGTAGCATAATATGGCTTCCTAGTCCTCATTTTTCTCCTCACAGCCCTCCCGGTGGGCGGGTTAGTATAGCCTCAAACCACTCAGTAAGCTTATTTGTTTACATTATATATACTCTGCCTTCCCCGAGACTGAAGGCAGATTACACAGTGTAAATCAAATACAGTCTACAGGATAGTGAAGTCTGGCTTGCAGAAATATGAAACCAACCAGAGCTCTTAAACAGAGCTGAAACAAAGCATAACCATTTAAACACGACACATTAAACAATGCAGAAATTTACAGAGTAGAATACTTACAGCAACAGGCAGCACAATTCAGAGTCTGTGAACTATCCCTTTATCAAAGCATCCCTTTATCAAAGGATCTTTCTGATACATTTCACTACAGGACAGCTCTATTACCCGTGTAAACCTGTTGGCAGATTGGGGATTTGAACTCGAGGACGGGTGACAAAGGAATCTTAGGAGGAGAAAGCAACGGGAGAATACCCTGTCCGAGGCCGGAGAGGCGAAACCCTCACGAAACCTCAGGCCTTACACAGACTACGTCCTGGGGTCGGCGCGGGGCTGATTCTGGCCTAGTTTTCTTTTTAACACAGCCACCCCACCCCCCGCAACCATGACAACGGGAGCAGCCTCATCCCAGCCAACTTCTCTCCCCCCACCCCCGGCAACAGAAGGGAACTTCCACAATGGCGTCTGGGAAGGCTGAGTGACGCAACACCAGGCAGGGTAACAACGTCACCCGGACGTCAAGCACAACGTTAACCCTAAACGAGGCGACGACGGAGCCACCTCGCGTTACCTTCCCAGCCCCTCTCACCAACCTGTAGCCTTCACCAGCCCCCTCGGTCTCGACTCTCCCGTACACGGCTCCGATCCGACACGGGCCAGTTACTCTCACCACGCATGCCCGGAAGTATCTTTTTTTTGCTCTAACCCGTAACCATAAAGCTCGGACGCATGCGCACGAGCACATACCGAAGCCCCAAAAGGCCCGGCAGAAGTTAATCGCCCCGTAGAGGTAGCAAAGGACAAACACTTCCGGTACAGAATTGAAAGGAATTTCCATGCTACGTTCCAGCGCACCGAGCTTCCGCCATAGAGGAACCTTAAACTAAAGCGGCGTTAACTCTGCGAATACAAATAATCCAACCTGAGGGCGGTTTTCGATTTTTACACACAGGTTGCAAATCTCTCTGTGATCTAACTGTTTAGCCCTGTGGGTTTTCCAGTCTCTACGACAGAATAGAACACATCCGCCTTGTCCCCCTTGCTTTCAAGGGTGTTCAGTGTGCCTTTGGAAGGAGAAAAGAAAAATTCCACTGATTTTACGCTAGGCGTTTTTTTCTCAGCGGACTTCAATAGAGGGCTGCCCTTAACCTCAAGTAGAGGATGTCATAAGCGTCGGCTGTAGAGATCAGGGAATCACATTTTCTTTCATTTCCGGCTTCCACTTGAAAACAGAAGAAAGCCGCCTATACACATTACCATGTATTTCTTTGAACCTCCATAACTTGGCTTCCAGAACAGTATGCATAGCTACTCCGCTAAGCAAAGATTTCCTCGAGTTTACAAAGCGTGTTTACAAGTTACATGAAGACTCCTTAGGCTAGAGGAACTTCCTCCAGCCCCAAGATACATACATGCCAATGTCAACAAGCCTTGGGTGTAGAGCAAACAAACATGATACAGCATCCAACACTGGATGTTCACTGGTTACCAGGATTTCCCAATTAAGCCTATGGGGGAGGGGCTGCAGACTGTGGTAGAGCAGATGCATTGCTTTGGATGCTGAAGGTCTCCCAGATTCAATCGGTGTTAGGAGAAACTCTGTGCCAGGTGAAGCTATTTCACATGCTCATGAGCTTTTATTTCCAATGAATGTATTTAAATTGCTTCCCTTTTGCTTCATAACACAAGCAAATTTCTCTAGAAAAGCTTCCCGTAATAAGCAGAAGCAACTCATTCTGGGGAAAACAAACTGGGAAACATTCCACTCAGGTTCAGAAACACCCTAATTTTTCTAAAAGCCACTCTGACTAAAAAATTAAAAAGTGTTTATTCCACTTCTGTTTGTCCTAGGAAACACTTGCAATTTAGAAACAGCTCCCAAAATAAGCAAGTCACTATTGTCACTTGCTGTTCACCCTCAGTCATTCCCCCAACCTAGCAGAGCTCTTCTGGGACATTACTGAAATGCAAAAGAAAAGTCTTGCAAAGCACTCTGCCCTTCCAATCCCCTGAAAAAGGTGTTTGGGTGCTACTACCACCAAAGAGAGGGACATGCAGGGATTGAAAGCATGTAACACTAGCCCCCCTCCACAGGGTTGAGCGTGCATAAAATTCCAGATTTCTTCTACCTTTTGATGGGGGAGAGTAGGACACACCCTCTCCACCCACACCTTATTCTTTGTACTCTTTTCACTGACTCCTGCTTCTAGTAGCCTAATATAAGAAAGGAGAATCTCACCTTAGTTGCAATTCTGAAGAGCAGCTTCATCCCATTGGACTATGCCTAATTAAGTCTCAGCGTTGACATTCATCAGGGGATTGAATAGCCAGTCCAACAGCACCAATGGAGAAATGCTCCAAGGCACCCTATGCTTTAGGAAGCCTTCCCTTGTTTCCTTCCTAAGTAATTCTCCTGTCCTCCCCAGAAAGGATAGTTAACACACTGCATTATCAAATTTCGTTAAGGGTCATATATCCTTTCTGACTGTGAACACTCCGCTTAGCAAACTAGGGTGTGAAGTAAGTAAACCAGGAGCCCTCCAGAATTATTTACAGCACGTAGATCCCTCTTTTGTGCCACAAATGGAAACGAAAACAACGTATGTGTTTAGAAATAAAAAATTAGAATACAAATGTGAAAACTGGAGCTGCAGTGAGCCAAACCTGCTCCTCTTTTGTACAGTACCACTCGAGTGCAAGGTTGGTTGGGCATAAGCAGAAGTCCTCGCCCCAGCACCACAAGACAGTTCTGCTATTGGCACCATAGGAACTGTAGCAAACCCCGGGCATAAAAGTACACCCACCCACCTCCACAGCTCTCAAACGCCAACAAGAAATAGCCCCCCCCCCAAAATAACAAGCACAAGTTTGTGTCAATTTTTATTATCACGTACAAAAAGCAAGGAAGGCAGCTGAGTACAGTACTGACAATACAGAGTAGGTGAGGGTGGGCTGTACAGCCCCGACCCCCATTCACCCACTTGCAAAGAGGACAAGGGAGTGTGCAGGTGACCAGAGCCTATTCCAGGCCAACAGCCACTTGGAGGAAGGCAGACCCAGCTCTGAGCAAAAGGGGAGCAGTGGACTCTCCCCCAGGACGGATCCCTTATTGCCATGTTTGTGGTTCTGAATGCCTGGGCAATCGTTTTCAACAGATGGCCGGGGGGCAGTGTGACAGAAAATGAAGGTTGTGAATGAGGCAACAGCCACAGAAGCCTTGCGGACCGGACAGTCAGGGTCCTACCACAGAGTCCTGCTTGCATCAGGCCCTGCCCAGCCTGCCACAGAGCCAAAAAGGGCATAAATGGGGCACCGGGACAATTTTAGGGGCTATTGTGAGGTGGTCCCTTTAAGCAGGGCCCTTGAGCTAGCACATCAGGCCTCAGAAAAGCCAGTCAGCACTGGGATGGGGCAGCAGCCGGAGTGCCAGGAAGGAAACAAAGTACCCCTATAAATACCAATAAATATCGAAAGGGGACCTTATGGCCAAGGAGGTAGCAGCAGCAGCTCTCCATCTGATGCGCCAGAGAAGGGGAAGGCACATGCAGAACTGTGCTAAGAGCTGCAGTGGTCCTTACAGCAATGCCCGTGGAAGGGACATGCTCCCCCACCAAAGAGATGAAGTGCTGCTCCACCAAACGAACTCAGCAGTCCATGCAGTCATTCTCGTACCAACCCGTGGTACTATCAGTGCCAAAGTATCTGTCTCCAAAGTTGCCTAACGGGAGAGAAAGGCACGTTTCTTACTGATGTGACAGAGGAAACAGAAGGCTCGGCCCTTACCCGTCAAAAGCCTAGACATTAAACCAGCTTCTCAAGCAGTGGCAAATCCTTAGCTGGGTCCTCCCTCCCCCACTGAAGGGCAGATTCTATGTCTTCCTCTAAAAGAGCCGCTACCGACCCTCATGTATTTTCAACCCCCTCTCCTCCACAAAAAGGGAGACCAGAGCTTGAGGAACTGCTTCTTCAAGGCATGCTGCTAAGCTGCAAGGGCCTTGCTTGGTGGAAAACAATGCTGCAGGCAAGACCAAATAAAAAAATCAAATGAGATAAGGCTTCAGAGGGCCGGCACCTTGTCTGGGCCAGCTCCCACTTACCAATGCCAGGAATAATGTGGAACTCCTCGTTGACTGTCTTGTCCACAGCGGTGGTGATGATACGTACACAGGGGAAGGCATAGGCCACTGAATGGACCCCCATCTCAGCCATCAACAGTGAAAGGAGGAAGATCTTGTCCTCCTGCACGTCATGATCCTGCGGCATATTTATTTACATTATGTATATACCTCCAGCCTTTCTCCTGACAGTCAGGATCCAGGCTGGGGAGGAACAATGCAATATAAAAATAATAATCTGTTTAAAATAATTAACAAAGATGGTCAACAAGAAGTAATTTAAAGACAGAAGCAACGTATCCAACGATGAGCTCCCTCTGCCCAGATTACAGGCAGGGGCTGAGGCTCAGGGAAAGGGCCTCTAATCCTCACCATCTAAAGTTAAAAAGGGCCAGGGAATAGGCGATGTGAAAGAGCACTACCCAAGAGAGCCGCTGCCAGTCTGACAATATTGACCTTGATGGGCCAAGGGTCTGATTCAGTCTAAGGCAGCTTCATGTGTGTGCAGGACAGAAAGCCACGTGTCTCCCCAAACTGATTCCTGAATACACACACCCTGAAGGCTCCAAGCCCAAACAGGGAGATGGGAGACCCACAGCCCCAATCCCATGACATCAGTTTCGATGAAGCCCTTGTATCCTAACCCTCAACCTACGGCACACGAGTCTGTTAGTGCCTCCAGCCCCGGCCGCAATCCTGACACCCACACCCCTCCGTGTGTCTCCACATTACATGCCACGGGACCTTCACTTACGAGCAGCACCCGCACAGCCATCATGGCAGCAGCCCCTGTGGATACGGTGCTGTCCATCAAGATGACGTAATCCTCGCTGATCTCCTTGGGCAGCCGGAGGTAGTGCAGCTAGTAGGAGGACAAGGGGACCCGTGTCAGCCAGTCCAGGCCATCCCGCGTTTCCCACGTTTCCCTGCCCCCACCCCAGTCTCCACACCTCAGGCTCCCCCGTGTCGTGGTTGGTCTGGATGAGGATCTTGCCCAAGCGGATGTCTTTGCAGACAGCGGTGAGGGCCTGCTCCATGGTCTCGCCTGCACGCAGGATGGAGACACCAGTGATCTGGAGGGGAGAGAGCAGCGGCCACTGAGGTTTGGCTGGATAACCCGTCTTAGCCCCTGCGCCCCCACCCCTCATCAACACCCCTCCCCTAAGCTCTTTTACTGATGGCCGTTTACCATAAAACTCCCCAAAGGTGCATACAGCTAGTGGTGCATACAGCTAGTTAAAAACAAACAGTCCGTTTGACACAGAAACACAATAAACGCTGAGTCAATAAACCCTGAAACTTCAGACTGAGATCCAGCGTGTTGGAATGCCCACCAAGGATCTGAGACCCAGGTCTGAACCTTCACTCCACTGAGCAAGCAGTTGCTGGGTGCCCTTGGGGCCAGTCCCAACCCCACAGGGCTGTGAGGACAGAACAGGGAACAGGGATATAAGCTGCTCTGAATCCTCACTGGGGAGAAAAGGGGGGTGTCCAATTGTCTGGCCCAGCACCAGGCAGCTTCCTGTGTTCCTAGGCCCTCCCAGCCTCCCCCCAAATTCTCCAGTCCTCTGAACCTCTGCGCCCTCCCTCCACAGACCTGGAGAGGAGGAGGAGGGAGGAGAGAAGAGTGGCTCACCCGCTGCCTGTGGAAACGCTTCCCCTCATAGACCGTCCCCTGTGGCGTCTCCACAGTCACTGGCTGCAAAAAACAAGACAGACCGCTATTGCTTGGGGAAAGAGAACGGAAGTGGAGGAAGTGCTCTCGCCAGCACGAGGCCAGGGATCTAGACGCAGCGTCAGGACCACAGAGAATAGTTAGGAGGCCTCTGGCACCCCAAAGGAAGAGTGATGACTAGAAAGGATGCAATACCTTGAGTGGCAGGAAGGAGAGAGCGTGCTCTATCAGCAGACGCATAAGACGCTTGGAGTAGAAGATGAACTCATCCCTGGTAGTATCTTTGTTCCTATGGAGGAAGCAGGAAAAGTGGGCTATTCCCTCGGGCTCTTCCCATTTCCCAACCCTAGAAGATATTCTGGAACAAGGCAGGCCAAGCCACGCTGATTCTGCCCTGACTTGCTTCTATAATGGGCAGGGTCTCCAGACCAAGGGACCCTCCCCAGCAGCTACTATTCTAGCTTCCTGAAGCCACAAAGAAAAAGGAGGACCAGTGCTGCAGCATACCCAGTACCTGATGATGGTGTGCATCCCACGGACTTGTGGCGTGCTCTCCAGGACGCTCAGCGTCTTCGGCAACGGCTGTCCCTGGTGGGCTGAGGCCAAGGCTGCTCTGTTTGGGAAGCGAAAAGTACATGGTTCATGCGAAAGAGAGGGAGTTTTGTATGTAAGACCCCCCCCCCAATTACCTCCTTCTCAAGGGTCAAGGAGTGCCTGCAGACTGCATGAACATTCATGCCTCAATGGAACTCCTCTGCCACCCTATCTATGAAGGCCCTGGACCCTCCCATAGCTCAGCCCAAATTCCCTCTCTGTGCAAAGAGGCAAAGGCACAGTTGTTCAGCGTAATGAAAAGAGGACCACCTCTCACAAAATGGACAGGGGAGACCGCCCTCCTTCCTGGACAGAAGCCTGAGCAAGAGGAAAGGGAAGGTTGTCTGCCGTGCTGCGGTACCAGAAGGTGGCATCTTGTGCCAGGCTAACCCGGGCACAAGCAAGCGAGCCATTGCCCATACTGATGTCAAACAATGAAGCTATAAAATGTCATTCTCCCCCCCCCTCCCCCCTCAGACTTCAGTGCTTGGAAACAGCAGGAAGGTCTGCCAGCCTCCCCCCCCCCCCCACCCCAGCACCACACCAAGGGAAGGGGCAAGGCAGCAGGGAACAGCCAAAGGAGACCAAGTGTCCTCACATATGCCAGCGTAGCTTCCTCTGGTGAAGACGCCAAGGCCCAGCAGGGACGGAAGAGAGACAGACAGACAGACAGATAGACAGACAGAGGGTATTAGGAGGGGCAAAATGGCAGCAGCTTCCTGCCACACACACAAGGGGTGGGAGGGGGGAGCAGAAGAAGGAATCTGCCCAACAGGACCAAAGTAGGGGGGAGCAGCTGGGACCCCAAAGCTTCGCCCCACAAAAGAGTTAACAGCTGCTGTAGCCCTTCTCTCTCCATCTCACCCACCCTTGGGCAAGGCAGGGCAGATGCTGCCACATGTACGCATGCACCTTTCGGAGAGCCCAATGGAAGCCAAGAGGGATATGCATGGGAGGGTGGAAGGTGTTCAGGAAGCTACTGCCAAGTTCAAAAAAATCCCATCAAATACAGGCCCCAAGCAGCCGGAACAGACAGGGCAGCATGTCACGACCTCCCCCACTCCTTTTAGCGAGTGCTGGGATGGCCAGGCAGCACATCCCAGACCTCCAAAGCAAGCCCTGCTGGCCTTTGGAAAGAAAGGCAGAGCTGCCCGGTCACCAAGGAGAGCACATGTTACAAGCAGGGGTGCCAAAGGCAACTTGGGAAATTCATGGAGATTTGGGGACTGTCCCTGGGGAGGGGAGAGTCTGGGGAAGGAAGGGAGCTCAGCAGGGATGCGATACTGTAGAGTCTGCCCTCCAAAGCTGCCACGTCATCCAGGGGAACTGATCTCTGCAGTCTGGAGACCAGCTGTAATTCAGGCCCCACAAAGGAGGCCAGGAAGCAGGGCAGCTTTTGGTGTATCGTTCTCGCTCCAGAACAACCCAGAGCATAAAGGCTCCCTACCAAATGCTCCCTCTAAGCTGTGGAGTCTTGTGAGCAAAAATTCTACTTTGCGAGCTACTGGCATTAAAGTTGTGAGCGAGCAATTTGCCTGCTGCATAAATTAGTTTGCTCTGGAGCCATCCTTCCTGAGCGAAGACAAAAATGTGTGAAGCGGAGGCTAGAAAACCGTGAGCTAGCTCACACTAACTCAGCTTAGAGGGAACACCGCTCCCTACATTTCCTTTTCCATTCCCAGTTCCTTCTCCCCAAGCTGCCTCTTGAACTTTCCAGAAGAGCCCCGCTACTACCCAGCTGCTCTCCCACTGGCTGGCTTGCTGTGCGGCAGGGAAAGGCACCAGGATGGGGGCAAGGCAAGATTGAGGGGTGGGGGAGAGGAAGGGGTCTAGTTCTGCTCCTTCAGGGCCACCATCATACCTGACCGTGATTTCACGCTGGGCATCAGCAGTAGGAGCCCACATCGGAAGGCAGCAAAGTCATTACAAGGCAGGGGGCGGAGGGAGGGGGGGAGAGAAACACAGAACAGCCAGTCACTGCACACAGCAAGCTCTGCCCCACGGCCTGGCTCAGGACGCTAGCCCTGCTGGCACCCCACCCACCTCCTCCATTGCTCATTAACTCAGGGATGGCTACAGTGTGACGGGTCTGGGGGCAGTCTGGGAAGAGCTGCGTTTTATGTGAGCTTGGGATTAAATTTGCAGGGGCTTCACAGTGTGCTGAACAGGGCTTGGAGTGAGGCTGGCAAAGGTAGGAAAGGGAGGGAATAGATCCTGGACTGGGATCTCAAGGAGGGGGTGGGTGATATTGGGAAGGCTTGACAGTGCTGGGCTGCAGACCACCCTGCAGCAGTGGAGGTGAGGGACAATAGCTCTTCCTCCCCCCTCACCCCAGAGTCCCCTCCTCCAATGTCCTTACCTTTTCCAGTTGGCTGTGCACATGCTGAACGATCAAGTCCAGGGCAACAAAGTTATCCCCTCCTGAAGAAGTAGTGGGGAAAGGAGGGGTACCATTTATTCTCCCAATCCCTAGGGTGGGGAGATTTAAGGCATCTGGTGCTCCTCCTCTGGGAACACAGAACTGCAAACGCGACTGTGGTGTAGTGGTTAGAGTGTGAGATTACGCTCTAGCGAAAAGTCAGCTTCAGATACCTGTTCTGCTATGGAAGTTCAGTGGGTTACCTTGGACCAGTAATTTTCTCACAGCCTAACCTTCCAAAATAGCCCAATCTCATCAGATCTCAGAAGCCAAGCAGGGTCAGCCCTGGCTAGTACTTGGATGGGAGACTACCAAGGAAGTCCAGGGTTGTTATGTGTAAGCAATGGCAAACCAACTCTATTCATTTCTTGCCTTGAAAACCTTACAAGGTCGCTATAAACTGGCTGCAACTTGAGCAACCCCCACCCTGCCTCATGGAGGAGGGGGAAATAATTTTATAAACAACTTTGGGTCCCCATTAGGGAAAAAGACAGGGTACAATTATCAAAATAAATAAAAGCAAAGATGGATGCTCCAGAGAGCTCAAGGCAACCAGGTGTGGGCACGTTTCCAAGAGGAGACAATGAAGAGGACATTTAACTTATCATAGCGTTATCTGATACTGCTATAGAATGTTCAAAGCACTTCATTCAATGTCCTTATCTCAGCCTGTTCTAGTAACTACCTTGTATGATAATAAAGCCAGTATATTTTACACTGCAAGTGGGGGATGGGTCTAAACAAAAAGAACAAGGGTGTCTCTTAAGTTCATGGCCAAGATAAAACTTGAACTAGCATCATCCCAGGTCATTCTCAGCCCCTAAGCTTAACACAGTTCAAATGAATTATGTCCCCAAATTCATCCATTTACAGAATACTTAATTATTTGTTGACAGTTTATCCAATATTATACATTTGTATTTGAGTTCCATAAAGCTACCTACTGCAAGTTCTGGAGAAGTGGCAAAGAAATTCACTACGTGGGAAAAAACTGGCATGCAAGAGTGTTGATATTTTGTGAGTATTCTCTTGCTAGATAACATTATAAATTACTGGGTGTGTCCCCCTCCCCCCATATTTGAAATGAAGAACTACACAAACTTAGAAATTTGAAGAAGTTCCAGTTTAGCTTTAACCCAAACCCAGAATGAACCACAAGAAAAAGTCTCCTGCAAAAATAAAGTCAGAGGCACCAGCAGAGTGAACAATTCCTGCTGAGTACAGGCTACCAGGCTATGCAAGAACAAGCTTCCTGGTTAGATCTACAAATGAAGCAAATGCCACAACAGAAGCCAAAGCTAACATACCCCCTTTTTTTCACTGGCAGCTGCCAGATTCTTCCCCAGTGCCATTTCATCCTACCTTGAGAGGATGCCAAGAATGCACCAAGACTCCCTCCCCCCAGCACACCCTAAACAGGCTCCCCTCCTCACCCCGGGGCACAACTATGTCCGCTGCCTGCATAGTGGGTTCAATGTACTGCTCAAACGCCGGCTTCACGAACTTGCTGTACTGCTTGATGACGCCCACCACATCCCGCCCGCGCTCCATGATGTCCCGCTTCAGCCGCCGCACCAGCCGGATGTCCGAGTCCGTGTCCACAAACACCTTCATGTCCAGGAGCTGGAGGAGCAACGGGTTAAGATGAGAACTACAGGCTGTGGAGCAGGGGTGGAGGCCTCCTCCAATCTTGTCAGTTCAAGAACAGGCATCTGAGAGACCAGCCACCTGACCCACAGTAGACCACCCCACCCCAGACCCCATCCACTCTTTAGATCAGGACCATACCTGTAGAAGCTCCTTATTGGCAAAGGACAGAATCCCTTCAAATACAATCACATTGGCCCCATAGACAGTTTTCTGCAGAGAGAGAAGAGATGTCAAGGCTCAAGCGGAGAAGGGGGGGTGGAGGTGTCCTGTGATGCTCCTCAAGGAAGAACATTCCAACGGACTTGATTCTTTGGTTACAGGGCAGTATTTCATCTGCTACACTACCCTGCCTCTCAAATACAGACACACAGCTTAATGCCACCACCACCCGCCCCATCAGGGGTTAAAGGTCCCAAAAGAAGCTGCTCTGTGTGAAGACCTCATTTAGGAATGCAAATGTCCTCAGCCCCACACTAGGGAGGCAAGACAAGCTCAGACTGGAGAATCTTAAAATGCTGAGCTTTAGTTTTAACAAAGAAAGCCGGTTTCTCCCCTTGCAAGTGCAATGAACATTCTTTTTAAAGCACCGGCAGTCACTGAAAACCATTCTGAACTAAAAGGTAATCTCAGTTGGATTTTTTCACTCAGCATCAGTCATTTAGCCCCCAGAGACCCACTGCATTGATTCCTCTTTAAAAGAAAATCTGCAGTGCTATCAGTGAGCCTGGCATCGTGTAAATGGAGGCCACTCTACAGTTTCAATGTCTACTTTGAATGTACTACCTCCCAGAACAAGCCTTCAATGTCGGACCATTTAAAATAAGATTCTGCATATTAGTAAAGGCTAAATTCAAATGTGTAGATCCTCTTAGAAGCTGCTCCTGTTCCTTCATGACCTCCACAAAACCCAACTCTTTATATTCTCCACAAACCCTTCCAGGCCTTTTGATTTAGGGAAGTATTTTAATAGCCTGGGCCAAACAGGGTTGCAGCAGGGACATCTTTTTAATACACACATTCAAGGTTTTTTTCTACCAATACTTCAGTGTTGATTTCTCCTTGAGTCTAGATGAGGCAGGTACACTTAAACTCATATTCCTAATTTTCTGCAAGCCCAAACCTCCATTTCCTGCAAACTACGTAGCCATAGAAATATTCAAATAAGAATCTTCTACAAGTTACACAATTAATACCAGATCTATTCATGTCCCAAAACCCCAGTTTTGGTGCCCACATCCATTCACACAACAAGCCAGATAAGATACAGATATCCTTCTTCCCACCCCCTCCCCTCACATACCCACTCTTTGCGCCGGCTGTGTGTGGTGAAGTCATAGACCGGAACTTTAACCCTTTTTCCCTCTTTGAGTTTCCTTAAGACACTGATCAACAGGTCAAAGTCAAAGGCGTCAGGGTGGTCAAAATTGTACTCGTTACAGGCAGCCTGCTGCTGTTGTTCCTTGTTCAGCACCTAGGAGAGCACCACATGCAAGGTGGTCAGAAAAGCAAGTCTCTCAGATTTAGCAATTAGGCATTAGCTGGACTGTCCTTAGCTCTAGAGGATTGAGCCAAAAGACTGTGTCAAAGCCACCCACCTTGTAAAAGCTATCCATAGAGAGCAGCACCACCCAAGGCACATCCAGAGCTTCAATGATTTTATTGGCCACTGTGGTTTTGCCTGATGCGCTTCCACCACACAAGCCTACAAACAGAGAAGAGGGGATTCTGAAGCCTCCAATGGATGGGGAACTTTGAGAATTGAGCCATCTGAAGAGGTTAAACTGGAAGGATTAGAGTCTTGGGAACTACTACTAGAGAGACACCAGGTCAAATCAATGTGGATAACAGTTCTGATCAATGTTCCCTCTAAGATGTGGAGTCTTGTGAGCAAAAATTCTACTATGTGAGCTACTGACATTATAGTTGTGAGCAAGCATTTGGCTACTGCATAAATCAGTTTGCTTTGGAGCCATCCTTCCTGAGCTGAGACAAAATGTGTGAGCCAGGGGCTAAAAAACTGTAAGCTAGCTCACACTAACTCAGCTTAGAGGGAACACTGGTTCTGACATCAGTCTCGTAACAGCCAAAAGACAGAGTCCACCTGGGAGAAGCAGGGACTCACATTCCAAAGACAAGACAAAGTGGCAATGAAGGGTAAAGAAGTGGGGAGAATGGGCTGGTGATTCATTCTAAGAACCCCATACCCTACAGTCAGAGATGCATAAAGCAAAAAACAGTAATGATTACAAAAAGCAGAAGAATTCTCTCTAACCTATCTTGTGAACTGTACAGCATGTTCCTTATACTGTGACCCCCAGAGCCACCCAGAACCTTTTTCTTCTCTCATCTGTAGAACAACTGCTAGCAATCAAGCCCCATCGATCCAGTGCTACAATGAGCAGCAAGCATGGGTGCTGTTTCCACACCAGATGCTCTCAAAATCCCAGCAGATGCTTTGGAACCAGCCAGCCAGAACCAAAGGTCTAGTCAACACCCAGTATTTTAGCCTTTCTCTTATGGATGAGGGAACTACAGCCTCCAAGAAAGGACAAGGGGAGTTCTACGATCCAGTATGTGGATCCAGAGAAGAAGCACTGGAAGGAGGACACAGAGGGAAAGAGAGATATCTAGCTGGCTCTGTGAGGACCAGTCAATTGAGGCAGAGCCCCCAGTCAGTCAGGAAAGCTGAGGAGATGCGAAGGCAGTCTTTGAGCTCCCTTACCGATCACAAAGGCTTCCTTGAAGGGTGTGCCTGTCTCGTTGTACCAGGGGGGCCGTCCTGCGGTGTAGATGGTCCGCTTGCTGGTCCTGAGCAGTGGCGGTTCCGTCTTTGACTGGCTTGTGGTCCTCTTCCTCGGCGAAAGCGAGGGGGTGAGGGGTAGGCAGGAGAGGAGAGTATCCAGCGAGTCATCCCTCCTCCCGCTGTGTAGGAGAAAGGGAGGGCGAGAATACATTAGAGAGAAAGGAGATCGGCCGCTGTTCGCTTCCACCCCACCCTTCCAGCCAGAGCCGCGCCCTTTATTTTGCAACGTGGCCCGCGCGGCTTCCTCCTCCTCCCTTCGCAGCGGCTCGTGAAAACCCGCTTCAAAATGCCTGAGGAGCCTCCAGCCATATGAAGAGCAAATTTTTTTCTCGCCGCCACCCACATCAAGGAAGCAGGCAGCTCACTATGCAGAAACAACAAAGGGGAACTCCAATCCCGGCAACTGCCGCGAATTGCGCCCCTTTTACCTCCTCGTCCAGCCCTCCCCCCGGACTTGACCTGCCACGCCGCGCCTCCTCAGCAGCACCGCCTGGAGCCGCCATCTTGGCCGCGCTCCCGCCACTCCTCCACCTGCAGCTGCGGAGCCTGCCGGGAAGGAGGTGGAACCCGGGGATGGTGCGCGCGCATCCGGGCGCTCAGCGGAGGAACTACAATTCCCGACTGGCACCGCAGATGGCTCTCGCTCGCTTAAACTGAAGTTTGACGACTGGTGTCCCCTGCGTCTCATTTCCCCCAAACGGCCCAGCAGTGAGCTGCGATAAAGACATTTGTGCGGGTTATTAGGAGACGCCTCCTCACTCAGTATATAAAAGCAGGAGTCCGGTGCACCCAAGGGCAGATTAACCATTAAGCAGACTAAGCACGTGTTTAGGGCACCAGAGCCAAAGGGGGCACCACAAAGTTGGGAAAAGGGTGAAAAGCTTACTTTGTACAGTATATTGTGTTATCATATGAATAAAATTTTGTATTGCTGCAACCTGCATTGTATATCTGGTCAGACAGGTCAACAACTAAAATGGACTGGGTCAGTGTGGAAAGGACATGGGCACCAAAATTGGTCAGTGCTTAGAGCACCAGTGAGCCTTAATCCGCCCCTAAGTGCACCGTAATGACTAACAGCGTGTCTTCCACCATGAATCCGAGCTCACTTCACCAGATGCAATTTGCTTTATACGCAAAAATCCTCAGTTTGTTCTTTCAGTTCCCCAACAGGACCCGGTTCATAAGAACATAAGAGAAGCCAATCAGGCCAATGGCCCATCCTGTCCAACACTCTGTCACACAGTGGCCAAACATACCACGTACCATCAGGAGGTCCATCAGTGGGGCCAGGACACTAGAAGTCCTCCCACTGTTGCCCCCCCCCCAAGCATCAAGAATACAGAGCATCACTTCCCCTCCCCCCGACTGAGAGTTCCTATCTATACCTTGTGGCTAATAGCCACTGGTGGACCTCTGCTCCATATGTTTATCCAATTCCCTCTTGAAGCCATCTATGCTTGTAGCCCCCACCACCTCCTGTGGCAGTGAATTCCATGTGTTAATTACTCTTTGGGTGAAGAAGTACATCCTTTTGTCCACTCAGCAATTTCATTGAGTGCCCACGAGTCCTTGTATTGTAAGAAAGGGAGAAAAGTACTTCTTTCTCGACCTCCTCTATCCCATGCATAATCTTATAAACCTCGATCATGTCACCCCTCAGTCGTCATTTCTTCAAGCTATAGAGCCCCAAGCTCTTTAACCTCTCTTCATAGGGAAAGTGTTCCAACCCTTTTATCATTCTAGTTGCCCTTTTCTGCACTTTCCCCAATGCTATAATATCCTTTCTGAGGTGTAGTGACCAGAATTGCACACAGTATTCCAAATGAGGTCGCACCATCGGTTTATACAGGGGCATTATGATACTGGCTGATTTGTTTTCAGTTCCCTTCCTAATAACCCCCAGCATAGCGTTGGCCTTTTTTATTGCAGTCGCACACTGTCTCGACATTTTCAGTAAATTATCTACTGCAGACTCCAAGATCTCTCTCTTGGTCAATCTCCGCCAGTTTGGACCCCATCAACGTGTATTTATACTTTGGATTTTTTGCCCCAATGTGCATCACTTTACACTTGGCCACACTGAACCCCATTTGTCACGTTGACGCCCACAAGCCCATCCTCGACAGATCCCATTGGAGTGCCTCACAATCCTCCCTGGTTCTCATCACCCTGAACAACTTCGTGTCATCTGCAAATTTAGCCACTTCACCGCTTACTCCCAACTCCAAATCATTAATGAACAAGTGAAAAAGCATTGGACCCAGCACTGAGCCCTGCGGTACCCCACTGCTTACCACCCTCCACTGTGAAAATTGCCCATTTATACTCACTCTCTGTTTCTTTTGCACGGCCTGCAGCTTGGGAAGGGGCAGATCCGTGGAGATATTTCTGGGCTTTCACGGGAGAAAATTGGGCAGGGTTTTTTTTCCTGGGAAGTTAAGGGTGTGCGTGCTCAGCGGGACTTCTGCACGAAAGAGCCAATATCCTGCTGACAGGCACTTGTCTCTGCCTAGAGGAGAGACCTGACCCAGAGGAAGAGTCAATGACTAGTGCTCTTTATTGAAGGGAAGTATGAGGAGCGGTGGCACCCTTGCCGTCTGGGGCCAAGTAATTCATTGGGCTGACTCGTGTTGTGAATCTGTTCCCGCGGCAGGCTGCAGAAATCCTCTCAGCCACAGTGAGCCTCCTGCCTTCATCCCCTGCAACAACCACACGGGGGACCGAAGCCGAGGAGCCTCCAGTTGTCTCCCCACTGGTTCTCCTCGAGTGCCCCCTCTCTCCTACCCTTCCCTTTTCACCGTTCATGGCCTCGAGGCCCGCCTGGCCTTCACGCCTGAGCAAGACATCCTTCCGTGGCCCCAGGAGAGGCATTCCCGGACAAGCCTAGCCTTGGTTTTGACCCCCCACGCCACCCCACCGTCAGCACAGAGGTCTGGACAGCGCCAAGCCAACTGGGTAGCGAAAGGGCGGCTGATCTTAGATCTCCCAGTCTGACCTCAGACCTTCGGGCGAGTGGCTTTGTGTGGAGCAGTCCTGCCAACGGTTAGTGAGAATTTCCCTTCATTTCTGCAGCTGACCCGGAGAAATAAGAGCGCGAGAAGCAGGCTCGGCAGGAGACACGGCATTCATACGGATCTCCCCCTTTTGCGGGGGAAGCTTAGGGCGGCGGCAGATGTGCCTTGTCGGCTGGGCAGTCCCACCAGGGCAAGAAAGAAGAGAACCAACAGGCAGCGCCAAGAACAGAGAGGAGAGAGGAGAATTGAGCGGTGGAGCTCGGGATCTCCTTCCCTTTCTTTGAGCCCCGCATTGCTTAAAGCGGATATCGCGCACTCTGCCTTGCATCTCTCTCCCCACCGCAGGATAAGGAGTGCTCCGCCCCCCCCCCCCTGTGGGCACCTCTTAGCCCCATCCCACCTCTGGGTTTCATCCCGCATCCTGTACCTACTTCCCCTTTGCCTCGGCCCACCATTCGAGGGCCTCCTGCCACTGCCTGCTGAAGCTTCCGTTTCCAAGGAACCAAGAAAGCCGCCCCACGTGTTCTGACTGAGCTTGCTGACAATGAACCTCTGTGGAAGTCAACGGGCCACACTTCCAACACTTCCACAGAAGCCTCATTTAGAGTGAAGCCGACCTGGGCATGCGCCAGGGGGCTTTTCCGCCTGAGAACTGTCCATGGTCCTGAATCCCTTGGGGTACTGCCTTCTCGTACTTCAATCCACTTTCTCGCTTGGGCGTCGAAAAACCCAAAACAGCCTTCTCCGGGCACGTTTTCCGCCCTTGGGATGTGCAGTTGAGACTGGGAACTGAGGCGGGGGGGGGGGGGGGGAAAGCTTAGCCTGAATGGTCCTGAAAAGTTTCCCAGCGTCTCCTGAGGCATTGTTGGCCTGGGACAGGCGTTCACCGGGAAACTTTGCTCTGAAACAAGGGTTTCGTGGGGTGGGAATATGTGGTTGTGTTAGGCTTTCTGCTGTCAACGGGCTCAGTGGCAGGCTGGGTGCTGAGAAGAGAGCGGTCCAGATCGAAAGCCCGGACATGTGCTGCTGCCCCCAGAATGGTCACTTTCTTCCGGAGAGAGGCCCCCGGTTGGCGAATATTGGCTGCCTCAAAGCCCAGCGCAGTTCCTCAGAGGAAGATTTCCCAGCTCCGCGTTGGCGGCGGAATCAAAGGCGGTCTGTTTAGCTCCTCCGCTTACAGCACTACCAGCAGGAAGCTCAGTGTGGCCGGGGCTTCTGTGTTCCCCTGTATGGAGTGACGGATGGATGCGCAATTGGGACGGAACGGGTCTCTCCGGGGATGCGGGGAGGGAACCGTGATTATTTCAAAATGAGCAATGTGGCATATATGGCCTCCCCTTCCTCCGCTCATTGACCAGGAATGGTGCTCTCCCCCCTCCCCGGCCTCCCCAATGCTGGGCAGTTTTTCATTCGGTGCTGAGAAGGATGCCGCCGCCAACCTCCCGGTCAGCTGTTTGCCTGAGGCTCTGCTTCTCTTCCGAAAGCACCCTGCGCAAAATGTCCGAGAAGCCTCCTGCCCTAGTTCCGTAGCCTCTGGAGCTTCCTTTCATGGTCCTGTAGCGGAAACGGTGGAGCTGCGCTGGGAGGGAAGCCTACAAGACATTGGCCTGGCATAAGCTGTTCCCCGCACCCCTCCCCAGCAATGGGGCGGGGGGAGTACAGAAAACTAGTGAGGTCTGATATCCCTCTCCAGTGCCCAAACACTGGCATCGAGAGTGGGTTTTTCCAACCGTGACAGAGTGGCACACAGGTTGGAGTGCTGGACTATGATCAAGGAAACCCAGGCTGAAATCTCTATTCTGCCATGGGCGCTGGTTGGGTGCCTTTTGGTCAGTCCCTCTCACTCAGCCAAGCCGTCTCGCATGGTTGTTGTTCCCTTCTGGTGGAGGGGAAACTGTAGTAAGCCGCGTTAGGAGGAGATCGCTGTATTTGAAGTAGCCCCTCCCTTTTAAGCGCCCTGCCAAACCAAGCAAGTAGCTAAACGGTGGCTTTCACCGCCCCTTCCCCACCTTAATCGCTAGTGACCGGGTATTAGTCAACTTCTCGGTTCAATTGGGATTCTTAATTCAATGGGATCCTAATTAATGTTCGGTTCCTCTTGATATAGCCAGCGTTGACTCATTGTCTTTCTTTTTCTCCTCAGGAGATAGTTTACTATCAAAGGAAAGCATTAAATATAAACAGGCAAAAGCTTCCCAGCCTTAAAGGAAAGTTTTCATTCCACTTGAGCTTTTCTCACCCTAATAATAACTTCAGTGCAATCCTAGATATATCTACTTAGAATTAAGCCCCACTATGTGCGAGGGTGGTGGTTGCCCCCTTCCACGTGGTTGCCCCCTTCCACGCTTAACTACGAAGAGATCCTGCGGCGTGGCTTGTCAGTTATCACTGGTTCTCCATCGATGTTTTAGAAGCGGAAGTGTGGCAGCCCAGCGAGGAACACTGACCATGGCGATTCATTCATGCATGCACCCACGCATGCATGCATTCATTCATTCATTCAGCATTTGCAGAACTCCCTTCTCGCTGACCTGGTAATGGGACCTTTCAGAGCTAAAGGGTTTGGTTACCTTCTGGTCGTTCTTTGCACCCTTCCGCAAACGGTTCCACCTGCATACCATCTCCAGTTCCAAGAAGCAGTCCTATCTGTTTGGGCCAGGATGAACCACAGTCTTTCCTTCGTAAGAATCTAAAGAAAGCTCTGCTGGATCTGACCAAAGGTCCCTCTAGCCCAGTGCCCCATTCCCCATAGTCATTAGACATCGAGGCGTTCACAAGTGTCGGGATGAAGGCAATAGTCCTTCCCCTGCTGTCTGTGTCTCAGCAACAGTAACATACTGTCTCTGTCCATGGAGGGTCCATTCCGCAATTATTTTATTTATGTATAGTCCGCCTTTCTCTATGAGATTGAAGATAGATCTCAATTAAAAAAGAAGAAGAATGCAACAGGACCGGTGTAAGACACACAATAAATAATACAGTACGATGATATTACAGGGCTAGAAGGCAATGCAATTAAAACAGTGTAAGACATGAGATTCCATAAACCATGCAAAACCTGCAGAAGGCAGCCAGAACAAGGTAAGGCATAGGAGAAGCCCTGCCACAAACCTTCAGGGCTAATAGCCGCGGACTGATCGCTCCTTTGCCTGTTTATTTCACTGGATGCCCCCGGGTCCCAGTACTATGAGGGGGGGGAGAGTCCTATTCAAA
>NW_015168654.1:2052384-2053786 GCF_001447785.1 Gekko japonicus
TGCACCCCCTTCCCCCATATTCTTTTTGAAAAGAAAACTAACCAGAAGCCCAGGAGCACATTCAACCCTAAAATAAACTTTATTTCAGCATTTTTTTTCCGTTGAAAGGAGGTGACCAGAATTGAACTCCAAAAGCCACGGCACAGTCGATTCATCCCAGGGCATTCTGCTAGCGGCTGTTTTGTTTTCAGCCCCTTCCTATCAATCCTTTAGGCAGGACTTGCCTTTTTCACCGCCGCTCCATGCCGAGTCGACACTTTCACCCAAACCCCAAGATCTTTGTCAATCACCGCCTGTTCACATTTACATCTACAAATATCCTGATGGATGCATATATGGGAAATCGGTATATTTTGCTACAAGCGCATCATTTTGCTCACATTGAACCTCATTTGCCCTTTGGCCGCCCACTTTGGGGACATCCTTTCCGAGGTTTAGTCCTTTTGGGGTTTTCTCCATCCCCCCGGAATGATGTTGAGCGTTTAATTGGCAGGAATCCCCTTTGAAGGGGAAGGGCGGAGGAATCCCCACCCCCCTATCTGGCACAGCCTCCTCCCGTTCATCACGGTTCTCCTCCTGCGATAAGGCATCCTTTCCTTCTCCTGTTTAACTCTCTGTGTGCGCCTCGGGAAAAGGCGATTTACAATCTCTGCGTGCTTGATCATCAATCAACGTGCTACTCCGGAATCGAGGCAGACGTCTCCGCGGCGCCCTTTCTGCTCCTATCCCCCCTCCCAAAGGCGACACACGACACGTTTTCCCGCATTGACACAAAAGCAAGGGGCGGGGGGGCGGGAGAGAAGGTCCCGGGGGGGCTTTAGCCGTTTAAGGAACCGGATTCAAAATAGGAGAAAAGAAAAAGAAAGAAGTTGTAAAAAAATCGTTGTCTTAACGATTACGAGAGGGCATTCTGCGGGGGTTGGCCGTCCTTCGATTGGGCATGAAATGAAATCTAATTCCGGGAAACAAAAAATAAAATGTGCAGTTTCCTCTGTGCCCCCCCCCCCCGCGCCCAGCCTCCCGCCAACCAAGGGGGGCCCCTGGAGTTATCCACCCCCTGTACCAAGTTGCAAAGGGAGCCAGGCTGTGCCCCAGCGGCACTGGCCAAGGGTCCAGAGGTCGGAGACGGGAAGCCTGGTATCCCCCCCCCACCACCACCACCACCGCAATCCGCTCGAGGGTTTCCTCCGTCCTAACCCGAGGACAGCCCCACGCAGCCTCACCCCTCCCAAGCGAGCGGCGAGACCTTCTTCGGCTTCAGGACATTCCCAGCACCATTCTCAGCGTTTAAGACTGCCGGCTCTGGCTTTCCTCCTCCGCCCCCGGACCCCCACCCCACACACCTCCCCCGGGGTGAAAAGCGCTGGATCTCTCCCCTGCTGCCCTTTGCCTCTCCCTCCCC
>NW_015168654.1:2054747-2131451 GCF_001447785.1 Gekko japonicus
GGGGGGAGCCGAGGACATGGCTGGGGCCGGGGGGGGCATTCAGAGGCAGTCCGCCCCCGAACCCCACAGCCAGGAGGAGGTCTCGGCCTTTCTGCCCCGCGGTCGGCCGTCCGGAGGAACTGGTCGAGGGGCCACTGCGGGAGACAGGATGCTGGACGAGCGGGACCCCCGGCCTGATCCAGCCGATCTCTTCTTCTGTTCTCCTGCGACGTCCCTTCTGCCTAGGGGGGGGGGGGGCTGCCTTTTCCCCCCGTGCTGTCCTCGAGCCCCCCCCCCTTTCTCCGTCCTGATGACTGCTAATGAGTGAGAAGGCGGCAGGGGGAGGGGGATCAAAGGGGGCCAGCCGAAGCACGTCTACTCCATGGGGCCTGCACCCGGGAAAGCCTTCTGAGGACTGCGGCCGCCAGGATGGGTCCTGCTGGGGTGGCTCTCCGCCGAGCCGGGCTCCAAGCCCCTGGCCTCCCTCTCCCCATCCCTACTTAGAAGGCGGAGAGCGGTTTCAGACCACCCCCCCAGGAGTGCTGCCCGTTGACCGATGGAGGAGATCTGGGGGCTGGCAGGGCTGGGGGGACCCCCGAAGGAGGACCTTTCCTGGCGGCTGCTGCAGTGACGTGGGCAGGGGGAAGGGGGGCCCCGCGCTCCGTGGCGGCTGCCTGCACCAAAGGCCCCCGCAGGCCAGCCACCACCCTGCCGCCTCTCCCGGTTGTGCCCCTCTGGGGTCCCATCAGTCCAAGATGCCACCCCACACAGGGGCAGGAAGGATCCCTCCCTCAGGCTTGGCCCCCTCCCCAGACCCATCCCTGCAGCCAGGCAGGAGAAGCGGGGCGAGTCCACCCACTCAGTCCGCCCTGGCTGGGAGAGTGACAGGGTGACAATCTTTCAGGGAAACCTGGAAGAGCTGCGGGCGGCCAGGAAGCTCCACAGAGCCCGGCGGAGGGCCTGGTGTGGGGAAAGGTGTGGGAAAGCCTGCTGGCCCCCTGCTCTTCCATCCTTCCCTCTGCGGTCCGATCCCCCCCCCCCCAGCACCAGGAGGGGGTTTGTTTGCACCCATCTGCTTCAAGAGCTCTGCTGGGTGCCAGGGACAGCTGGGGTGTGGGCTGGCAGAATGTGCTCTTTGGGGAGCGTCACCGCAGCTTCCCTTCTGCCTCTCTCAATTGCCTGGGTTTGGGGGGGGGGTACGGACACCCAGCAGCCCACCCGGCCCCATCAATCCTTCCTCTCGGGAAGGTTCCTGGCTGAGGAGATAAGCCCTGAAGGTCACTGGGGTCAGTTGCAGTGGCTGGGAAACCTGAACATGGTGGTCTGGAAAGCCTGCATTCCCGCCCTTCTGTCTTTGTAAATGTTGTCCCATCCAGGCTGATGAGGAGTTCTGGGGAGTCCAAAGCTTGCAGGGGGTTTTGTGCCAGCTTGGCTGGTCCTATGAACAAAAGTGCTATACCCATTTTGTTCTGGTTTAGGGAGAGAGGTACCTGGTGGTCCCAATAAAAGGGATCACACAGATGGGGGCGGGAGGGGCTGTGCCTGGGTCCCACTTCCCAGTTCCGCACGACCAGCCTTAGAGGGATCCTACTGACTTCTGGTGCCTTACACTTTTGCGGAGGAGGGTCCACTGTCATCTGATGCATGGGGATCTGTTTGTGCACACACAGTCCGTAGAGAGAGAAATGCAAACAGTGGGGTTCTAAAGGGTGTGAAATGCAAGAAGTGCACAGTGTGGCACTGTTCAGTACAACTCAGATATTTAATTAATTAATTAATCAATCAATCCCTGATTATATTCCGCCCTCCTCGCGAACGGGCTCAGAGCGGATGACAACAGGAGTCAAAACATTTCACAGTTAAGAATTAAAGCATTTCATAATAAATCTTCCACAATAAATAGTTAAAACAGATTAAAACAAAGCTAGAAACAAGACAGGCGGTGTGGCCGTTTGGTATGGTAGTTGCGAGAACTGGAGCCACCGGTCCATAGACCAGACTATGGGTCTTCACCGTTCGAAGGTGGAAGGTCCAGCAGGGGAAGCCAGTAGATGGGATAATTGGACGCCTGCTGCCTCACCCAAAGGCCTGGTGGAACAGCTCCATTTTACAGGCTCTGCAGGTCCCACAGGGCCCTGAAATCCAATGGGAGCTTGTTCCACCAGGTGGGGGCCAGGGCAGAAAAAGCCCTGCCCCTGGTCAAGGTTAGGCGGACATCCTTCAGGCTGGGGACAACCAGCAGCTGCTGATCTGCTGAGTGCAGGGCTCTTGGGGGCATATATGTCAGACCCCAGTGAGTTGCTGTTGCAACTGGTGACAGTGCCTGTTCAGAATATATCCAAGTTTTACATGGTAACATCAAGGCCTGTTCTTGTATTTCACAGCTTTTATGCCCTGCAGTTTACCATATGCAACGTAGCATAGTGGTTAAGAGCAGGAGCTATGCTCCTTAAGGTAGCCAGCTCTCCTCCGGCCATGTTCATGCTGGTTGGTGACAGGCAAAGCATTCTCTTTTTGTCCCCTTCTCCAATATTGGACAGACTGTGAGATGGGATGAGCAGTTTGTTGGACTAGAAGCTGGGAGGCCTAGGGCCAATCTCCACTCTGCCATGAAGCTGGCCTGGAACTAGTTGCTCAGATCTGTCAGCCTAATCTACCTCACAGGGTTGTTGTGAGAACAACAAAAGAGGGGAGATTTATGCTCCATTGATTTCCTTAGAGACAAGATGGGGTAAAAATGGAGGAGGGAGGGAGAGATTTTTGCTAACTAGGGAGCTACTATATGCATCTAATGAAGTGGGATCTAATCATAGAATCATAGAGTTGGAAGGGACCTCCAGGGTCATCTAGTCCAACCCCAGCACAATGCAGGAAATTCACAAATACCCCCAGTGACCCCTGTTCCATGTCCAGAAGATGACAAAAACCCTCCAGGATCTCTGGTCAAACTGGCCTGGAGAAAAATTGCTTCCTGACCCCATCAGCTTTTCCATGGGCATGTAAGAAAGTCTGCAAAAGGGTAGAATAATAGTAACCCCTAAAAGTTCTGCCTCGTGGGGTTTTTGTTGGGTGATAGTGAGATACTGAAAAAATGGTATTTAGCAGAGATAAAATAGTCCAGCAGAGCCAAATAATCCTCTGCATAGTCTGGGAGATGTATTAGATGCTGGGTGCTGCAGATATAACAATCGACGTGAAGGGCAGAGCACCTGTTTGGCATGCAGAAGGTCCCAGTTTCAATCCCTGAGACACCAGATTAAAGGGACTTGTGGGCACTCAATGAAAATGCTGAGTAGTCGGGTTAGAACAGATAAAAGGAAGTACTTCTTCACCCAAAGAGTGATTAATGCATGGAATTCCCTGCCACGGGGTGGGGGTGGGGGTGGCGGCTACAGGCATGAACAGCTTCAAGAGGGACTTGGATACACATATGGAGCAAAGGGCCATCAGTGGCTATTCGCTACAAGGCATAGATAGGAATTCTCAGTCTGGGGCAAGCAATGTTCTGTATTCTTGGTGCTTGGGTGGGGGGGCCCGCTGGTGGATCTCCTGATGGTACCTGTTATTTTTGGCCCCTGTGTGACAGAGTGTTGGACTGGATGGGCCTTTGGCCTGATCCAACATTGATTTCTCTTATGTTCTTATGGCTTGGGTGCTGAGGAAGGCTTTTTTGGATGCAAGACACAGGAAGATGCTCCCACATTGAGAAGCCAATACTGAGCACGGTGGACCAAATGCCTGCCTCTGTTGGAAGCGGCTTCCTATGTTGACTGCACCCAGTGTGGGAAGGAGCTACCTTGGTATTGCCAGATTCATCCTTGCTTGCTACCTAGAATGTTCATGCCTCTGTGGTGTTTGCAAGGTGAATGGATATGCAGTAGTCAGGATCAGGGCCTTACAAGAATGAGAGCTTGGCATTCAGTGTTCCGTTCCCACCAGGCTGAGGCTGCTGGAAGTATCTCTGCTGAGCACTTTCCTTGGACTCCAGGGTCCCCCAGCAGACTGTACCCCTGTCCCAAGGAAAAGGTTTGGTCCTCTGAGAGCTGGCTTGGCATACAGAACATCCTCCAAGGCACCCGGCGCTGGGTGGGAGCGTAAGGGCTGCCATGCTGGGTCACACTCAGATCTATCTCATTCTGCATTCTGCCTTCATCAGCGGTCAATGCAGTGCTTCCAGGAAACTCACAAGCAGGGCATAAAAGTAGCAGTCCTCCCCTGTTATCCCAGGCAGCTAGTATTCTGAGGGAGACTGCTTCTGTACGTGTAGGTTCCACTTACTTGCCATAACTAATAGTCCCTGATAGAACTGTTCTTCTCCAGGAATTTGTCCAATCCTTTCTGTGGCAGTGAGTCCCCTCAATTAATTATGCTTTAAGTGAGGGAATAGTTTTTAAGAGGTTGGCCCTGAGCATGCTGAAGACATGAAGCTGCTTACAATGGGGCAGACTATTAGTCAATCGAGGTCAATATTGTCTATTCAGACTGGCACTGGCTCTCCAGGGTTGATATCTTTTATATAAACTGCTACCCGATCCTCTTAACTGGTGATGATGGGGACTGAACCTGGGACCTTCTGCATGCTAAGCAGATCCTTTAACATTGAGCCACAGCCCCTTCTCTTGGGAGGCTGTCAATCAAGTTGGAGGAGTGATCAGGGTGAGCTATAGAAAACGTCACTTTCCCCCAGTCTCAGTCTCCACCTGTAAAACCTGAAGCAGAGCCTGGCTCCCCAGGTGGCTATTGTGGTGATGAACCAAGAAGGACTGTGAACAACAAGTAATGTAGTCGGGTCCTTCTGTGCAAAACTGCAATTGACGTATTTTGGCCATGTCATGCAGAAGAACTCACTAGAAAAAGCAATTATGCTTAGATTGGTTAGCGGCAGAAGGAAACCTGGCTGCCAAAGAACACGGTGGCTAGACACCATGAAAGTCGACACCAGCCTGAGCATGGAACAAGTCAAAGAAACAGTACAATACTGGAAAACATGGAGAGAGCTGGCCCACAGAATCACCAAGCGTCCAACATGACTGAATGGTTGACAACAACAAGAACCTTCTGCACAATCTACAGTCTCACCTCAAGAAGACAGTCTGTCTGCTGCAGAAATGAAGAGCAATGTGCCTTGCTAGTTTTTGCAACCTCTTTTCATCCACTGAGATCTGTTAGCCTCACACCCAAACAATTGGGGGGGGGATTAAAAGGCACAGCAGAAGTTCTTTGCCTTCTCTGCATGGCTTCTTTAGACCTGAACATTGGATGCTGCCTTATAACAAGCCCACTCCATAATTTAATTCCTGTAGTTCAGTGATATCTCCTCCAGGCTCTTAGGCAAACAAGGTCTTCTTTAAGACCTACCAGCTGAGAGCCTTGTATGGAGATATTGGGGAATTGAACCAGGCACCTTCTGAATGTAGAACAGATGCTCTACCATTGAGCCACAGCCCCTCTCTACCTTTCAGCTGCAGCCCCTGTGCGTGCACATCAATGGGGCTCAGTCTCCTTGTTCCCAGCAGGGAAGGGAACCATCCCTTCTCCGAACTACCAAAAAACCGGCTGGGATTAATCTTCCCCACTGAAGCTGCTTTGCAGGCATCTTCCAAGCTATGCATCCATGTGCCCCAGATTTGTCCATGTGTGTGCATTTAGAGGTGCGTAGTTCTAGCCTAGGCTAGCACAAGTTGGCTGTCTCTTTAATAGACAGACCTCCTCTGCTGTCAGGCATTTAGGTTGGGGAGTGGATGTGCGGTTAGGGTGGGTGTGCAAAAACAGGGGTGGATTCTGCCGGCACAAGTAACAGAGCGAGCAGCCGCGAGTGGGGGCGGAAGAGGGGGGCGTGTGACACACTGCTCTGCAGTCTGTGTAATAAATGGAGCCATTTGGGACTTGCTGAGGCATGAAATAACGGAGCCTTCGACAAGGAGAGAGGCAAAGAGCTGGGATGGAGGCAGGGCTCCCGAGATCTCACTCCGGGATATCCCCAGCTCTCTCTGGAGGCTCCTCAGCCTTGCCTGTGCTGGGAGGAACTGTGGCTAATTCTGCATGGCTTTCCCCTCCCTTGTTTTAGCAGACCCACGCTGGAACAGAAACCCCCCCCCCTGCACGGCAGGCTGTTTTCACTTTCTTTTAGGGTTGCCAACCTCCAGGTGGTAGCTGGAGATCTCCCGGGATTACAACTGATCTCCAGGTGACAGAGCTCAGTTCACCTGGGGGAAAATGGCTGCTTTGGAAGGCAGACTCTATGGCATTATGCATCACTGAGCCCCTTCTCCTCCCCAATCCCTGCCCTCCTCAGGCTTCGTCCCCCAAATCTCCAGATATTTCCAAACCTGGAGCTGGCAACCGTGCTTTCTTTGATCATCCGATTTTATGGTAGCCTCCACACCACATGCCACTTTTGCTTTCTTTGATCATCGGATTTTATGGTAGCCTCCACACTCCATGCCACTTTTGCTTTCTTTGATCATCGGATTTTATGGTAGCCTCCACACCCCATGCCACTTTTGCTTTCTTTGATCATCGGATTTTATTGTTCCTTCTGCATAGCTTTATGGCCGTTCAGGGGTGACTTTGCAGTCAGTACTGTTTGGATGTGGTTTTGAGCCGCACTTTTCCCTCCCAGTTGAGAAAATGTGGAGCGAATGCTAGATGCAGGATTGCCCTGTGATAAAGCTGCAATTCCCACTCATTCCCTAAGGAATCTGATTGCTACAGGGTGCTGGCAGTAGCGTTTCACTCACTGAAAGGCAGCAAGCCCGGATGGTCTGACTAAAGGGTTCTTTCCTTTTTGATCCGTTACTTCTCTGATATTTTTGGTCCTATTCTACATAGTAGCGACCTTGAGAGGTGCACTTTCAAGCTTAGGAGACCTGGCCCATAAAGAAACGGAACAATATTGTCTTGTAAAGAAATTGGAATGAGACTTTCTATTGTGGCTCTCTGTTCCTGAGGAAGGACCAGAAGTCTGAAACACTGTCTACTACCTAGGGAAAGTGTTGGATATCTACTTTGGACTTGATGCATTCTGTAGACTTCTATATTTCCTATGATGGATTTTATGTACAGATTTATTGCTGATTACATATGTGTTTCACTTTGCTGAAGTCTCTTTTTGTACATTTACTCTTGCGGGTATTCCACCACCCTCATGCCAGCACAGCAAGGCAAGCTACTGCTGGTCTATAAAATCATGAATTAGGTGCATTGCCTGCTGCTGGGCCAGAGTCTCAGAGGTGGTGATAGGCCTGGGAAAGGTCCCCCCTGCTAGGGTTTCAAGGCTGAGGTTCAATTGGAACAACACCTTCTAGTACTTCTGATGGGCTGCCACACATTAAAACAAACAAACAAACAAACAAACAGAAACAGACAACAAATCAAGAGAAGACCCAACTCTGAAAGTTTGCATTCAGCATTTGATTTGAGTGCCACTGTATGAAATGTTGGCAGATTTCGGTTGTATGTAAGTATGTGTGTTGGCTCCAGTCCAGATTCTTTCAGCACTTGGCTGCCCGCTGGATGGGGCTTCTCAGATTCGAATCACATGTGACACTAGAGATATATCCTCACATCCCAAAATGGGTAACTGGCCTACAAAGGCAACTGCGGAAGAGGAATAGGGAGGTGCTAACTCTCTGATAAGATCAGCTAGGGAGGTGCTAACTCTCTGATAAGATCAGCACACCCATGTTTTTGCCATTCTATCACACATCTGAAACCCCCAAATAAATCTCTAGCAGCATATATGAACAAAGTTTGAGTCCAGTGGCACCTTTGAGACCAACAAAGTTTAATTCTGGGTATAAGCTGATGTGTGAACCAGGAGCCACTCTCTCGGTTCTTCTGCCAACGCCTGATAGGGCTCAAGCTCTCAGTCTGGCAAAGAGTGACTTGTTTCTCTCTGTCAACATTCCAAGCAGTTTATGCTTAAAAAGCTCACCTCTTTAATCTCCGGTTCGCCTCTGGACAAGGGGAGGGAGTCACCCAGTAACAACGCTGTTCCACAGTTCAAATGTTGAAAGATCATACAAAATTTATTGAAGACGATTACAAAATCACTACTCACTGCACCCCGGCAGTGGGTATCAGACGCCCCGAGATTCACAGAGTTCCCTGCTTCCTGGCCCCCGTGGCCTGGTAAGTAAGTAAAAAAACTGCAGAAAGACATCCGATATCAAGCTGTCCCCCCCCCCAAGGGCTGGCAGCTAATTATTTTCTGCAGCTGTGGAGTTCTTATACACGAAAGCTTATACCCAGAATTAAACTTTGTTGGTCTTAAAGGTGCCACTGGACCCTGGGCAGACTGGCTGGAAATGCTTTTAATGTGAAATTGACAAAAATGATCCGGGGCAGAAAACTCCAACGAAAACCAGGGTTAAGTGCCAAGTGAGAAATCAGCCTTTGTTGGTCTCAAAGGTGCCACTGGACACAAACTTTGTTCTGTTGCTTCAGACCAACACGGCTACCCCACCTGAACCTAGCCTCACATACGGTTCTCAACAGATCTCTATGTGCTCTTACTCTCCAGCAAGGGCCAGGTATCCAAACTCCAAAATGTGGACCCTTTTACAAAGTTAATATTTATTAATGTATGAAAATTGCAAGATGGCCATTGTAAGGGGCAAATGTATCTTGCCATCCGCAATTTTATGTTTTCACACAGAAATCTTTCAATAGAATCCTTCAGTTATCTTCTGAGAATCAAATGCATTTTAGCACCTAAATTTCTCCATCATGTTGTTTGGACCTATGAAGTCCCACTTTCTTGGAATCTATCGATTCTACAGCTGCCTATTGCTGATTGGTTTAGGTTGAGTGTCCGTGGTGGGGTCCAATATGATCAGCCCTTAAGAAACCATTAAGAAACCATTGTTCAGTTGTCCCAAGAAGAGGAATGAGGGATTTCCTTTGGCCTCCCGTGTCTCTGTGTATTTTAATCCTTTAGAATATTTACATGCCATTTTCCTCCTGGATAACAGGACTCAGGCCCTGACCTCGCCCAGGGTAACCTGATCTCATCAGATCTGGGAAGTTAAACAGGGTTAGCCCTAGCTAGTATTTGGATGGGAGAAGTCCAGGGTTGTGACCTGGAGTCTGGCAATGGCAAACCACCTCTGTGTGTCTCCTGCCTTGAAAACCCTACAGGGTCACCATATGTCAGCTGTGACTTGATGGCACTTTCCACCACCAGCAGAACTCAAGAGCAGTGTTCCCTCTAAGCTGAGTTAGTGTGAGCTAGCTCACATTTTTTTAGCCTCCAGCTCACACATTTTTGTCTCAGCTCAGGAAGGAGGGCCCCAGAGCAAACTAGGTTATGCAGTAGCCAAATTGCTCGCTCACAACTTTAATGCTAGTAGCTCACGAAGTAGGATTTTTGCTTACAAGACTCCACAGCTTAGAGGGAACATTGCTCAAGAGTGCTTGACCAACTTTAAAGTCATAAACAATCTCAGATCACTGTATAATAAGTCCAAATACATCAAGACGTCCATTACTCACATGCCTGCTGTTACAAAGCTTCAATTGGCACCCAGCCCATTCTTGACATCATTCACACCTCAAAAGCTTATTTCAACAATTTAAGAAAGCTCCAGAGAAGCAGTTGATCATGCGGGAGGATACTACACCATCCAAAAAACAACAACGTTGCCTGACACAACAAGAAAAATGGGCAATCTGCAGTCCAAGATGGTAGCACCTCCTCCCTTCTCAGTACCAGGTGGCAGGTCTTTATACTACATCTAGGAAAAAGATACCCACACCTGGGTGGCCCAGGCTAGTCTGATCTCATGAGACCCTGGAAGCTAAGTAGGGCCAGCCCTGGTTGCTACTTGGATGGGAGGCCATCTAGAAAGCCCAGGGTCGCTACGCAGAGGCAGGCGATGGCAAACCACCTCTGTTTGTCTCTTGCCTTGAAAACCCCACTAGGGTGTAGAAGAAGAGATTGGATGTATACTCCGCCCTTCACTCAGAGTCTCAGAGCGGCTTACAATCTCCCCCCCCCCTCTCCCCACAACAGACTCCCTTTGAGGTAGGTGGGGCTGAGAGAACAGCTCTGAGAGAACAGCTCTGAGAGAACTGTGGCTTGCCCAAGGTCACCCAGCAGCTGCATGTGGAGGCGTGTGGAATTAAACCCAGTTCTCTCAAATTAGAGTCCATGCTCCTAACCACTACATTAGACTGGATCTCTCTGCAACTCAATGGCACTTTACAGACACACACAGACAGAGGCAGAGAGTGGAGTTCTGCAGGGGGGATTAGGAGCTGGCAATCTGTAGGCAGCAGCCTCTTTTGCAGGTCAAACCAGTTTCCTTTGCTTATATATAGAATAGGACACTTTAAAAAGTAATGGATGTGATCCTCAATTTCTCCTGTACCATAGAGCCAGAATATCAGTAAATCTGCCTTTCTCTGGCCCGGGCAGCACCCAGGGCCATTGACCCACTGGGACTTTTCCTGGGGTCCTTAATGGCCCATATGCCCCTGCTTAGAGTTAAGAAACAGGTCTGAGAAATTCCATAGCATGGCCATGGCCCTATTTCAGACACACTGATACTAACAGTGCCTTCCCAAACAGAGTTACACCCTCTTCTAGGGTCCTCAGTGTCAATGGGCTTAGAATGGTGAAAGTTTGCTTAGGATGGTGATGTTGGTGATATAAGAAAAATGGGGGCATGGGTCAGAATACAGCCAAGCCCTCTCTGTTTAATTTTGGCTCTGCCGGTCTAGTACGTGCCACCCAAAGCTCCATCACAGCCTTAGCTCAGTTCCTGTACCCAGCCGTCTCCTTTGATTAGCCCTTCTGGCAATAGGAGATTCCCTCCCAATGTTCAGCCACCGTGGCAAAAATCTGAGAGGTGCATTGTCTGTCTGCAGCTTCTGCTGGAGCAGAAGACGGTTCATTTTGCCTAGAGGCCTCTGGGAGATTCTCTTCATTTACTAAACCCACCCCTTGCTATTAATTATCTCCCTCAATACGGCTCTCGACAGCTTTATCTGAATGGCTACACTAGTATCTCCCCCGACAGGACAGCGACTGGCAAACGTGTTCAGAGGCAACGGGGGAGGTAGGCAGCAGTGCATGGTATGTGCAGCACACTGGAGCTGTTAGAGGACTCCGTTTTTTAATCCGGAAAACATAGGACGTGCAGCCACCTTGACAGTGCTTCGTATGTTCTGATTTTCATACCCAGGAATTTTGTAGCTTCATGGAGATGTGCCCAGCACCCAAAAGCTCACAAAAGGATGAAACTGGATATATTGAATGCTTTTCTTAAGACAGGGAGCAGGACAAAAGAAGGTCGTAGAGTAAACTTTGTAGCACTGGATGGGGACTTGGATCATTGACCATTACAATATACAGAACTTGGATATCTTTGGCAAGGGCTTGGGGGCATAGGAAGAAGGGCTGGGCGCATGTATGAGTAGGCTGTCTAAAGCTAAGGGGCATTGGATGGGACTGAGATGGCATGGGATACTGTTGGAATCTGCAAGTTGCTTACATTTTGGTCATTATGGAGTTGACTGTTGTTGTTACTAAACAAGTTGTTACATAATTGAGTTGTAACCCATTACAAGTATCTGTTGTCAGCCTGGGAAATTTTGGGGGTGTTACTTAGTAAAATGCGTTGACCTGTAACCTCTTCATTGGCTGTCAATAGACTGATTGGAGGAAATGCTTTGATCTTGTATTCATCTGTTTACAGGGTTTATTGCTAATTTTCTGTGGTTTGTTTTCAGACTAAGAAGAAGAAGCCATTAATCTGTATTTTTCTAGCAGTAAAGATGTAGCCTGTTTAGCTATTGTTTCTTTTATAACTTCCAATGTTCCCTTCCCTTTTGTTTTCAGTAAACTTAGAACTGTCTTCTGTATAAACTTATACACAGTGTGTGGCTCTCGTCTTTGCATTCAGCCTTTATTTAAAGGCCAAAAACCCAACAGATACAGAAGATTTGTGACCTTTCCTGCTGCAAGCTATTCTACAGTTTTATTTTTATTTATTTAGTCAGGTATTTATGCCCTGCTTTCCTCCCCAAGTGGGGACCCAAAATGGCACACAGCATGTGGAGAAACGGGGACCCACCCTCAGCCCTGGGAGACTGAGCAGTCATTCTGTGGCTCACAAGCCCGTTTTTGCCTTCCCACCCTTTTCTGGTGGGGCTATTTTCCTTCGTTACACACTGCCACCATTCACTGGATTTACACCGCCTTCCTAGAGGGACAGTGAGACCCCTCTGGCTGATTCCCCCACCTTGGGAAGTTGATACCACAATCTTTGGGCTCCCCCTGGAGAGTTGGCAACCCCTCCGATTTGGGCCTGTTTGTGTTCCCTGGCCTCATTTTTGTTTCTGGTACTGTGCCGAGTTGGGAGGACTAAGTGGTTAAGGCACACCAGGTCTTATTTAACTCAAAAAATGTTTATTTTAACTATGTACAAGTTAAGCACAGAAAATAAACACAAGCACATTAACACAACCTGGGCAGAAAATAAACACGATTTAAAACACCATTCTTCTGTCCCCTACACACCCTCACTGTCTCTGGAGGTTGTGGAGAAACCCCAGCCCTCCACTGGACTGGTCACTGGTACTGTTGCCTACCACAGTTTATAGCGGCCTGGATGCCCTGGAGTTTGAGGCAACAGGAGCCCCCACCTGTCTACTCCCTTGAAGCTGCTGTCCACGCTGATCCAAAGGACAGCCTGAAGACTGAACTCCCCCTGCAAGAGCCAAAGCCTTTTTCTCCCTGGCTCTACCCCTGGGGTGTGTCCATATATTCCTGCTCTTTTCCCCTAGCGCTTCTGGGAAATGTAGGCAGGCAAATGAGGACGTCCCAATCAACCCAGTTAGAGTTACCCCTGCAGGCCCCTGTCAGGAACTACAGGCCACTTACCCTTATGGGGAACCATTTTAAATACCAGGTACAGATGGCCTCCATCTTACACACCCAGGTAAATGCCATTTCGTTACACCGCATCTCAGCACCTTCCTTTTATCTTCACAATAACCCCGTGAGTTGAGAATTAGTGACTGGTCTGAAGTTCCAGAGTGAGTATTCATAGCAGAGTAGGGATTTGAACTGGAGTCTCATGGATCCTAGCCCAACACTGACCACTACAAAGGTTGTCCGGGTTACAAATGAAGTTTTAGCACCAGTTCTGCACTGTATTTTATCACTGTGGAATGCAAGAGAGTACTTTGGATGCAGCCAGGCCCAACTCTGCTTCTGCCTCTCTCTGGTCTGGTTCCAGATGTTCTGTCCATCTGAAGGTCTTGAGATGGTTGGGATTGTCTCCTGACCTTCCCTTGCAACTGACAGGTGCTCACTGCTCAGTTGATGACTAGGACCTGGCAAAATGCTTGGCCCAAAACATGGGTATGAAGTCAAGCTACTCAAGAGAGATGTCTAGCCCCCAAGCAACCCATGGGCCATCCAAACCCCGGGATCTGAATCCTGAGCTTATTCCAGACCACCTGATTTAATCCCCTCTCTTGGTTAGGAACATGTTGGGTGGCAAGTCTCCCAGTAACACTAAACCAGAGGTCCCCAACGTGGAGCCTGTGGGTGCCATGGTACCTGCTGACATCTTTCCTGGCCCCCACCAAGAAAGTGGGTGGAGCCAGGTTGAGTATATGCCTCAGCAGGGCTTCTGATTGGCCACTGGAGAGCTCATTGGCTGGACAGATTAAAATAATGTTGTTTCAGAGGCAGCTGCTATCAGTGTTGCTTTTATTCTGTCTCATGCGGCCAGGGGTCATTTTGTAGAAAAAGAGGTGCAGGAGCTCATTAGCATAACTCATTAGCATAACTTATTTGCATATGCCACACCCCCTGACATCACCGGAAGTGTGTCAGAAGGCAACACAGGCTCCACTGGACTGTTTTGGATTGCTAGCTATTGGGGGGGGGGGCGTGCAGATCTGTCCTCACAGAGGAGGGAGAGCTTGTACCTGAATAAAACTTGGTCTTAAAGGTGCCACTGGACTGTTTTGGGCCGGGGGGCTTGGAGGGGGGCTCTGCAGCTTACCTGGCTGCTTCTTGCTCTGACTGAGGGCTGCTGGGAGCAGGGGGTGGGGCTTGTTGCATGTGCCCGCCCCCTGGGCTCTTTACTGCCAGAGCTCCGCTCCTGTGCGCTCCTGCAGGAAATGACCCCTGCTCATGCCTCTTTCCCAATGTAGTATTTAAATTACTCCCCGTTTCCATTGCACCTCAGCTTCCCCTGTTTTTGTGGTGGCTTCGTCTCCTGCAGCAGTCACGCTATGGTCGTGCCCACCACCCTGTGTCAGAATTCCAAAGGGGCCTGCAGGCTCAAAAGGGCTGGGGACCCCTGCACTAAGTCTCCATTCCCCTACCCGCAAAATGCAGGTGGCAATGAGTTCCCTAGTGGGATGTTTACAAACCAAATGGTCAAACCTTGTGTAACCCACAGCCACTGTGAAGCACTTTGTTGCTTGTTGGTGTGGTCTATTCAAATATGCAGCATACAGCGTCAGCCAGGAACGGACGGATCCTAGCAGCAGCGATGTTCAGCAGTCTGTAAAGTAGATACCAGGGCTTTACAGTTGGTGAAAGCAATGTGAGCAATGTGGGCCACCAGGTCAGAGATTACATGGTTTAAGCAAGGAAACTGCAACTGGGAGGGAACAACCTGCCTAGAACTTTGTTTATGACCTGCCTCTGTAGGGTTACCAACCTCCAGGTGGTGGCTGGAGATCTCCTGGGATTACCACTGATCTCCAGGCAGCAGAGATCAGTTCACTTGGAGAAAATGGCCACTTTGGAAGGTGGACTCTATGCCGTCATACCCTGTTGAAGTCCCTCCCCAAACCCCACCCTCCTTAGGCGCCTCCCTCCAAATCTCCAGGTATTTCCCAGCCAGGAGCTGGCAACCCTACCTTCCTGCTGGGCTTCTGCAGCAGCTTTGAACACATGGCC
This sequence comes from Gekko japonicus, assembly GCF_001447785.1. Classification (NCBI taxonomy): domain Eukaryota; kingdom Metazoa; phylum Chordata; class Lepidosauria; order Squamata; family Gekkonidae; genus Gekko; species Gekko japonicus. The sequence continues at coordinate 2,069,659 of NW_015168654.1, forward strand.
ATGACCCTTCCTGGCTTCTCCCCACATCTGAGTACTCCCTCCCTGTGCCACGAATGATTCTTGGTGTGTGCTCGGAACTAGCTGACCATGATAGATCTTGCCTTTTCATTTGACTTGATTTGATTTATTTAATTTGTATCCCGCCCTCCCGGCCAAGGGCGGCTCAGGGCAGCTTACAGAACCGGGTAAAACTTCCAACAATACATATAAAAGCACAGTAACAGTTAATATAAATACAATGTTAAAACCAAACATGATAATAAAGTGCTAGCATAGTACTTCACTTTTATCGTCGGCTCCATTGGTCTGCTTCAGTTGTTTTGGGGGGTTTGGCTCGGGCAATGATTAATGCCCTGCTTGTGCTTTTCTTGAGGCCATCATCCAGCTACCCATTGTTGGAAACAGGATGCTGGTAATCAGGGGTCATTTCGTAGAAAAAGAGGTGCAGGAGCTCATTAGCATAACTCATTAGCATAACTTATTTGCATATGCCACCCCCCCTGACATCACCAGAAGTGTGTCAGAAGGCAACACCCACTGCTCAGGCTCCACTGGACTGTTTTGGATTGCTAGCTATTGGGGGAGGACGTGCAGATCTGTCCTCACAGAGGAGGGAGAGCTTGTACCTGAATAAAACTTGGTCTTAAAGGTGCCACTGGACTGTTTTGGACCGGGGGGCCGGGGGGGGGCTCTGCAACTTACCTGGCTGCTTCTTGCTCTGACTGAGGGCTGCTGGGAGCAGGGGGTGGGGCTTGTTGCATGTGCCCGCCCCCTGGGCTCTTTACTGCCGGAGCTCCGCTCCTGTGCGCTCCTGCAGGAAATGACCCCTGCAGGTAATAGATCCAGTTCAGTGTGATCCTGCAGGCCTCTCCTGATGTTATGATCTCTCAGTCTGTTTGCAGGCCCCCAGGATGCCTTCCCTGGCCTGCCCCCAGAGAATGGACACGCAGCCGTGGGCGCAGACCTGGAGATGGAGCGACGCCTGGCCCCACACTGCCACCTCGGGCCTTGCTCCCCCAGCCAGAGCCAGCTGAAGTTCCAGGCTCAGCGAAAACTCAGCATTGCGTGTGTGGTCTGCTTCCTCTTCATGATTGGCGAGGTCATAGGTTGGTGCTCTGGACAGGAACTGTGAGAAATCTGTCCCCCTTCCCCAGCACACATTCACATATCAGTGGAGCCTAGTGGGGGGGGGGGAGGAAGCAGCTGCAGCAAATGTGACCATCAGAGAAAGTCATTGAGGGGAAGAGGCAGAAGCTCAAGAGGGGCTTGATAGGACTGCCAAACTCCAGGCAGGCCCTGGAGATCTCCCAGAATTCCAAATGCTCTCCAGACTAGAGGTCAGTTCCACTGGGGGAAATGGTTGCTTTGGAGGGTGGACTCTATGGCATTAGACCCCACTGAGGTCCCTGTCCTCTTCAGGCTCCATCCCCAAATCTCCATGAGTTTCCCAGCTCAGTTGACAAGGCTAGACATCAGGGGGCCCTTGGGAAGCCTTCTGGAGGTGTAAAGATTATATAGGTATCCCTTGTAGAAGAGCATCACCATTCAAAGCTCACAGTAATGTCTTTGACCCCTATATTATTGATTATTGATTACACCTGTATTCTATGCTTTCTCTAAAGAGGTCAGGGCAATGCATATGGGGATATCCTGCTTTGTTCACACAGGTATGTTAGGCTGGCAAAGAGCAAGAGAGATTAACGGCTGATATCTCCCCAGGAGCTTCAGGGCCAAGTGATGATTTTAACCCAGGACTTCCTCGTCCAAGTCCAACACCTCTAACTACCTCATGCAGCTCCTTAACTTATTAGTTTTAAGCAGATTACTAAAATATACAAAAAGCTAGACCCCATTTGAACAACTGTGAAAATTTGTCACAGATGCATAAAATTTCGCAGCTAAAAGAGAGATAGGTCTGCTATTATCTTATAATAAAAGAGGTAATATCTCCATATGATCTATATTTTGGAGCAAAGGAAGAATTAAAAGATTTCTAGGCCCAGAAAAATGATTGCATTCAAAGGTAGGCGTGCCATTCCCCCGGGGAGGGACGTAGGGGTTTGCCTGCTTTAGGGCCCCTCGATCCGCCGGCCCAGATCCGGCTGGTGGGGGGGACCCTGCCCCCAAAGTGCCAGGATTGTGCAAACATGCCTGGTGCGATGATACATCACCACGCCGGGCACATTGCCAGGGGGATGCTCTAGCACCCGGTGCACACACCAGAAGATCCCATAAAGGAAGCTCTGTCCCTCCACCAGCAGCAAGTAGGGACCTGGCAACCCTATTCAAAGGTAATGTGATACTGGGTGCCCACATTACCTGCACCACAGTTGCATACTCTATCAGAGGAGGGTATCTTAAGCTACCTTCCTTGCAAAACTCACACCTAATGAGGAACAGTGAAATATGAGCAGTAATCGGGGAGCTCTCCAAGTGGAAGAATACCAACAACTTGAGTAGAACAAACATGTTGTGCTCTACAGATTGTGCTATTATGAAACCATGACCAGTTAGAATCCAGTTCTGTAGACAAATGTGCTGTTATACTTAAATAGACATTTCTTGATCGTTTTTATGGCTTGCCATCTGGTAACTGAATAAAGGGAGTCCAAGGAAACATTGAGGAACTGTAGTCATTGCTCCACAAGTTCATCCCAGTGGGAAACTTAAGAGTCCTATCTCTGACTAAGCCAATGTAGATGTCGGAGTGTAAAATTTCAGCTTCAGCTAGGCCCGAGCTTTGAGATAGTGTTATCTCAATGCAGCTCAATTCAGCTCACCACTACACAATTGGTAATCCCACAGATGGAACGCTGGAATTTAAGAAGAATCAAAAGTCTCCCCTATTTTGTCAATCCAGATACCAGCCACATATACACTTTGCGTGGACACCTTGGTGTTAAACACTTTGATGGTGGCTGGGATATACTGAGCCCCAGATGAATAAAAGAAACAGATAATATTTGATGCCGCTGTAGCCAGTCTTCTAACAAGAGCGGCTTGCACTAACCAAGTTAATCTCTGGTTAGACCAGACCCCTAAGAATTTAAAATAGGGGACTCTTATTATGCTTGCTCTTGGGTGGACTTCTGGGTTTCCCCCTCCTTACTTCTCTATCTGTGGTCCAGGAATAGTAGTAGGGGACCACTGAGACACTTCTCTTTTGCTTTGCAGGTGGGTACCTGGCACACAGCCTGGCTATCATGACAGATGCGGCTCACCTGTTGACAGACATGGGCAGCATGGGTGTCAGCCTCTTCTCCCTCTGGGTCTCCACTCGTCCAGCCACCAAGACAATGACCTTTGGCTGGCACCGTTCAGGTACATTCACTAAATCCACTGTCCTGGGTTTTTGACTGGTCATAGCAAAGACCTTTGCCCTTATATCTCTGCAACAAAAACGGTCAGACCTACTTTAAAAAGCAACTGGGAATTCAGAGGAGTTAGCAGATCACAGTAATAGGTTACAGCAATAAATAGTAATATGATGAAGAGAGAGCCAATTTGGTGTAGTGGTTAAGAGAGCGGACTCTAATCTGGGAGAACCGGGTTTGATTCCCCACTCTTCCACGTGCAGCTCTTGGAGTGACCTTGGGTCAGTCACAGTTCTGTCAGAGCTGTTCTCTCAAGAGCAGTTCTTGGAAGAGCTTTCTCAGGCCCACCTACCTCACAGTCACAGGGTGTCTGTTGTGGGGAGGGGAAGGGAAATGAGATTGTAAGCCGCTCTGAGACTCCAAGTGAAGGGTGGGGTATAAATCCAATTTCCTCCTCCTCCTCCTGTACTATGCTGCAATAGCAGTTACTGACCTTAAAAAAAAAAAAGCCCTCAAACAACTCTCTGGTGGCACAGCAGGAGGGAAATGCAGGAAAAGATCATCTTATTGTGGAAGTACTAGATGCCCTCTTTGACCTTTGCAGTGGCCAGAGTCCAAGCAATGGCAGATGGTTGTGTCCTTGTGAACTCTGGTTTTGTGAGCTACCTCAGGGCCTCCATTAATCAGGGTTGCCAGGTCTCCCCTGGCCACCAGCTGGGGATGTGGTGGGCGGGTGGGTTAGGGTACCAGATCCAGGCTGGGAAACTCCTGGAGATTTGGGGATGGAGCTTGGGGAGGATAAGGACCTCAGTGGGGTATAATGCCATGGAGTCCATCCTCCAAAGCATCAGTTTTTCCAGGGGAACTGATCTCCGTAGTCTGGAGATAACTTATAATTCCAGGGGATCCTCAGCTCCCACCTGGAAGCTGGCATCCCTAATCCATTTTGAAAGGGGAAAATGGGTTATAAATATAATAGTAAAACAATTAAGGGGGATTGCTGTCTACAGCTCCCTTTGCTCATCCCCCCCCCCACATCCTTTATCACTTCAGTCTTTTGCCAAACTATTCAAATAGTAACAAAACATCCTAAACAGATGAGGGTACTGGGAATCATGTAAGACAGAAAGTATTTTAGCAGAACTGGCTAGATGTGTGTGTGTTTCTCTCTAGTGATCTTCAAAGCAGATCTCTCAGACATCATTTCCAGGCGAGGAGAAGTCTTAATACATCAGCACAATGGCCCTGTAAATATTTGTGGCGGATGAATTCAGGCAATTCTCTCATATTGGAGTTCAAAGAGGGCAGAGGCCTTCCTTCTGAGTGGTCGCTGAAAGAGCCAGGCCTTTCAAGTCTGGCCTTCAGCAGGGCTTCCTAATTACTAAGACAGGGAGTGTTATTAGTAAGGATAAAAGAGAACAGACATACAAGGACAAAAGGATGCAAGCTGCGCATTAAATGCTGGAATGTCTCTTTCCATGGATATCCACTTAGGGGTCCTTTTCCAATGGGGAGGACCCCAGTATTCTCCCCTAACAAAATCCTGGCTGTCAACATTTAATATGGGTGCTCTCAAAATATTACAATTATTAACATTGAAGCAGTGGTTAAAAATAACTCACAAGTATATTGTTATACTAACACGTATTGACTAACACGGAAATGATCTCCTACTCTTGGGTTTTTAGTTAGTGTGGGTATCTTTTCTTTATCCCTAGTTGTAGTCCCCCTTTCTATATTTTCTGTAGTAGTTATGTAGTCTATTAAAAAAACAATAAAATTACCCTCTTGGGGGTTTAAAAAACACACCAAAACATGGGTGCTCCCTTTGACACATCTACTTTTTGCCCTTCCTTTGGAGGTCTAAATTCGACAGCTTCCACCCCCCTTGATCATGTTGTCCTTGGCTATCTATTGGGTATCAAAAGTGGGCAGCTGGGGGAGAGGAAAGGTCCCATTTCCCCAGTAATATGGTGAAGGGAAGTCACTCCTTTTCTCCCTCATCTGTACCTTCCCTTTGCCTCAGTATCACTTCCCCTTCTGTGAAATGGAGCTACCTCCTTTCTCTGTTGCCAGCACTCTCCCTTGCCTGCCATGTGTTTAGGGTTGCCAGGTCCCCTCTCACCACGGGCAGGGGATGGGGGGGGGGAGCATTGCCAGATCCAGGTTGGGAAACTCCTGTAGATTTGAGGATAGAGCCTGGAAAGCACAGGGACCGGGGTGGTGGTGGTGGTTCAATGCCATAGAGCAGGGATGTCGAACTCATTTGTTATGAGGGCCGGATCTGACATAAATGAGACCTTGTTGGGCCGAGCCATGTGTGTCATAAAATGTAATGCCAGGTAGCAGAGATATAAACATTATAAAGGACACAAAGATCCCCCCCCCTTAAAATAAAAACATGCTTAAAACATTAGCTCTGTAAGCTGCAAACCTACTTTTGATTTATTGACATTCACCACAGAAATCTCATGCTCAGAGTTCTGAATCTAGGACCCAGGTTAAAACATGAAATGGCTGAGTGATTAAGAGAGTCTGGCAAGGCAAGCTGTGATGCAGCAGCAGCAGCAGCAGAACTGGAAGCAGGAGATGGCCAGTTCCACCACGGGCCTGATGGAAGCCTTCCAGGGGCCTGATCTGGCCCCCAGGCTGCATGTTTGACACCCTTGCCATAGAGTCTACCCTTGAAACAATCCATTTTCTCCTGGGGAACTGATCTCTGTAGTCTGGAGACGAACTGTAATTCTGGGGCATCCCCAGGTCCTACCTGTAGATTGGCATCCCTACCAGATGTGCTTCCAATCTTGTTATTCACCTTTTCACATTACTGTCATTTTCCTGCCATGGCTCACCAAACCCCCTCTCTTACAGCAATTAAGGGGGTACATTTGTTTTCTCTATCATTCCCTTATACTTGACCAGTTGGACCTATCTTTATTGTTGGCCAAAAATAGATGATTCAGAGGTTTGTCTTCACTCAGTGGTAGATGCAAAAAGGCCAAGACTGTAATTTCCAATAAAATAAAATTGTGACATTTAGCCCTTGATAATAAGTGTAACTCTGCTGGCTTTGCTTAGTTTTCCAAGATCAGGCAGCTGATGATGCAAAAGATCTCGAACTGAGACCCTGGATAGCTGCTGCCAGTCACAGGAGACAAGGCTGACCATGATGTCACTTAGAGGAGGGCAGGGAGCTGTTCCTGTTGGCAGCAGAGGACAGGACTTGCAATAATGGGTTTAAATTAAGGGCGGGAAGGTACCGGCTGGACCATAGGAAAAACATTTTTACAGTAAGAGTTGTGCAGCAGTGGAATCAGACACCTAGGGAGGTGGTGAGCTCCCCCTCACCAGCAGTCTCTAAGCAGTGACTGGACAAACACTTGTCAGGGATGCTCTAGGCCAGTGGTGGCGAACCTATGGCACGGGTGCCAGAGGTGGCACTCAGAGCCCTCTCTGTGGGCATGCGTGCCGTCGCCCCAGCCAGGCCCATACCACTATTAAAGTGTCGAATTCTCGGCCAAATAATTTTAAGTAAATGAAAGCATTTGGGATTGCTTTCCTTACTTTGTTTGGATCATCTTAAGTTAATGTGTGAGTTGTTTTTTCTAAAGTAAAACCTCAGTACTCAGGTTAAATTGCCGTGTTGGCACTTTGCAATAAATAAGTGGGTTTTGGGTCGCAGTTTGGGCACTCGGTCTCTAAAAGGTTCGCCATCACTGCCCCTAGGCTGGTCCCGCACTGAGCAGAGGGTTGGACTAGATGGCCTGTATGGCCCCTTCTAGCTCTGTGATTCTATGATGGACCAATGGACTGACAACTTCAACTTCATGTGTATTCAGGACTGAAACCATGTATTCAGTTACTTGGGAGCAAGTCCCACTGAAGTCAGTACCACTCACTTCCCGGTAAATAATCACAGGATCAGACTCTTCGTCCGGCTTTCTTATTGGGCTGCAGTCTTTGCAGTCTTTCTACATGGGCTGCAGTCTTTTGCACACTTACACATTTTTTTCCACATGTCAAGGAAATATCTCTAAACCTTGGTGTTCCCTCGTTGTAAAATGCACAAAAATGCTCACATGCATGCACAACATATTTGTATACAAGGTCCTGTTCCTTAGACATTATTTTTTATTTGATTGAGAGGTGAGCGACCATACCTCTTTGACCTGGCTTTGTTGGAAGGCTGGCAGGGGTGGAAGATCCGAGCCATTTTCCCCAGTAAGCTAAAAAAAACTAGGTGTGTTGTGCATAGGAAAGCTCTGCCATACCCTGAGAGGGCGAATATGTTGTTTTGGAAGGTTAGGTACCCTGACTGGCAGATGTATTTTTTTCTCCCCAGAGACCCTGGGTGCACTGGCCTCTGTCCTGTCCATCTGGATTGTCACAGGTGTGCTTGTCTACCTGGCTTCTGCCCGCATCATCAGCAACGACTATGAGATCGAAGCATCGGCCATGCTGGGCACTTCGGCCTGTGCTGTAGGCGTGAACATCATGTAAGGAGCTGGTTGGATGTTGCAAACAACATGTATTTGGAAGAGGAGGTAGATCTTATGGCACAGCAGCTAATCGGGCCCAGTAGACCTGATCAGGCTGCAAGGAGCTGTCCTCTTAGGCTTCCATTCAATGCATGCGTAGAACTTCCTTCTGGCAACAGCTCCATTCATTCTCCAGATCTTAGCAAGAGGACATTCCTCCCCCCCACCACCACAGAAATAGATCTTAAAAGTGCAATGAAAACATGTGACTTTATTGCTTTATAGGAATGTGTGTAAGAGAGAACACACTTTAGCATCACCACTATCCATGTTCAAATGCAGTAGACCACTGAATTTTAGATGCCCTTCCTTGAACTTCATGGAGCCATAGCAGGGAAAATCTTCATGTAGAACCCCAGGCTTGGTCATTCTTACAGGGTGTTCACCTTCTGCATAGTGTAGGGGTGAAGAGTGGCGGACTCTAATCTGGGAGAGCTGGGTTTGATTCCCAGGCAGCTGGGTGACCTTGGGTCAGTCACAGTTCTTTCAGAGCTGTTCTCTCAAGGGCAGTTCACTCAGAGCTCTCTCAGCCCCATCTACCTCACAGGGTGTCTGTTGTGGGGAGAGTTGGGGAAGGAGACTGTAAGCTGCTCTGATGTTCCCTCTAAGCTGTGGAGTCTTGTGAGCAAAAATTCTACTTTGTGAGCTACTGGCATTAAAGTGAGCGAGAGATGTGGCTACTGCATAAATTAGTTTGCTCTGGAGCCATCCTTCCTTTGTGAGCCAGAGGCTAAAAACTGTGAGCTAGCTTACACTAACTCAACTTAGAGGGAACACTGTCTCTGAGACTCCTTAGGGTAAAGAAAAGCGGGGTATAAAACCAACTCTTCTTCAAAGTAACTTCCTAGACTGCACTGAAAGAGCTTAGAACAGGGCAAGCAGGGCCGGCTCACTCACTAGGCGAACTAGGCGATCGCCTAGAGTGGGCCGGCCCTTAGGGGCGCCAAGCTGCACCCGGCCCCGACTCTGGGAGTTTCTTGATTATTTGTGTTTTTCATTCTTCCTAAAATGCATTTATTTTTAAAAATTGGTGGGTGCATGGGGGTGGCGGCGCCAGAAGGGATCCTCGCCTAGGGTGCAAAATAAGCTGGGGCCAGCCCTGAGAGCAAGGCAGCAGCCGCTCACAAGGGACAAATGATTAGCTGCTACTGCTTTGACAGACACACCCCGCCTTCATTAATACCCAAAGATGTATCCATCTTCTTTAAATTAACCTGGTTAAAATTAGCAAATGGGTGGAAAAGGGTGGGCCTCTCTCACGATCAGCATGTGGAGCAGTGCCACTTTGGTTTCCTTCGAACAGCAGTGCTCTTGGGCACTATGACTTGGAGCCCTCATGCCGCCTTCCTCTCTGCTGCCTTTAGCCTGGTGAACACTTCTGTTCTTGATGGCCAGAACTAGAGGCTGCAGGTGGCTCAAAAATGTAAACACAGGCGGCTTCAGCAGCTTCCTGGGGCTTTACCTTTCCTGGCCCAGCCCTCTCAAAAGAAGCAGCCAGAAGGAAGCCAGACCTCCGTCACCTGCCTATCACTTTGACACTGGGAATTACCACCTGCCGTCCTCTGAGATGCCCTTGTGCTTTGGAGCATGCTAGAATCCCGCCACTCTGCATGGCTATCCAGGGGCAAAGGCCGGCTACACACTGTGTGGGGCTAGGATCCCGTGGTTACACCGAACACAGGAGAAGAAACAGCCAACTAAGGAGCAGTGTTCCCTTTGATTTTTTGTCCCTACTGAGCAGACCAGTTCACATCCTGAGCAGAATGTAACTGCTGTAATCTTAAAATGGGCCATGGGCAATGCCAAGACCCTGTGCGCCTCCAGATTGCTGCTGAGCGGGTCTTCCTGTGTTAATGAGCAGCCGCTCACCCACACAGCTTAGAGGGAACACTGCTAGGGAGGGAAACAGGAGCAGGTTGATGTGAGGGAACAGAGCGGCGGGTAGTAGGAATTTCCAAGTTGGCAAGGAGAGTTATATTTGCTTCACTTCTGCAAAGGAAAACAAGAGGGCCACAGCTCAGTGGCAGAGCATGTTCCTTACATGCAGAAAGGGTCCACCTCCACCATAAAACATCTGGCTGGGGAAAAATCTCTGTCCAAGCGCCCCTGCCAGGCAGAGGAGATTCTTCTGGCCTAAATGGTCTGCCTGGGTACAAGCCCATTTCATAAGACCCATCCCACTTGCAAGTGTCTATGGTCACAGTGCTTGTGCTTCTCTCCACAGCATGGCCTACCTTCTGCACCAGTCGGGCTCCCCGCACAGCCACGGCCCGAGCACGGGGGGCTATGAGCGGATTGGCGACAGCCCCTGCGGCACCACCATACCCACCCACAGCAACACCAGCGTACGAGCTGCCTTTGTGCACGTGGTGGGGGACCTGCTCCAAAGCATCGGGGTCTTCATTGCTGCCACTGTCATCTACTTCAAGGTCGGGGGGCACACTTTATTCTCTCCCTTCCCCCAATCTTTGCATGAGGAGCTTTTCAACCTGAGTAGCCCCACTCTGTAACTTCAGCTAAACTCTTGTGCCGGGAAAAGTATGCTGGAGGAAGCAGCTGGTGATAATCCCATGTATGATTCCAAACATTTCCCTCCAGTGTTGTTCAAAGACAAAGCATTGCTTCTCAGAGGCAGACGAAGCTTTCTCAGCATCTGAGAGGGCACCTTGGTGAACCGCTCACCTACGGTTAGGAGGAGTCCATTATCATGAATGCCATCATTAACCAGCACTGTGAGAGCGAGAGGGGTCCAGAACAGCCCCTCTGCTTTCCCTGAACATCCAGCTTAGCACAGAGGGAACAGTTTCACTCCCCAGAACGAGGTTTCAGAGTAGGACAGAAGGCCCCCCCTGGCCCCAACTCCTGCTCTGACTTCCTCTCCTCTCCTCTCCGCAGCCCCAGTATAAGATAGCTGACCCAATCAGCACATTCCTTTTCTCGGTCTTTGTGCTGGGTTCCACTCTGACCATCCTGCGTGACGTCTTCCGGGTGCTGATGGAAGGTGAGAGGTCTTCTTCCATGTACCGTTTGGGATGCGTGGGTGTGGCTTGGATTGGGAAGCTGGTACAAGAGAATTAAACTCCTTTAATTTAAGGTAAAGGTAAAGGTTCCCCTGCTCGAAAGCCAGTCGAGTCCGACTCTAGGGTTGCGGTGCTCATCTCCGTTTCAAAGCTGAAGAGCCAGCGCTGTCCGAAGACATTTCCGTGGTCATGTGGCCGGCATGACTAAACACCAAGGCGCACGGAATGCTGTTACCTTCCCACTGAAGTGGTACCTATTTATCTACTTGCAATTTCTTGCTTTTGAACTGCTAGGTTGGCAGGAGCTGGAACTAGAGACAGGAGCTCACTCCGTCATGCGACACCCGGGTCTCAAACCGCTGAACTACTGACCTTCCACAGCCTGCAGTTCAGTGTTTTAACCAGTGTTTTAACTTGAGCCACCGCAGCGCCTAACATTTTTTAATTTAGCAGCCCTCTATAGACTGGGCTGTCGGAGTACAGTTGGGCTCACATGTAGTCTGCTTGCAAACTGGAATAGTTCAGAAGTAAGATTTCTGTGGCTGATTGTTTCTCCTGTCACTGAGCTGCAGCAAAATAGAAGGTGGCAGCTGCTGGAATCCTCCTCCTGATGCAATTCTTAACTACTAATATTTATTCATTTTTAAAAATCCTTCCTCATGGCAGTGCATGTGGTTCCCCTCACCTCCATTTTATCTTCACACCCACCCAGTGAGGTAGACTGACCAAGGTCAGCCAGTAAGCATTGTAGAGTAGGATTCAAAACTAGGTCTCCTAATCCATCATCGTAACTGCTATACTACACTTACCTAGCATGCACCTCCAATGTACAGAGCATTTTGCTAAGTTACATAAGTAAAATAAGTTCAAGGTCCCTGCCCCAAGGAGCTTGTAAAGGTAAAGGTAAAGGTTCCCTTGCTCGAAAGCCAGTCGAGTCCGACTCTAGGGGTGCGGTGCTCATCTCCGTTTCAAAGCCGAAGAGCCAGCGCTGTCCGAAGACATTTCCATGGTCATGTGGCCGGCATGACTAAACACCAAGGTGCACGGAACGCTGTTACCTTCCCACCGAAGTGGTACCTATTTATCTACTTGCAATTTCTTGCTTTCGAACTGCTAGGTTGGCAGGAGCTGGAACTAGAGACGGGAGCTCACTCCATCATGCGGCACCCGGGTCTTGAACTGCTGAACTACTGACCTTCCACAGCCTGCAGTTCAGTGTCTTAACCACTTGAGCTTGTAGTCACACAGAAATAGAGGGGCCCTCATTCCAGCAGTGCTATCCAGGCAAATTTCAGCTGAGCAGAATGAAAGAAGGAGAGCCCTGCTGCATCAGCCCAGTGGGCCATCCAGTCCAGCATCCTGTTTCTCACAGCAGCCAACCAGTTCACCTGGAAGGCCAACAGATAAGCTGTAGAAGCCAAGGCCACCTCCTGATTTTGCCCCACAGCACTGGCATTCAGAAGTTCGCTGTTTCTGAACATGGAGGTTCCCCTTTAATCATCTTGGCTAGTAGCCTTGGAGGGACCTGTCCTCCAAGAATACATCTAACCTCCTTTTAATCCCCAGACAGCAAAGGGATATGAGATCTAAAAGAGTAACAACAGGCCTTTCTGGGTCTTGGAAAAGCTTTGCATTCTCAGAATATGGGGATGTAAACCTAAACATTGCAACACCAAGAAGCCAAACGCACAGCAATCTCAGGCTTAAGAACCAGCATAACATCATTTATTGAAGAATGTATCCCCCACCTTTAATCTTATACTGTTTTGCAAAGACAAAAACCCAGTGAAATCCACTGAACCATACATCAGGCCAACAGGACACCCATCTTTCCCAGCAGTTTGCCAGCTACAGAAACCTCTGAGGGATGGCATCATGCAAGTCCTGACTAGGCTGCATTCAGCTGCTGAACATCCACACCAAGCCAGCCACTCTTCTGCCACAGACGCAGCAGAATGAGATGCTAGAAAGGACTGCTTCAGATTGCAGGCAGGGCACCCCATGTCCAAATATCCCAACCCTGGAAAGACTCCCTTTCAAACAGAAGACTGCCATAGTAGAGATAGTGGTGCTAATTCAGCCTGCTCTATTTACAAGGAGCACCCCCACCCTTCAAGGTACGGGGTGCATTTAAAAACCTGTACTGTGAAGTGGTACAGTCCACTCTCATACTATGGTACAGACCCAGCCAAAGAGCCTACTATTTATTTATCAATTTGTTTCGCAGAGAGCCCTAGCCCTTCGTGGGTATGGTGCCAGCGTGGAAACCAAACATAGAGGTATTTTGCATGGGCTGCAGCACAGTTTTAACGAGACCCTCTTTTGGTCTCACCAGGCTCAAATTTTAATGTCAGGCCTCTGGACAGGTGCTGTCAGTCACATAATACTGAACTACACAGACCAATGGTCTGACTCTGTACATAAAAAACCATTCCTCCATTCATCCTGCCCAAACAAGTCGCCGTCAGTGTTCCCTCTAAGCTGTGGAGTCTTGTGAGCAAAAATTCTATGTTGTGAGCTACTGGCATTAAAGTTGTGACCGAGTGATCTGGCTACTGCATAAATCAGTTTGCTTTGGAGCCCTCCTTCCTGAGCTAAGACAAAAAATGTGTGAGCCGGAGGCTAAAAAATTGTGAGCTAGCTCACACTAACTCAGCTTACAGGGAACACTGGCTGAAGACTTTTTTTCTGTTTAAATGCTTGCTTCCTTACCGAAGGTCCTCTTATTAAAGGTGCACAACAGTTCAGTTTCTTCTTCCTCCTGTCTCCCAGGTGCACCACGTGGTGTGGAATTCAAGGCAGTGAAGGAGCTGCTGCTCTCGGTCAAGGGAGTGAAGGGTGCCCACAATCTACATCTCTGGGCCCTGACTCTCAGCCACCAAGTTGTAGCTGTGCACGTGGCTATTGGTAAGCGTGGCCGTGGCACCTTGCCTTTCCCCCATCCTGGGGAGGTGGGGAGGGAGGGAAGTGGGGGGTGCCTGGGCTAGGCAGTTAACCCTCCCCAGCACCCCAACTGACCCCCACTTTGGCATTTGCTTCCAGAGCCCAGCACCGATGCGGAGACTGTGCTGCAAGATGCCACAGCCCTCCTGCAGAGCAAGTTTGGCTTTGTCTCGTGCACCATCCAGGTGGAACGCTACCTGGATGACATGGCCATCTGCCGCCAGTGCCAGGACCCACGGGATTGAGCCCAGTGCTGCCAGGCACCAGCTCCCACGCTCCCCCCACTGCCAAGCCCAGGAGGTGCCTGAACCAGGGGACTCCCCCCTCTTTCCCAGAGCCAGGGACCGTGGCTGTGTCTTCTGAGCCCCCGGATCTGGCCTCTCTCTCCCCCTCTGCATCTTCGTGTCACATTCCAGGCTGGGTGGGGGCTACCCTCCTGCAGGGGGCTATGCCCACTTCCCATGTTCATCAGCCTAAGTGTCTTTGATGTGCAAGCCTGCAGGTGCTGGGGCCAAGATAGCTGCCGCTGGGGCTGGGCCATTGGTTGGGGCTATGTGGCCATTTTTGTACACATATGTCATACTGGCAGCACACATTCCTCCCCTTGGGAGTCTGGCTGGTGGGGTGGAAATCAGTCTCCTCCATAGTGAACCAAGAGCCAGGGGCAGGATGCCCAAGAGGTGGCTCCTGGGCCCGTTCCCTCCAAGAAATCTGGGCCACCAAGAATTAGACGCACTGCCCACTCGCAGACAACTGTCTCCCACCAGCTGGCCGAGAGTCAGGACAGTCGCCTTCTCATACAGGGTGGGACAGCGGCAGAGGGCTGGCTCCTGCTGGCATGGGCCAGGGCTGATCCTGAGGGGCAGAGGTGGGCAAAGCTCAGGTACTTATTAAGGCTGTTGAATAAAGAACTGGAAATCGGGAGCCGCCATGCAAGACCACTCCCGAGGGCCAGTGCGAACACTCAGAGGGGAGGAACCTGGCAATAAAGGAGATGCTACGGCATCCCTCCACTGCACAGGTGAGGAAGGACACCCACCTTTCCCCCTCTTGGCCACTGAAAAGAGTGGTACAGGACCTTCCCACCACATGCTGACCATCAGCCAGAGGAAGCCAAGGTCAGTCTCTGGTCCAACCGCATCTGGTTCTTGTGAGTCAAGTCAGCCCGAAAGCACCGAGGTGGCAGACCCGATTTAGCCAGCATTGGCGGTAACTGGGCAAACCCAGGGCAGAGTTGCTGCCGCCTCCAGCCCTTCTACCCCAAGGCTATCCTCCGCTGGAAAGCCGACAGGACTGGGGAGCTGACCCCCCATTGCCCGTGTTCTCTAGGGAGCGCTCACTGCACCAAAGCTGTTCTTGAACATCCCTGAGATTTTGCCCTGCCTTCTCCCCTCCCTCCTTTGGGAAGGAACTCTACACCCAGTGCTTGTCAGGCCCTTCCAGGAGACACAGGCATTCAGAGAGGATGGTCCCCCTACCCCTCCTACATGCCCTGCCATCCTGACAGAGCAAGGACCACCCTTTCAGCCCTTGCAGGGTGGGGGAGGGATGTTGCTGTCTTCAGGAAATCCCTCCACACCAAGCACAGGCAAGTGCGCAAGCCAAATCCTTCCTGCGCCCACACGTTGTGTTCTGTCTGTTATCTTGTGGAGTACTTATCTGTGTATTTCCAGTGTGTCGTGTGTCCAGGTGTCGTTTAACAAAGTGCTGAAAGTACCAGTGATTCCAATAAAGTAACCTGCCTCAACATAAGGAGCCAGTTGCTTGCGGGGGGGGGGGGGGGGGGAGCAGAAGCAGTGGGGAAAATGGGACAGCTGAAGCTGGTGGGGAGAGAGAGAGAGAGCACCACATGGCTCATCTTTCTCCTGTGGGCGTCGCGCAGCCTGGTACCAGCTTTGGAGGACGGAGGATGTGGCAACACTCCTTCCTCCAGTTTGCATCACACAAAATCAGACAACAAAGCGCGGGGCTCTTATCTCTTTAAGCAGCATCACAAGCAAAGCACCACCACGGGAAGGACAGCTGAGCCGGATCAGCTAAGTGTCAAGCCGCCCATGTAGAGGACATGCTGGAAGTCTGCTTTTTAATATTAGAAGCAAATTCCAATACTATCAGCCTTAGCACAGCAGAATAGATGCTTTCACAGGCGTTCTTCGGTGTCGCAGGCCCACACAGCACAGGCACATGGCCTGAAGACTCCATACAGGGGTCCCTCCTGCGGCCTGCAGTGGTCCTTGATGCCCAGCTCTTCTCTGCCATGCTGCTTTTATGAGACCGCAAGGCAGGCAGTGAGGGGAAGGAACTAAGTTCCCCTCTAAGGGACACCCCCTGGCTGCTAAGCCCGCTTTGCTCTGATAGGAGACAAGGCGGCAGGACAGCCTTAACCTTGCCCACCCCCAATGGATTTCTGTGCATCGACACACCACAGTTTGATGAATCTGGTTAACTTAAGCAATGAAAGCTCCACGAGGAAACAATCCGATCTAAGCCAGGCCCAGCAGGATGTGTGAGTCTGCAAGTGTCCCACTGTTCATTCCTGGTGGTAGTTGGAATTTTAGGGGTGCTACGAGAAATTTCAGAAGTGGAGTAAAGTGGCCCAAGAAGAGGGGGGGGGGGGGGGGGGATTGAGGAACCACCCAAGTGTAAAATCCAAGGCAGCGTCTCCCCTTCCCAACTCCGCATCATTTCCTCCCACGCAACTTACTGTGAAGATGCTGATGCTTGCGAGAGAGAAAAGGGTGTGAAGACTGGTGGAACATGAAATCCTTATGCCTTTCCCTAGAACGACAAAGACCTGGCCCGGCCCCCCTTTCCCAGCATTAACGCCTGCTTGAGCTGGGGAAGCCAGGGATGACCTTGCTAGCCTCCATGTGATTAACATGCACACCAAGCGTATGCAACAGGTGCCAGGCTAATGGGCTTTTTTGTGTCAGCACAGCTCTTTGGGAAAAACCCCCAAAGCTGTCAGCTTGTATCTTCTCACCTTACGGACCAAGGGCAGGACTGAAGGAAAAAAGGGGAATACACTGCCAACCCTGACCCAAACAACAGAAGTTGCTGGGCCCTTCCCACAGATCATAGCCGAGGCCTGGGGACCAAGCAGAATTTCTCAAGTGGTGGCAGAGAGATCCTTGTCAGACCTCTCACCTATGACTGGGAAGAGAGAGGCAGTCTCCTTCCTATCTTTAGAGAGACAGACGCCCTTTAAAAACCAAAATCCACTTTACTATCAGTTAAGACAACAAAAGAGCTCAATGTGAGCAAGGTCGTGGCCCCCAAAGAGGCAGGCAGAGGGGAGGACTATCAGCTGGCTCTTCTTGGTGTAACATCCAGAACAAATGTGGGCCTTCGAAAAGCGGAGAGCCTCCCCGCCTGCCCACCCTCAATCACTGGCAGGCTCATGCAGGAAGAGGGGACACAGAGCATTATTCCGCTGGGCCAGCCAAAGGGAGATGAAAACCCCTTTCTTTCATAGACTGGTGCCCTGTGTCACGCACGGGGTAATCCAAAAGGGAGCCTGGCACTCCAGCTAGAGATAACATCCCCCCCCCCCCCCCCCCCCGGGGAGGGGACCGGCGGGGGGGGGGGTCACATCAGGACTTGCCCGCAGTTCATTGGGCAAACCCCGTTGCTGGGTTCGGGACGGTCAGAGTGGCTGGCTGAGCCCCATCCCTTTGTGCTTCTCTGCAGCCGGTCCATTCTTGATCTGGCTGACCCCTAGAGTTCAAGCCAGGATCCAGCTAGTCCACCAGCAGCTAGAATCCTGCAGATACCATCAGAGCTCCACATATTTCACAGGAGACCGGAATCTCTTGGTGATGTGTGCTGATGCCAAAAACTACTGTGGGGTCCTAAGTGCTGTTCAGCTGACTGCAGTGTGCACCCCAGCTGGGTTGCCTTCAGGTCCGTCTTCCTGTTCCTCTGCTTGGAACATGGCGCTGAACTGGGCCTGGCACTCGAGCAGGAGCTTGCGGCTTGGGGGGGACACCAACGCGCGAAGGCAGTGCACCCGCACAATGCCAGACTGGCCCCCCGACACCAGCCAGCTGTGACAGTCCAGGTTGGGGCTGAAGCGAACCTGTCAAGGAGAGGATGTTGATGAAGTAGAGGGGAGAAAGCAACAAAGGGGGAAGGAAATGGGCCCTACTGCCTCCTTCATCCCAGCCCCTCTGGACCAGTCCCCTCTGCCCCAGGACTGTGATGGGTTGGCTCCAGCCACAAGCTCTCTGGCAAAGATTCAGAGGGGTTCTTGGGACAGAGGTGTGTGCAGGCGTGCCAGATACGCAGTGGGAGACTTGAGGCTGTGCCCCCCCCCCCCCCTGCTGTAATCCCCTTTTTCCTTCTTACCTTGTGCACTGCTTCCAGCTGCAATCTGCCTAGGCCATCCCCTTCTTTTACTTCTTGTGTAGGTGGTTGCTTCCGGGACTTTCTCCTGAAGAAACCCTTGAAGCTCCTCTTCATTTGGGGGAAGAGAAGGGAGGTCAGAGGAGAAGGGAGAATCAGGCTCAAGAGCAAGTGCAGCCAGCCCTAGCAGTAGCCAGGCTCTCTGGGCAGCAGCAAGAGAAAGAAAAAGGACCTCCCCCCGTGGTGGCAGGGCCTCAACACAGGCAGGCCTCGTGACTCCCGCTGTCAAGCCGGGGATTGATGGGCCTGGGACCAGAGCCTCATCATCTGGCTGCAATGAGTCTTATCAACCGGAAACATGCCACAGAATCGGGAAGACGGAAGAATGGGGGGGGGGGGCTGGAGCAGCTGGAAAGCAACGATAGGCTCCTGGCCTCTTGGGGGTTACGGAAGGAGGGGAGAAAACTGCCACCACACGCCTCTGTTACCACCACCTGCCCATCCCCACTTGGTACTAACAGCCGCGCTCAGTCTCTTGCCCAAAAGCACTTGCTAACACAAGGACAACTTCCCACCCTAAGAGCCGACAGGCAGAAGGCAAGCACACACCTGAAATAGGACACCGAAGGGGCCATACATGGTTTCCCACCCCTCACAAAAGCCTCCCTTCCACCCCACAGGGGGCAGAGCCCCGCTTCCTCCAAGCCCTCACCAGGTCAGTATCCTGAAAGTGGATGTAGTTCCGGGCCACTGACTCATTGTACGTCCTGCCCTCCACTGGGGGCTTCTCGCCGGCTCCCATCCTTGCATCAGTGCTGACTGGACCACAGGGCAGCAGGTCTGCCTTGTAGATAGGCTACGTGGGGAAATTCAGAGAACAGTTGAGGGCAAGGAAAAGATTCCCTTGCTCCAATCCTGCCCTCAAACATGGCACAGCTCAATAATATTATTATTTCTCATTAGAGATAATCTGGATGCGCCCAGCTGATGGCTTCCCCTGCCTGCCCACCCAAGAAGTGGCTCAAGCACGAGAGCCAAGGCATAAGCCAAGAGAAGGCATTATACCAGCCTCTCCCTCCCGGAGAGGCTGGCCAAAAATTCCTTTGCAAGACATTAAAGTTTACTGGCTCATCTGTAACAGAGTCTACCCCCAATCCCACTTGTCATTAGGGTTCTTGGTGCCCTGATGACTGTGGAAGATATGGGATACATTTGCAGATTTGTGGGAAGGGGGACAGGGAAAGAAGAGTGCAACATGAAGGCATAAGAAAACATCTGAGATTCTTCATTTAATTTCTCTCCACCCCATCTTGAGAGAGAGAAACTGTTTCACAATTGTACATTGTTAGAAAACCCTTTTGAACTCTAACCCAACCTGATTAATGAAATGTTGTAATCACTAATTCTCACAGGAAGGGAAAGTGGGTGACCACTGAGAAATGTGTGGAATGCAGTAGTTTCAAAACAGAGACCCTTTCCCACCTTTTCTTCCTTTGTTAAGAGGGAAGAGGTTTGGACCAAAAGCCCCGGGCCTTTCCTAGATGGAGGAAGATGAGGCTAACCTAACCCCCTAACTTGCATGACATGGGGGGGGGGGAGTGTTGCATTTTTCTCAGAGCTGCTGTGGAGACAGGAAACCGCATCAGTCTCTGCAGCAGCTGAGTCAGTGGGATGCTTGGGGAGATGAATACTTCTGGAATGAGGATGACCATGTGCTCCTTCAGTCATCTAGCAAACAAAGAATGCCATCTCTCTGGTAAGGGCCAGGGCTCTCTTCTGTCCCTGTAGTCGGTGATCAGACAGTAATATTGGGGGATGCCCTCAACACCATCAAGATGCAACTTCCCCAAATGAAGTGGCAGCAACACCTACAAATCGGCGCTCAGAAGGTCGTTTGACATTGTGTGGGTTGACTGACAGGTCGGGCATCATGGCAGCCACCAGCTCCCCTGTGGCGTCTCCAGCAGCTATGGAGTTCAGCCAATCAGATCCAGAGATGCTCTGCAAAAGGAGAGAGAATCTAGAACCAGGCACAGAGCCCCACTCCTTCCCTACCTGGCTACGCTGTGGGAAGGCCTCAACTGAACATCCCTTCATTTCCGCCCTCTGCAGTAGTAGGAACTTACCCATACGGTGCCTTTACGAGGGGCCACAAAATAGGCCCGGAAGCCCAGATAGCCAGCATCCAGGTAGTGGATCCCACATAGGCCATACCTGCAACACAAGAGGAATAGGGGATCATGATACCCGACCACCGTGTACAATGGCCCAGACCCCATCCCACGCACACATATTCAGTACTCTACTGCCATTCACCTATCAAACAACCCAGCACCATGACTATGTTTGATCCAGAACAGCCAACAGGCTGAAGCACCGAATGCTGGCAACGTAGCAGAAAAAGCAACAAACATACAGGGACTTCCGTTTCAGAGAAGTCCAAGCACTAAAAAACTGTTTCCAAGAATAGATTCCTATGCTAGAGATCCTCAAAATGCCAAATCAAACACTGTAATATCCAGCTCTGTGGACCTGCTGCCTCTGCTTAAAGCCAGGGCTAGCTATACTTTTTCCAGTGTGAACCTCCACATGGGAGAAAGCTTAAACACAGCACAGCAGTGAGACCTGAACACCCAGAGTCCAACAAGAACATCTTATTTTCATATCCTACCCTTTATATATATTTAAAAGCCCATCTCCAGAATCTGGCCAGAACAGCTTCAACCATAGCTCGGAGAACGTTCTGAAGCGTGGTATCATTTTTATACAACCTCCTGTAATGTGTGTCTGCATAATATATACATAACTTCCTGAACTGCTTGCCAGTTCTGAAAGTAAACTAGACCTGTGGCAGCTAGAAAAAACACTGATGGTGCTCTCTGGAACTGGTCTCCGAAGCAGGTGCTTCAAAGAAGCTTAAGAACATGCAGAAGATAGGAGGCGATGTAGGCTATAGAAAAACTCCTGTTAGAGCATGCTGTATGGGAGCACATATGTTTTTTGTGCACATACACACACATTCTCAGGCTATTTATGTTGGATTCAAATTGCCCCTACATTCAAGCAGACAGCGCTGTTACTTATAGCACTGAAAGTGTTATTTACAACAAGCAAGCATCCTCACATAACACATTTATCCTGTGTAACAAGTGTGGGAAAGAATTGCATATGGCATTTTACCCTGTTTTTTAAAAAGTGTGCAAATCAGGCTTCTATGCCCTATTGCAGAGCTACTGCCACAACCAGTGTTCCTCTAAGCTGAGTTAGTGTGAGCTAGCTCACAGTTTTTTAGCCTCTGGCTCACACGTTTTTGTCTTAGCTCAGGAAGGATGGCTCCAGAGCAAACTAACTTATGCAGTAGCTAAATCATCTGCTCACAACTTTAATGCTAGTAGCTCACAAAGGAGAATTTTTGCTCAAAGGACTCCATAGCTTAGAGGGAACATTGGCCACAACAACCCCACAGAAAAGTACTAGCTCCCCACAGTGTACCACTGCAAAAACGATAAATCCAATTCCCTTTGACTGGTGTAAATTAGTCCCCAAAAGGACCACTATTCAGCCACGAGGCTACAAATGACTGCGTAGGCTCCGAAGCAGGCTTCTGTGCCCTTCCCAAAATACACATATGCACACACACACTCACGAGGCATAGCAGTTGTCCTGTGCAACTGTGATCCCGCTGTAAGGCAGCAGCCAGGCAATTTCTGTGCTCAAGAAACGCTTGATGCTGTTGATGGGCTCGTGTAGCCGGCGCAGGTCCCAGAATTTGATCTTGCGGTCATTCCCTGCGGTCACTATGAAATTGCTAGGACGAAAACAGATTGTTCCACTGATACTCCAGCTCCTTTTCAGGGGGAAGGCACCTTCTTCAGCCAGTTGTAGTCGGAAGAGGACTGAGGGTAAGGCAGGCTCAGACTGGGTGAGAAGAGGCAGAGGCTAGCAAGACAGATTGTACTCAGCAACTGGAGGCCAGGAAGCATCGTCCTGTAGGCAATCTGTTGACAAACACTACTGCTTGGCTCCTTCTGCCACAGCCAGGTTGAGTGTTGCCAGTACCGGGAGTCTGGCCACTGAGGGCAAAGTGGCTCTCACCAACCTCTCTAACCCTGCACACACAATGTACACACACCTGTTTGCCTTGCACCACTGGATGTTGCGCACAGCATGATCATGGGCAAGCAAGCAGTGAAACGGGTACAGCTTGAGGGAGCCACTGGGCTGGCGGACTCGCTGCAGCAGGGACTTGCTGGAGAGGTTCCACAAGGCTACAGTGCCTGGAGAGAGGAGACCTTCAGTGTGGTGGCAGGACTGCAAACAGAAGTAAAGCCCCTCTTCCCTAGCCCCCCGCCTCTAGAGGGCCTTCCCTTCTCACCGTCATAGAAGCCAGCTGCCAGTTGATGGTGAGGCTTGGTGGGCATCCAGGCCAGGGTGAAACACTGCCCACATTCAGAGGGGCTCCCTGCCTGGATCGAGCCCACTTGCAAGGTGGCCACACACTGCACCTGAAGAGAAAGAGATGCGGCCATCAGCAACAGAAAGATAATGCAGGAGGGAGGAACCAGCTGTCTTTCCAGAGTAACTGCTGGTCCAAGGGAAACAGGCCAATTCTACCCAGCTCTGAACTGGGGGGGGGGGAGAGCCAGTAAATTTCAGTCTGAATGGACAGACTGAACTTTACCGGCTAATGAGGGGCGGCCCTTCTCACAGAGAACCACCTTTCTCAAGGAACTGGCAAGCTGAAAGATGCAGGGCAACTTGGGCCTTGATCACGGGAGCCTGCAGAGGGGGACACATTAGATGATGCAAACGTAGAGACATACCTTGCAGATAGCATGCCGTGGGGATGGCACATCTAGGAGAGAAGGAGAAATGGGGTCAGATCGCAAGCAACCTCATCAGGATCCAGTGGAAACTTTAATCCTTTCTTGTCCATGAGGGCTGGTGGGGTAGCCCTGTTCTAGCCTAAGCTCTCCCTTCCAGAGAATTCCAGGAGCTAGACAGGATCAAACACCACCTGGCCGAGCCCAAATTCTTGCCACAAGACAATTCTCTTCTCTACCACCTTCTGACCTCAAGGCATCACCTGTTTAGTTCAGGAAGGCCAAACCTTGGCTTCCCTCAATGGTACTCCACAAGGAAGAACAGAAAGGGTCATTACTCACACTGGCTTTTTCTGAGATGCTACCTTCCCTGAACAGGCCCAGGAAAGCTAACATCAGTGAGCCCACAAAGAGGAAACGGGGTAGAAACAGCCCTGCTTGGGCAGCTTCTCCTGAAGCCACAAGCAAAACTGCAACACACTCTAGAGTAGCTGGCTCCCTGAGGGAAGCAACTTGCGAGGAGCTCTGCAGTCACACGAGGTACTTCCTCTGAGACTCAAATGTCTCCGCTATTCAACCCACCTACCCAACCACCACCTGGGTCCTCGGCCAATGCCCTATAATAAGCCTCATGGCTTAGCCAAGAATGGAACCTTTCCAGATCGAGGCATGGGTAACTGCTGCCGCCCACCTTCCATGTTGCAAGAAGGCAATTCTCAAAGAGAGAAGTAGGTTAAGTGCTGTCAGGGAGGGCAGAAAGAACTCCCCCATGCCAGCTGTACCATAGACAGCCTCAGTCCAAGTGATAGGATGGTGGGAAGATAGGAAGGAAGATACCCCTGCCTGGTGGAATGAGCTCCTGTTAGGAATTAGGGCCCTTTGAGAGCTTTTACAGTTCCGTAGGGCCTGAAAGATGAAGCTCTTCCGCCAGGCCTTCAGTTGAGGCAGCGGGTATCCGACTCAATCTGGCCTCCCCCCAATGAGTCACACTCATGATGTGTCTGTTGAGATATAATTTATTTAAAAGTATTTATTGTTGTAATTTTATTGTATTTATTGTATGTATCTCGTTATTTTGTTTTTATTGTTGTAAATCTGCACTTAGCAGATTGTCATAGGTTGGAACCTGCCCCAAGCCTGCTTTGCAGGGAGGGCAGGATATAAATTGAAGAAAATAAATAAATAAATAAATAAAACAGGTGATAAGATTGTAAATACAATCAAAAAGAACATTATACCTCCAATTATGTATGTTTTATGTGCAATTCCTTAGATACATTCATAAAATTACTTACTTTATTTTGGAAATTTTCATAGCGTTCCTTATCACCTCAGATTCCTTTAGAGCAGGGGTGTCGAACTCATTTCGTTATGAGGGATGGATCTGACATAAATGAGACCTTGTTGGGCCAGGCCATGTGTGTCATAAAAGGTAATGCCAGGTGGCAGAGATATAAACTTTATAAAGGACACAGACAAACACAATTAAATTTTTTTTTAACTTTAAATAACACATTTCCAGTGAGCTCGACACCCCTGCTTTAGAGGATGCAACTCCCATTTAGTGAAGGAACATGTAATTTTCCTGACCTCAGTTTCTATCATTAGGCATATCTGATAACCTGGACTAATTATTGAGATTGGTCTTCTCAGCCGGACTATGCATTTTGGGCTATTTTGGAGGATTCTTGTCTGGTACCCCTGGATTGGGGTCTATTCATGCTAAAATATTTTATTTTTATTTATTTATTTATTTATACTTATATTTATACCACACCCACCCTGTAAACAGGCTCTGGGCGGCTTACAAAAGATGGCAAAATATGCTGATTTCACATAAAACATTAAAATAGCATAAAACATACTTAATATCAACAATAAACATTAACATCCTCGCAGTATTAAACGATATTAAAGTGCATGGTGTGTTCCTCCTGCAGTTTCTGCAGTTAATGAATTATGGCATATAATGTCACAACGATATCAGTTTGACTGATTTTCACATGCTAAATTAACACTATGGGCCAATCTAAATTTAAAAATTGAGAAGACTTTTTAAATTAAAGGTTTGGACAATTAATAAGAATTAGACAATGAGTTTTTGTTATTTAGGAGCTGCGGTGGCTCAAGTGGTTAAGACGCTGAACTGCGGGCTGTGGAAGGTCGGTAGTTCAGCAGTTCGAGACCCGAGTGTGCCGCATGACGGAGTGAGCTCCCGTCTCTAGTTCCAGCTCCTGCCAACCTAGCAGTTCGAAAGCGAGAAATTGCAGTAGATAAATAGGTACCACTTCAGTGGGAAGGTAACAGCGTTCAGTGCGCCTTGGTGTTTAGTCATGCCAGCCACATGACCACGGAAACGTCTTCGGACAGCGCTGGCTCTTCAGCTCAGCTTTGAAACGGAGATGAGCACCGCAACCCTAGAGTCGGATTTGACTGGCTTTCGAGCAAGGGACCTTTAGTTATTTTCTCAGCTGCGTTCTACTTATGACCAGTCAACTTCTGTTGAATGGCAATATTTACAACTGCAACCATTTGTTGGTATCTAAATAAGCCTCTGCAGCATAAGTGTTTCAGAATCTTTCTTACTCTCAGAAACTCTCATTGAATTGATGCACAAACCAAACCCTCAATATTTGTTTATAAATACTTCATGGTAAATAAATAAATATGATATACAAAGTCTCAGAAATGAATGGAATAAGGAACTAGATATTGTTTCTATGGAACCCAAGCTGTAACTTATTCAGAAAAAAATATGTTTAGGATATACTGGACACCAAGGTGACTTCTTAGTAAAGAAGTAAGTAAAGTGTCAAATTGCTGGCACTGTAACTTACAGGACACATCTCTCAGAAACAGTGTGGTGCAGTGGTTAAGAGCGGCAGACTCCAGTCTGGAGAACTGGGTTTGATTCCCCACTCCTCCACATGAAGCCTGCTGGGTGACCTTGGGCCAGTCACAGTTCTCTCAGAACTCTCTCAGGCTCACCTACCTCACAAGGTGCCTGCTGTGGGGAGAGGAAGGGAAAGGCCATCATAAGATGCTTTGAGACTCCTTATGGCAGAGAAAAGCAGGGAATAAAACATACTCTGCTTCTTAAACATATGCTTTGGGTCTGCCCAGTTATTCAGTCTTTTTGGGAGGAAGTAATTACTCTTAATTTTGGCTTACAATATTCATTGTTCTTTAAGGATGTTTATGTAATTTTAAACAATTTGCCTGTTCCCTGGAGACAAACTGATGGTCAATGAAAACAGACCCTTCATGCCCTTGCTATTGCTAAAAGACTTACATTACAACCCTGGAGAGATAAATGCCCACCCTTAAGTAATCCTATGGACTGAGGACCTTACAGTCTTATCAACATTTGGACATATGGCATATAGGCAGCAATTGTGCATGAACATAGTTAGATATTTGGAAACCTTTTACAGAATCTTATTGGTAGACTTGCCACCACTTTTAAAATATTTTTAATTTCTTTCTGGTTGGGAGTTGCAATTAATTTTTTTTTTTAATTATAGACTGCAGGCCAGGCTAAAGATGGGGTGAATTTGCCCTCCCCAAATTTCACTCACTTCTCAATCTCCCAGCCATCTGTCCATCAAAGAGATGTCCTTTTGGGGTTCTGTCAGACTCAGACTCTGACAAGAGTGGAAGAACTGGGAGGTTAATGGAACATTAAGCATGTGTGCTCCCCCTCCCACCCACCATGGCACTAGGAGGAGGGGAGAGGGGCTAAGGGCTCAGCCTGGACTCCCCAGGGACTGACTGGCTGTTATCACCAGAGGCCAAGGTTGAGTGCCCACGAGTGCCACAAACACACACACACACAGCCATCATCATCATCAATCATTCTCACAGACAGATTTAATTACAAGCTTCATTAGCTGATATAGCTGGCTGAGCAGGGGAGTGGAGGGGGAAGGGGGCAAGAGACAGGGAAGAAGACATTCACTGCTGGAATTCACAGACAATTCCCTGGAAAAAAATGTATTTCAGCATGGCGGAGGACTGCACTGAAGCCTCCTACCTGCACAGAAGTGAAGACTTTCTCATCTTGGGGAAGGGATAACTTTAGGAGAATCTTTGCAGGGGGCAGCGAGGCCGTAACTGTGCTACAAGAGTCTTCTGAATCATGCAAGAAACCTCTGCTTCAGAATGGAATGTCTCAGCACTCTTCAGTTTGGGATTAAATGTATGTATGCATGCATGTGCGGGGGAGGGGGGAGAGATAGCCAGTGCTGAAAGCGAAAGTCCTGCAAACCATCATGGGTATCATTTGCTGAGGAAGAACTGCCAAGTTTGACTTCTTTTGCTGAGGGACTGTGGTCCTGGCTTGTAGAAAACTTTGGGCTTATTAACACACAGGAGCTCATCAGGCAGAGATGGCTGATGGGGAAAACAAAGGGTCTGAATCCTGACTAGATGACTCGTTCTTGGATATATGGTGTTAAGAGCTCTCCACTGACTGACACTAGAACAGGCTGCCTCCAAGCAAAGGGCAGTGGCCGCTTCTCATCAACAACATCCAGTTTGGAGAGTTCAACTAACCTCATCCCCTTAAGTTATGGGCTGGGAGGGCCTTCTCCTCTGCCCTAAAATGCACCCCTAAATGCTGCTAGGTGTATTAAGCCAGGGACACACACACACACACAACAAGAAGATTTCTCCCATCGAGCTCAGGGGGGAGACAGAGATGCCCAAAACAACCACACAGGGTCACAGTCACCTGGGTGCTTGGTTTGCTAAGACAGACACCAGGTCCAGCCTGCCTGCCACTCTCCCAGGGGATGTTACAGCTCTTCCTACCTGTTACCTGGGCTCTCCTGTAGACACGCAAGTCCTGGGCATGCGGAAGGCTGTACAGCAGCACCTTGCCATCGGAGAAGGCCACAGCCAGCAGTCCCAGCCGACTCATCTGGAAAGACTGCAGGGGACAGAAAGGAAGATAACAACAAGGGTCTTCTCCAGAGGCTTTCCTGTCACCTCCCAATAGGTAGCAGACACTGTGAGGATGTGTGGGTTTGCCTGCTCCGCTAAATTCTCATGGAAAACAAAAGACCTTGGAGACTGATTTTCAATCTACTTCTCTTGTTCTGCAAATTCTCCAGAACCACTACAGTCCATAGAAGTTCTTACCTTGTGACGGGTGGCAGGGAGCTCCCAGGCGCCACTTGGGCAAAACTTCATATCCCAGATGCAGCCATGGCTGGTGGCAATGGCATACGCCAGTCCTGGCTTGGTTGCAGACCTTGAGGGAAGAAGGGAATGTAAGAGAATCAAAGGGAAACCTTGTCCATTTACCTACAATCCCTTACCCACCCACCCCCAAGTTGACGGCATGGAGTCAGCTGTGCCATTTGGTACCCACTGCATTGAAGTCTCAGAGAAGCCTGTTTCTAGACTGTCCACAGTCTCCAAAAATAAGTAGTCTGGGAAGGCATTCCACTGACTGAGAAAACTGTCTCTCCTTGGTGCAACTTCTCACTGCTGCCCCTACATACTTTCCCCTCTTTTCACATAGCCTGCCCCTTCTTGTATCTCCAATGCACTATTCTGCACAGGCAAAGAGGGGACCTAGCCTGGCACACGGGCAACTGGCTCATGGGAATGTCTGCCAAGAGGAAGACATGTGCGTCTCTCTCTGTCTTAAAATAGAAAAAACTCATTTTGCCCATGGCCAACCAACAGGTCTATTGGGGGACTGACATACCTGGAACATGCCCCAGAGCCAGAACCTTAACCACAGGCAAAGTCTCAGACTTGAGACAAGGCAGCAAAAAACCCCATCCAATGCCTGCATCACTCATTTGGAACACAGGGCAGCCTGAAAAATGGTGGACAGATCCTGCAGCAGCCTCCCTCCCTTCCCCTCAGCTCACCCTGTGTCTTGTTGAATGGGCCCTAGCTCCCAGAGCTGAAGCAGAGCTGGCCCTGTATGGATTCCCACCAAACTGTGCCGGTCATCCATGCCTTGGTTGCAGGAGATGGCCACGTACTGGGAGGCCATGGAGCCTTCAGGGGTTGGGCACCACTCCATGGCCCAGATGGGTCCCCCAACGAAGAAAGTCATGTCCAGGCGTTCCTCATGAGGCTGCAAGGCATTAAACCTGCAAGGTAGGGAATGGGGAGGGGGTGAGACACACAGTTCAGTGGTTGAGCATCTGCTCTGCACGTAGAAAGTTAAAATTCAGTCCTTGAAATTTCTAGTTCAAAGAAACTCAAGTATTAGAGTGGGCAAAGACCTCTCTGCCTCAGACCTTGAGAGATGATGCCAGTCACTGTGGACATGTAAAATACAAGAAATTGGACTAGGGGCATAGCAAACACATGGGAGCAGACTGTAGAACCCATTAGGAACCCAGAAACCCTGAACCAAGAGTCTCAGGGGAGTGGGAGGAGTCTTACTGAGAGCCAGCGTGGTGTGGTGGTTAAGAGTGGCAGATTCTAATCTGGAGAAACGGGCTTGATTCCCCACTCCTCTACATGAAGCCTGCTGGGTGACCTTGGGCCAGTCACAGTTTCTCTCAGAGCTCTCTGAGCCCCACCTACCTCACAAGGTGCCTGTTGTGGTGACAGGAAGGGAAGGCAATTGTAAGCCGCTTTGAGACTCCTTAGAGTAGAGAAAAGTGGGGTATAAAAACCTACTCTTCTACTGGATGAGCAAAAGCTGTGTCCACCCAATACAGGGTATTTGTTACCTGGTATATAAATCTTGGTGGGCTTCCTCATTGCTTTCCCAAACAAATGCAAACTCCCATATCTGCTTTCATCCAGGCTCTGAGACTCAGGACTCAGCTGCAAGCAAGCTGCTTCCAGACTTTGTCCCATTTGCTGCCTGGCCTGAATCCAATGCCTCCAAGGTTTATAAGAAAATCAGAAAGTGGATCACTGCCTCTAAAAGGTCAATGCCCGCCAGACTGAGTTTTCCCTAGTCCCCCATCCTTGATAACATTTAATGTCCAACTATTTATAGTATCCAATGAAGAGGCTTATGAAAGGGAACCCAAACTATTTCTAGCCTATATTTGTACTCCAAAACATAACAATGCCACTCTAACCATGTGGAATCAGCAGTGAATAGGCTGCCTATGTGAGAGTATGCACACTAGGGTCTCTTTCACCACCAAAACATCTGCACCCTAAGTGACCGAATGGGATCATTCCCTCATTTGACATGTCCTTTACTACATCCTGAATAATACTCATGTTGGATTTTCTCAGCTTCAGTCCACTCCCTTCCACAAAAGCCAACAAATACATCTTGTTCCACATTCAATCAAACCTCTGGTACAGAGAGAATATTCCAGAACAACTCAGTTTCTCTTTGAATGTGCTCGTAGCCCTCATTTTTCCAAGAGGAAAATAGCCTTGGGACTCTGGGCACAGTCTGGCAGCAACTCATCTTGCCTTCCTGGATATCTCAGGCCAACCTCTAAGATTAATCTACTTCCTTCCACTACCAATGACCTTGGGGGGAATTAATGACCTTAAAAAAGAACACACCTAAAACCTGGAATCACACTTATGCAAGAATAGTCATATATGCATAATTTCTACTCCTTTTTTTGTGAACCCCCCACCCCAGCGCATCACAGCACCACCCTGTTTTCCCACCCACCCTCCAGCAGACCTGTTAATCCGGTAGAGGATGCTGCTGTCCTCTTGTAGACCTTCCCGCCTGATGGAGAAGAGAGGGGATTTGGTCTCCGCAGGGAGGTATTCGTTCACTTCGCTTTGGGAGATGGAGAACAGAGTGGAAGCTCAGTCCCACGAAACCTTTGATGTAATCCTTCCCTCAACCCTCCCTTGAGAAGCACAACAGCTCCCCCACCCTCGGATCGCAAGCCTCCTTGATGCATGCCACGTGCAGCCTGCTTCCTGATGGGCATTCACAGCCCTGGGAGGTGAAAGAGACAAAATTTTCTGCCACAGCAGCCACAGAGCACACCCCTTCCTTATCAATGCCCTTAACCTTCCTTCTTCCCCTGCCAGTCCAGGTGTCTCTTTGACCAATCACAGCAACCACTGCCATGTGCCTCTTTCCTCACTTGCGTGCTGCCCCCAAGGACAGCCAACATGGTGCAATGGTTAGACTAAGACTGAAGAGCCCCAGGTTCAAATCTCCACACTGCTATGAAGCTCACCAGGTGACCTTGGGCCAGTCACTCTCGTATAGCCCAACCTACCTCATGGGGTTGCTGTGAGGATAAAATGGAGGAGGAGAGACCTATGCACGCTGTCCTGAGCTCCTCCGAAGAAGGGAAGCATAAAATTGGGCTGATCAATATGACACAACAGACAGCTCTCCTGTTCAGCTTCTCTCCCACTGACACCACTCACCTCTCTGACAGAAAGACCCATTTCCGAGCTGAGGGGATCCACTCTGGAAACTCCCAGGGAGAGTGAAGTTGCTCACGCCTGGAGGAGAAGCAAGCACAACCAGAAAGTCACAGGGATGTAACCAAGTTTGCAGGAAAATCCAGCTTTAAACAAAAAGAAAAAGGTAATCTGGGGTTAAACCTCCCACCAGTGCAGATATTGCAAAAAAAACCAAACAAACAAACAATCAAAACAAAAACCTAGGAGGCATTTTGGCAGTGGTCTGCAGGAATCGGAGGGACCCAGAAGAGGGAGGAAAAGGAGACCCAAAGGCAAAGAAAGTGGATTTCCATGCATCCTCCTGGGACCTAGGGCTGCCAAACCGCGGCGGGGGATCCATGCGTTGTCGCAGGATCGCTGCCGCGGAGGGACAGCAATCCGCGTTGCACCGGCGGCAACGGGACTCCAAACAGCCCCGTTGCCAGAGCGACGCGTAGCGTCACATCCTGGTGACGCCGGTGCAACGCGGATTGCTGTCCCTCCGCGGCAGCGATCCTGCGACAACGCATGGATCCCCCGCCGCGGTTTGGCAGCCCTACTGGGACCTACCCCATAAATATAAAGAGTGACATTTTAAATGCTAACAAAGTTATAAGGAATACACTTCATGTTCTTAAACCAGTAAAGTTCATGCTTCAAAGCAAGTACTGTATGTATTTTATATTCTCCAAACTTTTTTTTGCGCCATGGCTTTAGAACGCCAGAGGATCTAAATCTCTAGGCCTCACACAATGTGCCCCTCTATCACCGCCTTGCGGACCCTTTTCTTTAAAATATTTACCACATCCCTGTTTAATGAGCCATATAAAATGATAGCAAACTCACTCAAGACTAAAAACTAAAACGCTAAATCAAAGAGCAAAGGAGACAAAAAATAGGGAGGGGGAAGCAGGAGGCTAGGTGTGTGGCCCAGGGAACGAGATAAGACCTTGGCGAGCTGCTGCCAATCAGAGCAGACGGCACTGAGCTGAATGAAACAAAGGGTTTGCCTCAGGAAAGAGGCAGCTTGATATGACTTCTAAGTATAGCAAAAAGCAGCTTCTCTGTTCACTGCTTGTTTTCTGTTTACAACAGTCCCTTCCCCAAGTTTCCAATGGGATGTGAAAGCAAACAGTGATATAATTAAATTCCACCCAAGGTTATTAGTATATACAGTTGCCAAGTCTCTCTGCTGCTACCAAACTAAAGTCTGTAAGATTTGTTGTGTTCTGGGACTCCAACTTCTGGGCCAGTAGCTGTAGCATCCCCTAGTACAGGGGTCCCCAACCTTTACAAGCCTGCGGGCACCTTTGGAATTCTGACACAGGGTGATGGGCAAAGCCACAATATGGCTGCCACAAAATGACTGCTGCAGGAGGTGGAGCCGGCCACAAAATGGCTGTCATAGCTTACCATCTGTCACACAGTGAAGATCCTTGTACTGTGCTGGCAGCTTTAGCTAAAGCAATGTTTTAAAAAATCTGCACAGCAAATCAAATCTCCAATGGCCAATCAGAAACCTCGCTGAACAAAAGCCCCACCAGACCCCACTCACTTTCTAAAAACACTTGGTGGGCACCAGGAAATGTTTTGGCAGGCACCACGGCACTCACGGCACCACACAGGGAACCCCTGCCCTAGCAACAGAAGCGCTAGCACCCTCAGCACCACAAAAACACTAGCACCTTCCGCGTGGACAAGCAGAGGTATCAGGTGACACCCCTTTGGGCAACACACCAGTGCCAGCCCTCTAACTAGGGGTCATCAGCATCCACTCCAACATGGTCAGACCTGCCGCAGCCTTCCAGTTCCCCAAGCTCACCCACTTATTGAGAAAACCAGGAGAAAAATACACAAGAAACCCTGTACTCACAAGTGATGGGTGACCCTGAGAGACTTCCAGACAGGAGCCATGACAGAGTTGTGTAAGCCGTTGGAGGCAAACCCTCGGCACTGAGCCTTGGGCCGCTAGAGAAAAGAAACTGCCATGTAAGCTGTCCCCAGGATCCTGCAGCCTATTCTCCAAAGCTCACGAGAAAAGCACCTCACCCAACTAAGCCCCCCCCCCCAAGCAAGCTGGCCTCTGTATCTTGAGATCCCCCCTCCCTGCCAGCCTCCTGAACACAAAAGCGCTGGGTTACCGCAGTTCCCCGCAGGCTGTGCTCCAGTTCAGGCTCGGATGCCTCACTCAGCAACATGTCACTCTCCTCCTCTTCCTCCGCCTCTGCCGCCTCCACAAGCCCTTCTTCTGAGGGGACAAAGTCCGCATCCCCATCGTTCTCCAGCTTCTGCTCATGTGGCTTCCGACCCCGCCGTTTCCTGACAGGCTCCTCGGGCTCAAGGGGGCTCTCTGAGGTCCCCTGAGAGGACGGCTGATAGGCAGATGTCAACTCCTCAGCCAGTTCCTGAAGGTACAGAAGGGCTCTGGGAACATACAAGGACACAGGGACATGGGGCTAAGTTGCAGAGCAAGAATCCCACCCGTCACCTTCCATGGCTTGCTGGGCAACAGCAGGACCTGCTCTCAGAACACTCTGTGTGAATCTAGCACTCCCAAGAAAGACAGCAATGTTGGACCAAAACCTTTTGTCACAGCTGTCTCCATTCTACTCATCTAGAAGCAATACTGCTTAATATTTAAAAGCCAAGCTTGTAGGTGTTTGATCAGCCAATGGAAAAAGATGCCCACGAGTATCGTAGATACAGCATTGGGTTGTAGTGGTGTCATTATCTTTAAAGATACGTAAGTGCCATTTGGGGAGAGGCATTTTGGTGTAGTGGTTAGGAGTGCGGACTCTAATCTGGGAGAACTGGGTTTGATTCCCCACTCCTCCACATGCAGCTACTGGTGTGACCTTAGGTCAGACACAAGTTCTTTCAGAGCTGTTCTCCCAAGAGCAGTTCTCAAAAGAGTCCCTCAGACCCATCTACCGCAATGCTCCCTCTAAGCTGTGGAGTCTTGTGAGCAAAAATTCTACTTTGTGAGTTACTAGCATGAAAGTTGTGAGCGAGCAATTTGGTTGCTGCATAAATTTGTTTGCTCTGGAGCCATCCTTCCTGAGCTGAGACAAAAAAGGGTGAGCTGGCTAAAAAGCTGTGAGCTAGCTCACACTGACTCAGCTTAGAGGGAACACTGCTCACAGGGTGTCTGTTGTGGGGAGAGGAAAGGAAAGGAGATTGTAATATGCTCTAAGACTCCTTCGGATAGTGAAGGGCAGGGTATAAATCCAATCTCTCTCTCTCTTCTTTTTCTTTGATACCAGAGGCTCCTAAGATGGGCTTTGATGCAAGATGGGAGGGCTTTTTTCTTTGCGGCTACTGCGTACTCATATGCAAATAAAGGCAGATTAAGTAAATAACTGGTAAGATTTCAATAGCTGATAGCTCTAGAAAAAAAGGCAACTCCGGAAAGCTGCAGAAAGCAGTATCAATTGAGACCAAGAGAAACTTGAGCACAAGTTAAGAGGACAGTGCTGTTATTTAAAACTGCACATGCAAAACATTCCTCAGTGGCATGGAGCCTCCTACTTAATCCCAAACTCAACCTTTTGGGAAGGTATCTTAAACTCTACTTCCCCAGTCATTAACTAGGAAGCTCCTTCTCCAGTCTACCAAATAACTCTTATGTAAGTTGTTTCTATCTGTGCATTCCTTCTATCCAAACCAAGGCCTTAAATCCTCTTCCTTACACTTTAGCAGCCCGGCGCTTTGGACGCCCCCCAGGAGTAGTATCCAGGCAATCTTGGCTCTCCTCACTGGCCAGCGACTTCTGCTGGTGAAGGGGTTCAGTCGACTGGCACTCCAGGCAGCTCTGCCTTGGATTTGCGCCCTCGCTTCTTTGGCACCTTCACAGGCAGAGAAGGGCCATTCTCCGAAGGCCCAGGGACCTCGCCTTGAACTCTGGGCTCCTGAAGAGGGGGGCCTTTGCGAACCACTGCTTTCTTTTTGGGCTTCTGGCCACGGATAGGTTTCTGTTTCAATGGGACGGCTGCTGATACAGCTTCCGGATGAGTAATAGCCATGGCTGTTGACATGTGGATCTCATCTGCTTGGAAACAAAGAGCCAGGTTAATGCAGATGCCGACCACACATGAAGTGATAGAGAAGGACTGTGCTGGGTGAGGCTAACAACCCATCACCTGCATACTTGACCCTTCAACCTCAACTGCCCATGCAGAAAAACAGCTCCAGCCAACTAACCAGTGAATCCAGCAGTTCCATCCAGTTTAACTTCTGCTACCCTCCCCACTTCAGATCCTCACTCTTGCTGCTATAGACCAAAATCCTGAAAGATCCAATAGGCTCTGCAGAACTGTGAACTAACTTTCCACGAGATGTACTGCTCCTCCACACCAGAGTCTCTGCAGGAATCCTGACTGCTAAGAATAAGGGGTAGGATCTATCCTTTCATTAGCAAACCATACCTGCTAGACCAGCCACTTCTTTCCACCCAGTCAATCTCTAATCAGACACACCTCCCTCCAAAATCTCCATGAATGGGTGCAGAAAGGCAAACTCTCTTTCAGGGCTTGTCTCATGCTGACTTGAGCACAATGAGAAATGGCTGACGAACTGGGCTCTGAGACAGTGTAGCAAATGCAAAGAGAAAGAGGGACTTAGCCTGTAATCCACCTGGTTTCTCTCTTATGCTCACTGATCCTGCAAAATATTCTCAATAAGCCATTTTTTTTTATTCTCCTCTTTGCAAAATGGATAGACAGAAGGATTTCAGTTTCTGGCCATGGCAAAAAAGAGGCTCATTAGAGATAGCAAAACACCCAGAAACATACCAGAAGCTTCCTGATGGTCTGTTTCCTCAGGTTGTTTCTTCAGTTGCTTAGGAGGCGGCTCACCTTCTGCTGTCTCCCGTCCTCTCTTCTTGCAGCAGGAGCTCTGCCACTCTTCTTGGAGATGGCTTGCCACATTGGGGGCGACTGCTGTGTCTGCTTCACTCACAACCGCTCCAGTAGAGGTCACCACCTCCAAGGCTGTATCAATCTGCCCACCCCAGCAAGTGTTCTCTGAGCAAGTCTCCATGCAAATGGGCAGGCTGGCACCTCCATCCACTTGCTCTATGGCTTTCTTGGCTATCCCCATGGCACAGCCGGATGTGGGGCAAGATTCCATGAAGGCGCCACAGCTGTTCAGGCAGGTGCTATTCCTCCCATTGCGTTCTAGGCTCTGCCTGAAAGAAAGAGATGGAAATGAAGGAGTGTACAAACTAGAAAAACCATTGGAAGACCTGTATTGTTTGAAATTAAGTCAGCAAATATAGAAAGTAATAACGGTGGTTCAGTTGGAAGTGACAAGACAGAGTACAAATCTAAGAACACTGCAGAGCTAAAAATACACAGGGGCTGAGAAACCTTTCCAGGTTAGATAAGAAATAAACAGGTACATACAAGCACACATACTTTTTTTTTGCTGCCTGTAGGATGTTGCTGGGCTCAT
Source organism: Gekko japonicus (assembly GCF_001447785.1). Lineage (NCBI taxonomy): Eukaryota > Metazoa > Chordata > Lepidosauria > Squamata > Gekkonidae > Gekko > Gekko japonicus. Next base: position 2,106,456 of record NW_015168654.1, read on the forward strand.
TACTTTCAGCAACCTGATCTTTGAGCAAGGTGTTTCTTCACTAAACAATACCTTGAATGGGGCAGGCACTCTTACAGCAGGCCATCTTTGTTTTGCTTCCTCAGAATGCTGCAGTATTAGTAGTGTACATTAATCCAGAGGGGAATTAGTATGGGTTTGGACGACTTGTCCCTGCTGTCTCCTCTACCACTGTGTCATTATCACTTATTAAGAGTCCTTGGTATGGCCTACCTCTGCCATATTCATTTTGTGGCTGCAGCCAATTCATTCAGCTTTAGATCTCTGTCTTTAAAAGGGGCATAACAATTATTCTTCCCTCACATGGAAGGGGGGCCCTAAGGGAACCCCCCCAAAAGAATTTTGCAAATTAAAAATTCTAGTGAAAGAACAATACTAACTGTATACAGCGGTGATGCATTACCTCAGAAATACTATAACACTCCTGCAGAGTATGTCAATATTATGTCCACAGTGCAGATGACAGTGGAATCATGGTTCATAGTGGCTTGACTAACGCCATGCGAGAACATCATGGCCGAGTAGAGACTTGATGAAGGTGCTTCCAGCTAAACTGCAGTTAAAAAGTAACAGCTGAGGAATGCATTTAGTTCTCTCACAGTTAATAAAGATATAGATTGCCACTGATATAGTGCTTTCAGTGTTCAAAACACTTCACACAAATAACTCCAGTAACCTTTATAACCACTCTGTAAGGGGTGTGTGTGTCAGTATTTCCCCTGAAAAAATATTGGAGGGGGGAGAACTCTCCTGACATTTCTGGATACATATAGATCCAGCCAGGCTGCCTGCCATCTCCCCCACAACACATCTGCAGTAGTACTCAGAAAGGGGTTAGATGTGTCATTTTAAACAGGCACCACACACAAGGGGCTTGCTCTAGTTTCAGTCTCTCCCCCCCCCCATTGCAACTATTTGCCGTGCCAATATCGGGCTAGGGCAACCCAGTACAAATCCCCATTCGTTAGGCAACCTGAGCCACTCACTCTAAACCTCACCTACATCACAGGGCTGTTGTGATAATAAAAGTAAAGGTAAAGGTTCCCTTGCTCGAAAGCCAGTCGAATCCGACTCTAGGGTTGCGGTGCTCATCTCCGTTTCCAAGCCGAAGAGCCACGCTGTCCAAAGATGTTTCCGTGGTCATGTGGCCGGCATGACTAAACACCAAGGCGCACGGAACGCTGTTACCTTCCCACCAAAGTGGTACCTATTTATCTACTTGCAATTTCTTGCTTTCGAACTGCTAGGTTGGCAGGAGCTGGAACTAGAGACGGGAGCTCACTCCGTCTTACGGCACCCGGGTCTTGAACTGCTGAATTACTGACCTTCCACAGCCTGCAAGTTCAGCGTCTTAACCACCTGAGCCACCACAGCTCCTCTGTGATAATAAAATGGGCGGGTAAAACTATATTCGATGAGCTCCTTAGAGAAAAGTCGGAAAAGAAACGCGACAGATGTCTCCCGAATGTGACTGGCTCCTTTGTAACCTGGACGGCAGATGCCACCAGCTAGGCCAGTGACAGTCGGAGGGATTCAAATCAGTCCGCAAGAAGCTCTCTCCTAGTTGGGGGGTTCTACAGGGGCCACGCGGGGTGCCGCGGCCCGGAGCAACACCAAGAACCTCTCCCTTCCTGTCGGACAAAGGAAAAAGCCCAAAGAGCTGACCAGCCGTCCTCTCGCCACTCTCACCTCGAACCGCCTTTTCTTCACAGAAACCGGTCGGGAGGAGGGGTGGAGGAGCAATCAAGATGGCGGCCGTTACGGGCTCGTACTGATGACGCAGGCGACTCAACGTCTTTCGAGCACGCGCTGGTTTTCTGCACGTGATACGAGGAACGCGCTGCTCTGCTGGGGGGTGGAAAATGGACATGGGCCTGTAAATTTTTCTGTGGGAGCACATAGAGCTACAGAAATCAGGTCGCTTGTGGCTAATATGCAGCGTTGTGAAGAGTACGACTCGCTTTCCTTTCTGCTCCTGTCTGAACAGCTGACTTAGAATAGGGTTGCCAAACACGAGGTAGCGGCTTGAGATCTCCTAGGGTTGCTAGGTCTTGGTTGGAAAATACCAGGAGACTTTGGGGGGTGGGGTGGGGGTTGATCCAGGAGAGGACGGGGTTTGGGGAGGGGAGGGGCCTCAGCATGGTACAATGTCATAGACTCCACCCTTCAAAGCAGCTATTTTCTCCAGGGGAACTGATCTCTGTCAGCTGGAGATCAGTTGTAAAAGCGAGAGATCCCCAGGCCCCACCTGGAGGTTGGCAACCCTAATTTGGGGTGGATCCGGGAGAGAGCGGGGTTTGGGGAGGAGAGGGGCTTCAGCCGGGTACAATGTCATAAGAGTCCACCCTTCAGAGCAGCCATTTTCTCCAGGGGAGCTGATCTCTGCCAGCTGGAGATTAGTTGTAAAAGTGGGAGGCCCCACCTGGAGGTTGGCAACCCTGAGATCCCCTGCTATTACAACAGATCTCCAGATGACAGAAATAAGTTCTGGAGAAAACGGCTGCTTTGAAGGTGGACTCTATAGCACTGTACCCCACTGAAGTCCCTCCCCTCCTTAGGCTCCACCCCCAAAATCTCCATATATTTCCCAACCCAGAGCTGGCAACCCTAGCTTAGGACCATATTGCTATGATGACTATAACTGCACTAAAGTTTCAAAAGAACATCGCACTCTAATGATTTCTTTCCTGAGGATTTTAGAAAAATCCCCATAAAGAACTGGTGGTTGCAGGTCATACTGATAAAAAAATAGCAATCTGACTAATTCCATTATTTTAACAATGTCCCCAGGTTCACATAAATCAACCTTACCCCAAAAAAATTATTTCTGCTTTTCACACCTCACTATAGTTATCCCTTTCCCTCCACCCTAAGTACCACTCAGACAATCAAATACACCCTACAACAGTTAGTAACCAGCGAAACATTCTCTTCCTTCCCCACTCGGGCCATCGTGCAGGCTAGCCCACTCACAGAAACTAAGCATGGTTGGCCTTGGTTAGTATTTGTATGGGAGACCACTAACAAAGCCCAGGGTTGCTACACAAAGGCAGACAATGGCAAACCTCCCCTGTTCATCTCTTGCCTTGAAAATCTTCCAGGGTGGCCATAAATCAGCGGCACTTTCCACCATCGGTTTCCTACATCACACTCATGGTACAATATCCTTCCCTAGATTATAGCCCACACTTTTTTTTTGTTTGTTAAAAGCCTACTAGGATCACACCAATAACCACCCTGCTACTTCATTCTCAAGCCAAGCTAGCAATAATCCTCACTTCGCTCTGCTGGACTAAGCCTGTAGAGTTGCCACCTCTGGGTTGAGAAATATCTGGAGATTTTGGGGGTGGAGCTCGAGGAGGCCAGGATTTGGGGAGAGACATCAATGGGGTATAATGCCATAGACCACCTTCCAAAGTGGCCATTTTCTCCAGGTGAAATTATCTGTCATATGGGGATCTCCAGCCACTATCTGGAGGTTGGCAACCCTAGCAGGGAATCATATTTTCAGGGAGTAGCCATGTCGATCTGCAATAGAACAGCTAGAATCAAGTCCAGTAGCTCCTTAGAGGCCAACAAGATTTGAGTATAAGCTTTCAAGAGTCAACGCTCCCTGTGTCGGATGAAGGGAATGATCATATATAACCAATGGAAAATGGAAATCCCCTGGCTCTGTTATTTACCCCAGCACTTAATATTTGGATCTCATTATTATGACCAATTGCTATTTAGACATCTCCTGCTCCACAATTTTATCCCATTTTTGACATAACCACCTAAAGCTGGTGACCACTGCTGTATCTTGTGATAGTGAATTCCACATGTGGCTCTCTCACTGAAATGGCATCACTAGATAATGACAGATGGGTGCAGAAGTTTTTAATTCCAAAGCCCCCCCCCGCCTTAAAACCACGTAAAGTAGGAAGGACAAAAGGGTTATGGGTATAGAAAGTTTCCATTTGTCTCAGTGTGAATAAGGTTTATTTGAACAAGCAGGCGAGATCACTTAGAAGCTCCTGGACTCCAACCTCATATAAGAAAAATATATTACTCTCTTCTCCTCCACCTTCCCTGTCATTGGCAAAATATTCCAAAAGTAAATTTAGCTGACAATTTTATGTTTTTAACAGAATATTATGCAGCCCAAAGCCACAACCAAGAACCCAAATAGTGCATTGCTCTATTATGAATCAATATTATTCCAAGATACAATAAATTTCACAGCCTTATTGCCAACTACCCCTTCTGCCTACACAAGGTACACCTGAGTATTTGGATGTGGGTATGCACCTTTCCAAGCAAGTCTGCGAGAAAGAAGTCATACTCCAGAACTACAGTTTAAGGAAAGAGGGTTCCCACTATTTGGCCCTGACTAGCAAGCGAACCCAGGATAAGAAACATAGAGCTGGAAGGGATCACAAAGGTCATCTAGTACAACCCCCTGCACAATGCAGGAAAGTCACAACCAGTGTTCCCTCTAAGCTGAGTTAGTGTGAGCTAGCTCACAGTTTTTAGCCTCCAGCTCACACATTTTTTGCCTTCGCTCAGGAAGGATGGCTCCAGAGCAAACTAATTTATGCAGCAGCCAAATGGCTGGCTCACAACTTTAATGCCAGGAACTCACAAAGTAGAATTTTTGCTCACCAGACTCCACAGCTTAGAGGGAACATTGGTCACAACTACCCTCCCCCCATTTCACCAGTGACCCGGCCGTGGTCTATGTCCAGAGAAAGGCAAACAACAAGAAAAACCCTCCAGGATCCCTGGGCCAATCTGGCCTGGAGGAAAATTCCTTCCTGATCCCAAAGTGGTGATTAACAGTACCCCGGGCATGTAAGAGTCATGAGAGCTGAGCACTGGCTCATCCCTTCCTGCCCTTCCACTCACAATCTGCCTAAAGTCACAGAATCACCATTGCTGTCAGATGGCCATCTAAGCCTTTGCTTAAAAACTTCCAAAGGAGAGCCCACCACCTCCTAAGAAAGTCTGTCCCACTGAAGAACTGCTCTGTCAGGAAGTTCTTCCTAATGTATAGCTGAAAACTCTTTTGACTCAGTTTCAGTCCATTGGTTCTTGTCTGACCTTCTGGGGCAACAGAAGACAACTTTGCTCCGTCCTCTATCCGACAGCCTTTCAAATACTTGAAGATGGCTATCATATCATGTCTCTGTCCTCTCCAGGCTTAACATGCACAGTTCCTTCAACCTTTCTTCATAGCAGTTGGTTTCCAGGCCCTTCACCACCACCTTTGCCCTCCTCTGGACACGTTCCAGCTCATCAACATCCTTCTTAAACTGTGGCACCCAAAACTGTGCACAATGTTCCATGTGAGGTGTAACCAGAGCGGTGATAGCCAGGGCTTTTTTTCTGGGGGAATGTGCCGGAACAGAGTTCCAGAGGCCTTCAACAACATATTGGAGTTCCAGAACCTCTTTGACAAAATTCTTTTTAAAATGTTTAAAAGTTTATGAGTTTTTAGTGTACAGACTGAAAACTTCATTTCCCTCTTGAGAGTGCTGGCACCTCAGCCCCCCCCAACCCTGGTGATAGCTATCACTTTGCGTGATCTGAACACTGTACTTCTGTTGATGCAGCCCAAAATCACATTTGCCTTTTTAGCTACTGCATCACACCGCTGACTCATGTTGTGTGTGGTTTACTGAGACCCCTGGATCATTTTCGCATGTACTACTGCCAAGATGAATCTCCCCCATCCTATAATTATGCATTTGATTTTTCCTACCTAAATGCAGAACTATGCATTTATCTGTTGAAACGCATTTTGTTAGTTTTAGCCTAGTTTTCTACTGTATTTGCTATCCCAATTTAGTATAATCTGAAAATTTAGTGAGCATTCCCTCTATTCCTTCATCCAGGTCATTTATACAGGGCCCAGGGCAGATCCCTGAAGCACTGAGAATGTAAGATCCGTGCTGGATCAGACTTGTGGTCCATTAGTTCAGCATCGTTCACACAGTGGCCAACCAGTCCCTCTGGATGGCCAACAGCTGAGCAGAGGGGCTGAAGCCTTCCCCAGATGTTGCTTCCTGGCACTGGTATTCAGAGGTAGCCCCTTAAGTGCTGCAAGGCACCCCACTGTTTGCATTCAAAGGGCCAAGGTTCAGGCTTGGAGGAGAGATGTTCCCATTGGGACACTTAGAGCCAGCGTGGTGTAAGGGAGGTTAAAAGTGTTAAGACTACCATCTGGGAGACCCAAGTTTAAATCTCTGCTCTGACATGGAAGTTTGCTCAGCGACCTTCATTACACTCTCATCTTATCCTCCCTCATAGGGTTGTTGTGAGGATTAAATGCAAATGTGGAGAATGATTCAAGTTCTTTGGTTCCCCACTGGGGAGAAAAGTCAACCAAAAGTAATAAATGGGGCACTGTCTGTCCTCTAGCACAGGAATATGCCAAACTGTGCTGTACCCCTACTACTCTCTGGAGTCCACAGGATCCCATTGACCTACCAAATTAGCCTCTCAAAGACAAGAGTCCCCCCCCCTCCATAAATGAACCTGACTTCTCATTGTAACTTGCACAGCCTACATAGCCGACCCTGGGTTACTTAGCAATTTGGTGAGGGTTTCCGCCAGATCACAAGAGAACTCTTGGCTAACTTATAAGAACATAAGAAGAGCCCTGCTTGATCAGACCAGTGGTCCATCTAGTCTAGCATCCTGTCTCACACAGTAGCCACCCTGTTCCTCTGGAGGGCCCACAACAGGGCACGGAGGCCTGATGGTGCCTCCTGGCTCTGGGATTCAGAGGCTGACTGTCTCTGAACTTGAGCTTGCAATAATGGGTTCAATTGAGTTGGGTACTGCCCAACTTGGCAGATCAGGAGCTGCACAGGTGCCTGCAGAGGGGCCAGAGTGCCAAAGCCAGAAGTTGTGCGGAGGGGAAGGTGTGTGTGGACCACAGTGCAGAAAGATCAACAATCTCTGATCCCTTGAAATCAGAACAAAAGCCTATCTGGGCAGGAAAGGAAAGGACATGTTAAAACCCCTGCAAAACTGTGGCTAACTTCGAGACGGAGGCTGGTGTTCCTGCCTACCTGGCAGCCCTGTCTCCCAACCTGGAATAGATATTCAGGAGTGGGAGAAAGGCACTCTGCACCTACTTACAGGCACTCACAACATGTGGCTTTGTAGCTTCTTAGCCTGAGCCCTGCCTCCCATTTTTTAAAAGAGATTGGATTTATACAGACTAGATGGTCTTTATGGCCCCTTCCAACTCTATGATTCACTCGGAGTATCAGAGGGGCTTACAATCACCTTCCCTTCCTCTCCCCGCAACAGACACCCTGTGAGGTAGGTGGGGCTGAGAGAGCTCTTTTGAGAACTGCTCTGGAGAGAACAGCTCTCAGAGAACTTTGACTGACCCAAGGTCACCCAGCAGCTACATGTGGAGGAGTGGGGAATCAAACTCGGTTCTCCCAGATCAGAGGCCACTGCTCTTAACCACTACACCAAAATGGCCCTCACCCTGCAGATGATTCTACATATACAGATGGGGGTGGGTCTCACACAGACACATGGGGCGGCTCTTACATGGACACATGTAGTCGCCTTCTAGTGAATCAGACCAGTGGTTCATCAAAATCGGGACTGTCTACTCAGACTAGCAGCAGCTCTTCAGGCTCTCTGGTAGAGATCTTTCACATTGCCTCTTACATGAGCCTTTTAAACTGTGAAGATTGAACCTGGGACCTCCTGCATCCCGAGCAGATGTTCTACCACTGAGCCCCAGCCCCAGAAAGCCAATTCTGCAGTGGCACTAGGGAAAGCGGAGGATGCTGTGGGGGCACTGCTTGGGAGTCACGTCTCAGTTCAGGAGCACACACAGCACAGGCACAGAGCAGGGCACATGAGGTTTATTAGCTCCCTCCTCCCCTCCCACGTTACTGCTCCACGTTCTTGACACGCAGCACAACGGGGACAGAGGTGCAAGGGATCATCCCCAAGTCCGTGATCACCAGGTCCACCAGCTCCATGGGGGTCACGTCGTAGACCAGATTGAGGAGGCGCAATGACTTGTTCTCCTGCCAGCTGGCCAGCGGGATCCTCCCTCGGTGCGGCACTATCAAGTCGTCGGGGTCATCTGCAGGGACAAGGGTCCGTTAGGGAAACAAGCAGGTGGGCTGGGGCTTCCTCCCTCCCCCGAAGCAAAAGCAGTGGGGCACAACTGGCTCTGCAACTAGGCAGGGATGCTGGGGTTCTGTGAAGGAGCCAGCCCCCTCCTTCCCCGCTTCCAGAACTAGAAACCTGTTTCAAACTCCTTGATGTCATCATCTCCGTCCCTCAGGGAACAGCCCCTGGCAGGTCTGAAGAAACAGAGTCAGATCCCAAATGGGCACCCAAGGACTTGCCCACCTATCACCCTACAATGGTAATCTGTTGCCCCTAACCATGGGGGATGTGGTTTGCACATTTCACAGGACCACCCCTTGGAGACAGTAGAAAGCAGCAACCACCATATCCTCTGCCTGGCTACAGCCCTGCCTGTCTCCAGGATCACCAGAAATTTGCTCCCCAGGTAGTTTGATTCCCTGTTCAGCCTTGAGAGTCTTTGAGCTTCTCTTGCCCCTGCCCCAACACAGGATTCTTGCAAATGTGAGCATGTGCTGTAACCACCTGAGGTTACTGAAGCTAGGGCAGGACAGAAATTCAGCGGGATAAAAGCAGATACTCCACCCTCACTGGTCAGCCCCTATGCAGCAACATACCAAGTTCATTGGAGACAAAGGAGTCGGTCTGGACCCGGTCACAGAATTTATAAGTCTCGCAGCAGACGAGAACTGGCACATTATGGGCCTTGGAAATCAGGGCTATTTGCGACGTGCCCATCCGTGACATCACAGAGCCATTGGCCAATAGCGCGTGGGCTCCCAGCAGCACCTTGGAGACCTGCCAGGATGGATAAATTGGGCTGTTAATTCCCTTTCAGACTAACCCTTGAGATCCCACAAGGAAACCCCATCCAAACAACTGTGCCTTTCCCCCAAAGGCTGCCATACCAAAGCCAGGTGGGCAGCCACCTCTCTTCCCCCTTTCCTCTAATTCCATCAAACCACCAGATTTTGCTTATATGCCTCAGTGAAGCTGCCTTAGGCTGAGTCAAACCCTTGGCCTATCAAACCTAGTATTGTCTACTCAGACTATAGCAGCAGCTCCCCAGGATCTCAGGCAGAGGTCTTTCACATCACCTACTACTTGATCCTTTTAACTGGAAGTGGCAGGGATTGAACCTGGGACCATCTACGTGCAAAGCAGATGCTCTGTCCCTCAGCCATGGCCCCTTCTCAGCTCCTTGGCCCACATCCTCTCTCCTCCCCTCCCAGTCCCTAATTCCTGCCCCTTTCTGCCAAGCACCCCACCTCAGGCAACACATAGGAGATGGCGTTGATAAGCACGTAGCTGCAGCGGACACCCTGCTTCACCAGCCGATGTAGAGTTTCCCGGCCCTCCAGCCGCGGCCGACTGTCCACCACCACCACTCGGAAGGCACGGCCCTTGGCATGGGCATCACACAGCGTGCGGCTCACCAGGGAGGAGCTGCCGGGCAAAAGCACACAGAGGCAGTCAGCAAGGAACCTAAGCCATGGACCAGCCTACCATTCATGTGGCCCATGCCCTTCTACTCCCCACACAACTGCTACCTTAGGAGGAAGGCACTGCTTCTTTCTCCCTTGATTTACAGGACAGTCTTAAATGGTAATGAACTCTGGCAGCTGCTGGGTCAGGAACCTAAACCACATTTTCTGCCAACAGTATAGAACCCTCTCCCTGACAGTGTTGCACTGGCTAGAATAACAACCTGCTCTGCACAGAAAAACAGATTCTAGAAACAAGGGCGCCAGCTGCGTAACATCAAGACTGACCCTAACTTTCCCTTCCTGCCTACAGGTATAAAGTCAGGGCACGACCAGAGGCACAAACCTTTTGGCATAAGCCAAGGGTCTCTGAGCCCATGAGCTACAGTCCTTGAATGAACAGCCTACTGGATGCAGAACGAGCCTATGATGTGTTTTTATGTTTTTAAATTTTTGTTTGGATGGCATTTTATTTGTTTGAATTGCTTATTTAAATTGTATTTGTCTGTTCCTAAGCTGCTTTGAGGTTGCCTGTACTTTGGGGTAATATATTAGACTAGAAATAATGCCCGTTGCGGAAATAAATACAACGGGATCTAGAAAGAGTCTCTGGGAGAGTGCTCTGGCTTTGGGCAAACAGTGTCAGTTTCCTGTGGCGATCTCAGCAGGGTTTAATGACAGAGTCCACTGTTTTCTCCAGAGGGACCGATCTCTGCTACCTGAAGAGCATTTGTATGTTTGAGTTATCTGTAGCCCTCACCTGGAGAGTGGTAACCATTGTTACCCATTCTCCTCTCCCCTGTGAGGTGTGTTATGCAACTGAAAATACCAACTGCCTTGCGGGGGGGGGGGGGGGTTTGAGGTGTGGAATGGACTGAAGTCCAATCAGCTTCCATATGCAAAAGACCAGGTTGTCGCAGCAGTTGTGGTGTGGGCGGGACCAGGGCTTTGCCTTCTGATTGGTGGCGATATATGCTGAGGAGCAGTGCCACTAGCCATTCAGTAAGGGAGTGCATTTTAGAATTAGAACTTTGGCACCCACTATTCAATTATATATAAGGAGAGATTAACGGTCATTTATGGAATGCTCTTCCTTTTAAGATTCACCTGGCACCTATGTCCTTATGCTGATCTGGGTTTGCAATGCTAGTTTTTAATTACTATCTTTTAATGCTTTGTTTTTATTATTTTTATTTTGTAATCTACCTCAGGCAGGTTTCCTGGAGAGACAACATCATTTCCCCCCTAATTAGTAATAATACAGTGCCTTAATAAATAAAGCACTGGTAAGCAATGGGCCAGTGTTGACTGATTTCACCATCCTGACCCCCACGACACCACTCCGTACCATCCGTATACCAGAATGACGTCCCCGTCGTTGATTTTTTCAAAGGCAGACTTGGAGATGGCTTCAGCGGCCAAAACAATCTTCTCCCGCACATACTTGTCAATGGTGTCTTGCAGTAACCCCTTGGCCTGTTGCCGGGAGAAACATCTGGTCATATTGGGAGAGATTCACATCAAAACCCCACATGCCTATTTTGCTCGAATTGATAACCCCATCTCCACCACCACACAGATACCACACCAAGTCAGGAATAATCCTTTGCTTGCCCCTTGGAGGGCAAACAGGGCTGTTTCTCCAAAGAGCTCCCTGACTGGTGGGGGAAAGGAAGTGACAATGAGGGAAGAGGAAGTGATGCACTGCTACTAGGAACAGACAAATGTAGGCATCTGCTGTACAGAAACAATAATTCAAATTACCTGGAAAATCAAATTATCTGGAGACAGAGATAGAAGGAAAGGCTGAATTAAAAAAGTCTCTCTGTGTATCTGGATAAAATAGGCTAGTGTGATCCCCGCTCTGATCACATCCAAGTTGGATTACTGTATAGGGTTGCCAAGTCGCTCGTACTCACCAGCGGGGGAGCGTCGCTCGGGTCCGGGAGCTTGTGATGGACGCACGCACACCCCACCAGAATGTCACAGGAAGTGACGCACGACATAGAGCACGTTGGGGGTGTGACCCCAATCGTTGGAGGGAAAACCATAGAGTGTGCTTCGGGGGGCGGGGTTCCCCCGGGGCCCGATTCTGCGGTAGCAGAAATCGGGCCTCCAAAGCGGGGGTTCACCCGCCCCCCCCCCCCACCTGACAGCCCAGTTACTGTAATGTGCTTTAGGTGGACTCCCTTAGAAAATGGTTTGGAACCTTTAGTTGGTCCAAAATGGGGCAAACCATGTTACCATCAGGGACTGGATACAAAGATTGTATCATCCCTGTGCTGAAAGAGACTGGGTACCCATCTGTTTGTAGGCACAATTCAAAGGGCAGTTTTCCCCTAAAGCCCTAAATGGCTTAGGACCAGAGTACTTAAAAGACCACCTTCACCTGTATTATCCAGTGCACCATTTAAGATCTTCTGGCACCCTGTTCTCTGTAACCCTGTTTTCAGAGATGAGGCAGGTGGCAACCACAGGCAGGGCTTCTTCAGCGGTGGCACCTCACCTTTGGAATGCCTTCCCCCATGAGGCTCACCTGGCACCTATTTTACTTTGTTTTAGGAATCAGGCCAAAACATTTCTTTTTATCCTGGATCCTAACTAACTAAGGCATTTCATCTTGTAAATGTTTTCTCATCAGCGTCTGACCCAAGAATCAATTTATTTATGTTGCTTTAGGTTGCTCAGTGTGCACTTTATGTTGTTGTTATGCCCCGGTTTGTTTTAATGGCATTGGCCTCTCTGTAATGGCTGTGTCTTAATGGCTTTGTATTATTGCCTTAGCTGTAAGCCACCTTGAACAGATCTCTGGAGACACGGAGTATAGATTTTCTAAGTAAATAAATAGGTAGGACAAATCCACAGTGCTACAGTGAAGCATGATACGAACTCCAAAACCAAATTTCATGACTTTCATAGCTTCGGGACTGTCTCTATCTCGATGTGCCCACAAGTTGGCACTGATCATCATACCCTGGTTTATTAGTAGCTTTCCCACTCAGGTCAACGAGATCTGTCTATGTTCAGGCACGCGCCTTCTCAGTGGCCACATCAATGCCGTGAAATGGGCTTCACAAAGACACGGGGAGGGCACCAACACTGCACAGAATCTCTGTGAAGCGGGACTTTTCAGAGCTGTCTTCGTCAGCCCCTGAGTGGAGAATGTGGTTTGCTTCCTTTCATTTGTGCTTGTGAGACCGGTATTTGTTTTTAAAGTTGACATAAGCTGCTTGGAGTCCAATTGATGGGGAGAAAAATGAGGCACTTAAACTAATAAATAAAGGACGGCTGCTTACTGCCGCAATGTCCTGGGGGATAGGAGAACTCACCTCCTCCTCTCGCATGCTTCCGGGCAACCCCGAGATCTCCTTCTTGAGGAATTTGATAGCGTTGCCCATACTGGCCGAGAGGGGCCGGCACTGATTCAGGAAGCTGCAAAGGAAAGTTGCAGTCAGCCCAGCCTTAGGGAGCCTTCTCCCTCTCTAGTAACACCTGCCCTTCCAAAGGGCAAAAGCAAGCCCCCTAAATCCCTGTCACCTGATGTAGGGCTTCAGCTTGTTCACCAGGTCCCGCGAGAGCTCCTCGTTGGCAGGGGTGGTGTAGTCTGCAATGACCTGAGAGGGAGAAAGAAGCTGCCATTGGAAACGCTCCTTGAATCCCCAGCACAGCAGAAGCCCACAACCCACTCCCCCCATCACACACACCTGTTTGAAGACACGCAAGAGAGCGATGCAACGGGCATTGGAGCCATTGATGAGGCCCTGGGAATACTGCAGGCCGAGACGCACCACGGCTGGATGGATAGCAGATGCAGGGATGCTGAGGGTAGGCAGGAATTAGAGATTACTACTGTATAGCAATTTACTTTTATTCATTTAATTGTACCCATATCTCAATTCTTGGGATTGCCCAAAAGTGGCTTAACAAGTAAAAAGGTGTCCTGGCACATGTGGGTCAGAGGGGGGAAGCTAGGTCCATCTGCCTGCGATGGGGATGCCAGCAGTAACACAACCCTCCATCATTCTTGGTCTGCAGTGGGGTTGCTGTGAACTTGCCTGCAACTGCTATGCTCCCTGTACTTTGCTTGAGGGCTATTTCCTATGCTTATTTTCCTCCCCAGAACAGGCATAAGAGACCAATTAGCTGTGCTGGATTTGGCAATATGGGAGCATCAGGATCTTGGGTTTGTGTTCCCTCCCCCCCCTGACGTCCCCAGGCATTTTACACACACACACACACACACACACACACACACACACACAATCACCCAAAACTCCACATCTCAACACATTTTAAAAGAAAGTGCACTTGAAGGGTGGGGTGGGGGTGGTTATCATCAGTGGGCATTTCTGCTACTGCGGATGGACTGTGATACTAAAATAGCCCTGCATCAAGATGAACAGTGGCTCACTGGGAATTTCTCAGTAGTTACAGGAGTAGCCTGACCATAAGAAAACAACCCTTTCAGGAACTTTCAGAAGAATAATTTGAGAGAGGGACCTACTTTGGCAATGCTTTCAGGGCCGTACTACAAACGATGGACTTGTAGTCCACGAGACCCTGATCTGGATTGGGCACACAGCACAGTGGCTCCAGGAGCTCTTGTTTCCAAGAATAGAAACAGCCATGCTGGATCAGGGCCCTGCAGGAATTTTTAAAGAACTACAAATGCTTCTAAAATGGCATTTGCGTCTGCAGGATGGACACATGGACTCTGTCATTTGTAACTTGGCTCTCAGTACAATCCTAATCAGAGTTATATCTTTCTAAACCACTGATTGGATTTAGAAGGGTTTTGTTTAGACTGAACACTCACAAAACTTCCTCGGACTGAATAAGACCGTTGGTCCATCCAGGTAAGTAATGTTTACTCAGACTGGCAGCAACTCTCCAGGGTCTCAGGTGGAGGCCTTTCACATCACCTACTTCCAGATCCCTTTTTAACTGGAGATGCCCATGACTGAACGTAGGACCTTCTGCAAGCAAAGCAGAGGGTGATTTCCCACAAGCGCTGCTCCGCGCTCACTCCTCCCTTTTGCCCCGATGGTACGTGTCAATTTCACACAAGCTGCTGCGCAGCCACATTTTGCCCTGCAGCTTCGCACGATTTTCCCCGCGTCTACTCAATCCTGTTTTTTGAGGATTGAGTAGACGCAGGAAAAATCGCGCGAAGCTACGGGGCAAAATGCGGCCGCGCAGCAGCTTGTGTGAAATTGACACATACCATTGGGGCAAAAGGGAGGAGTGAGCGCAGAGCAGCGCTTGTGGGAAATCACCCAGAGTCTCTTTCACTGAGCCACAGCCCTTCCAGTTATCTGTTTCCTTGGAATACAAGAAGGGGATCTACCAATGAATGGCATCTAAGTACCAACAGCTGCTATGACAAGACAGGAAAAGGTTCCCAGTCTCGACAGGGCCTTTATCAGGCCTCAGTGGGAAAGCTGACGGTGTGTTGTCCATCTCTCCCTTTCCTCCAAGAGCACTTGGCTTCAGTTGTTCAGCTCTGAGTGTCCACTTTGAGTCCCACTGTGAACAAGTCCCTTTTGCAGGTTTTTCATGCCTCCTCCCCACCACATGCTAGCACCCACCTCATTTGCTGTGTGAGCAACACTTTACGGCTGTACTGGTGCAGATGGGAGAAGAGGCTGACTTTGGCACCGTAATCCGGTCTCAAAGGCACCTGGGCAGACGGCAAAGAACAGGGTTGGAAGGCACTTTCTGGCTACCAGCAAGGGACTCCCTTCCTATATTTCACCCTCTCCTACAGATTTTTAACTCAGCAAATCTCTACTTAACATTTCTATTATGTTTTGATTTGCAACATTCTCACATACCCCTTATAGTTACAAGATGGAA
Source organism: Gekko japonicus (assembly GCF_001447785.1). Lineage (NCBI taxonomy): Eukaryota > Metazoa > Chordata > Lepidosauria > Squamata > Gekkonidae > Gekko > Gekko japonicus. The sequence continues at coordinate 2,121,926 of NW_015168654.1, forward strand.
GGCAGAGCGATTGGCCAAATACCTCCCAAATCACCTTCCTCCGAGCTCAAAGCTCCACTCCAACCCCAGACAACACAGGCACACACTGGCCTACCACGACCACCATCCAAATTCAAAACCGATAAGTGGCAGAGTACAAGCCTAACAAGAAACCAAGCCCTTGGACATAAACCCCTGCCTTAGCCCTCCAAATGTTTGGGGGCTGGCTGCCTGGCTATCACACCCTACACATGTGACAGCCAGTGTGGTGTAGTGGTTAAGTGTCAGACTAGTACGTGGAAGATCCGGGTTCGAATCCTCACTTGTGCCATGGAAGCTCACTGGGTTACCTTAAGCCAGTCACGCTCTCACAGTCTAATCTATCTCACAGGGTTGTTGTGAGGATAAAATGGAGGAGAGGAGATTGATATAAGCTTTTCTTCCCATTGGGGAAAAAGGCAGGGTATAATTGAAGTAAATATAAACACTTCAGGGTAGCTTCCTACAGCTAAGCCAAAACCAGAGAAGCAAGCCCCAAAGCTATTGGAACTAGCCATCCCAGACACACACACCCCAAGCAGGTTCGCAGGTTCTCTCACCCACCCCCTTTCTCCTACCTGCTGTCGCTCCAGCTTCTTGGCCAGTTTCTTGAGCGCAGCCGGGTCATCGACTTGCACGTGTTCAGGGAGCCGCTTCACGGGAGGGGGGGGGGGGGAGAGAAAACCAGGTCAGGGATGAGGCGGTGACCCAGGGAGGGTGATTCCCACCCGGGGGGCCGCTGGGACAGTCCTACCTGGCTGGGCCTCACTAGGTACGAGCCGAGGTTTGGCGGGCAAGGCCGCAGGGCTCTGCTCTCCTTTCTTGGTCTGCTTCAGGGCCCGGTCGGCCTCCTGCTTCGCCCGCCGCTCTGCCCGCATCTCGGCCTTGCTTTTGCCCCCCGGGGCCTTGTCAACGGCCATGGCCGGGGTCGGCGCTGTGCCTAGAGGGAGGAAGGGAGCGGGTCAGGAGCCAGGGCGCGGCGCCCCCCTCGACCGGCAAAGCCTCTCGGCGAGGCCAGGGGGCGCCTTTCCCCACCGCGCTGGGGGAACTTCCAGCAGCCCAGAGAGAAGCGACCGGCAGGCTTAGGTCCATCTGCCCACCCGCCCAGGTCTAGGCTGCATTCGCTTCCCGGGCCGGGCCCCATGGGCAACCTGGCGGCGGCGGCGGCGCAGCACTGATGGGTGCAGGTTGAACGAGGGGGGCTCCCTCCTGCTGCTGCTGCTGCTGCTGCCTCTCCGGCTGCTGCTCGTCCTGGCGTCGCTGCTTCTTTTTCTGCTGCTTCTTCTCTTTCCGGAGCTGCAGCTTCTCCTCGCGGGAGAGCTCGGCGCCGGGCACCTGCAGAGGCGACCGTGGGGTTAAACAGAGCGGAGCGGCGCCTTCCTCTCCTGTCCGCTCTCGCCTCCGCCACCCACCCTCCGATACCTGGCCCCGCTCCGCGCTTGACGGCGGCTGTACGCCTTTCCCGACCTCGCGGTTACTTTGCTCCGCCATTGCCTCTCGGTCCCAGCTAGAAGCCGACAACAGGCGACCGGAGCCGCGAGGCAGCGACGCCTGCTGGAGGGAGCGAGGGCGCCAGGCCAGATGGAAAGGGGCGCAAGCCGCCTGGAGCGGCGGTACTTGGGAGCCTCTCACCGTCCAGACCTGGGCATGCCTACTTGCTCCCGGGGGGAGCGCCGCTAGGACTGCGGCAATGCCCGCAGGGATGGGAGGTGGGTGGAGAGAAGAGAGTTGTCCCTCTCTCCATTCCTTCTCCTGGGCAGCTGGGCGCACAAGACAGGCAGCTCTGCGCTCCCCGGGTGGCCAAGTGACCCGTGGTAGAGGGCGCTCCTCTTGCCCCCGGGTCTGGATGCGGGTGGGGCGGGAAGAGGCTCGATCTGATCAGCCGCATTTTAATGGGGCGTAAAGAAAGGATCCTTCGGAGTCGAGGGGGGAGGGGACTCCGCCTCACAGGGGACACTGCTGAGAAGCTGAATGCATATTTCCCCTGGCTTTTTGCTGAGGAAGACGCTGTTTTCAGGCAGAGTGACTCATTTCAGTGGTTTGGGGATTACTTGGCATAGGCGTGCACTGGCACTACCTCCTATATATAGGGGGCAGTGGCACTGGTCTCTGGGCCTTTTCAGAGTCGGAAAAAAATAATAACGTGAGGGCACCACAGAGGCTTAAAAAGAAATTATTGTGCATGGTATGCAGAGAATTCCTCCAGAAATAAAAGGGTCTGCCAGTGAAATGGTATGAGCTTTCCTGAGTCACTGCTCACTTCTTCAGATTGAGCAGTGACTCAGGAAAGCTTATACCTTGCCACAAATTTTGTTAGTTTTTAAGGTGCCACTGGACTCTTGCTCTTTTCTACTGCTACAGACAGACTAACAGGGCTTGAGCTATCTGCCAGTTAAATGGTTAGGTAATAGAGTCAGAACGAGCCCCCCCCCCCAAGAAAACAAGCACTTCTTTTCACTATGCATTACTAATTTGCCTTTACTGTGGCGCAGTGGTTAAAATGCTGACCTAGGATCCGGGAGACCCAGGTTCAGGTCTCTAGTCTGCCATGAATCTTGGGCCAGTGATTACTTCCTGGGTTACTATCAGGGTAAAATGCAGGAAGGGAAACTGATATACATGGCTCTAAACTCCCCAGAGGAAGAGCTGGGTGTGTGTGTGTGTGTGTGTATTAAGGGCTGACAAATCACTTCTGACTCATGGTGACCTCCAAAACATCATTAACAGCCTTGCTCAGGTCTTGCAAACTGAGTGCCAAGACTTCCTTCATGGAGTCAATCCATTTCATCTTGGGTCTTCCTCTTTTCCTGCTGCATTCAGCTTTTGTAGCATTATCATCTTTTCCAGTGATTCTTGTTTTCTCATACTGTGACCAAAGTACAATAGATCCAGTTTAGTCATTTTAGCTCCTAGGGAGAGCTATATACTATACTATATATTATAGTACACAGCAGAAGTTTCCTTGAATGTGGAGCCATGACGAGTTGTTGTTATTACTATTATTACTGACACACACAGACACACACATATATAATTAGTATGCCAGTGCAACACCCTAGGCTACCACTGTCTGGCATGCATGCAACATACAAGTAGCAGCTTTTGCGGTTTAAAGGAGATGTGGGAGTGCAAAAGTAGCACAGGTGAGCTCTTTTTGTTGTGCCGGTATCCTGTTTAAATCAAGCCTGAAATTCCGCAGAATTATGCAGTCTAAACCCATTGATTTCAGTGGATTTAGACAGGAGTAACTGCATAGGATTCCACTGTAAGAGAAAGTTGTACAGGACAGATACACTTATATGTATTGCGGTGTTCATTGTATTTAGTAACTTGTTTTAACTGCATTGTCTTCTACTTTTGTAGTCTGCTTTCCGCATTATGGGATGTCATGCCTACGTAGTTCTGTAATTATAATTCTATTGCATTGTTCATTGGATGTCTTCCGCTGTCTGATTGAATTCCAGAAGCTGGAATTAAGATTGCTGGGAAAAACATCAACAACCTCAGATACGCAGACGATACCACTCTAATGGCAGGAAGTGAAGAGGACCTAAAGAGCCTTTTGCTGATGGTAAAAGAGGAGAGCGCAAAGGTTGGCTTGAAACTCAACATCAAAAAAACTAAGACCATGGCATCCGGCCCCATCACTCCTTGGCAAATAGAAGGAGAAGTCGTGGAAGCAGTGACAGACTTCACGTTCCTGGGATCCAAGATCACTGCAGACGGTGACTGCACTCATGAAATTAAAAGATGCCTGCTCCTTGGGAGGAAAGCGATGGCAAACCTTGACAGCATAATAAAAAGTAGAGACATCACCCTGCCAACCAAAGTTCATATGGTCAAAGCAATGGTGTATGGCTGCGAGAGCTGGACTATAAGGAAGGCCGAGCGCCGAATAATAGATTCTTTTGAATTATGGTGCTGGAGAAGACTCTTGAGAGTTCCCTGGACTGCAAGAGGATCAATCAGTCAGTCCTAAAAGAATTCAACCCTGACTGTTCCCTGGAAGGCCAGATACTGAAGATGAAGCTCAAGTACTTTGGCCACCAAATGAGAAGGGAGCACTCACTGGAGAAGAACCTGATGCTGGGAAAGACTGAAGGTCAAAGAAGACAGGGACGACAAAGGATGAGATGGTTAGACAGTGTCATAGATGCAACGAACATGAAATTGAGCAAACTTCAGAGGATGGCGGAAGACAGGAAGGCCTGGCGTGATCTGGTTCACGGGGTTGCGAAGAGTCGGACTTGACTATGCGACTGAACAACAACAACAAACCTCCTTAAGTCTCAAAGAGAAATAAATGAAGTAAATAAATAAAATCTATTAGTTTTCTTTATTTCAAAGGGAAAGAAATGAAGGCCCCGGTCACACGGGACGGATATTACAGGGGGGAGGCGTGGCTAATTGCCCCGGCACAGTTTGATGCACGATTACGCGATCAGACGCACCGGCGGCACACCACGGGTCCTTCCCTCGGCGCCGGCGGGTAAACGAGGGACCAGAGGGGAATGCCGCACGCCGGCGCGATCACACCACGGGCGTCTGGAGGCAGCCCGTGGCAAACGTTTACTAGTACCCTGGAGGTACTAGTTTTTAAGGCACATTGTCGGCGGTAAGCCACGGGTGCGCTCCACTTCCCAGATGTTGGGGTGTGATCGCGCCCGGATAATCCGCCCACCATCCGTGCCTCTCCTGTGGCAACTTTTCCATGTGACCGGGGCAGAAGTAAATCTATGGCTATTAGCCATAATGGCTAAATGAAACCTCCAAGGCCAGAAGCAGTGAACCTCTGAATACTGGATGGAGGAGATTAAAAACTGGGAAGGGCTACTGTGCTCTGTAGGCATCAGACAACACAAACCCAATCCCCTTAATGTCTTTCATTTGCATCAACCGAAATGACACAGAACAGCGTATGCTTCTTGTTGCCCACAGTGGCTGGTTGTCTCTGCGGGAAACTGGAAGACTTAGACGGATTCTTCGTCTTATTCCTTCTTACTGTCAGTTTCGCTCCCAATGCGGTTAATACCTTGTATCCAATTGCTATTAATCATGACCGGTGAACAGGGGTAAGGAGCGAAGGCTTCATAAACTGCAACTTTCACGAAAGAAAATCCCACGCAATCCAGGCGAAAGAGCCCAAGCATCCTTCCAACAGATAAGAAAGCAAAGGGGCGGTGTCAACATTACCCACGTGTTGCGGTCCCTTTAAAGGTACGTACCATGCCATCTGCCAAGGAGGGGTGCCTGATATAAAGGAGAAGAAATACCTCTCCATGGTTTCTCCCGCTGTTCAGAGTTTTCCCAGAGGCTGAAGCCTAGAGGCGCTATATCCAGCCCTTGCCATGGCAGCAGAAGGACTGCCTTTTCTCTCCACCGTTCTTGCTGTCTCACCGCCCTCCCTCCGGGACTTGGTCCTTTCTGAGCCGATCCATTCCGTGCAAAGTGAGGGGGAGGACCGGCTACGAGAAAGGCGGCCACCCCCTCTCCCCGCCCACAGTGGTGCGGCCTCCTCCCCGCGGCCCGTGCAAGATGGCGGTGTTTGCGGGGCTCCGTTCCGGCCTCAGTTGGAGGTAGCAGTGGACCCAGGATCAGGCGACAGGCGGCGGCCATGCACTTCTCCATCCCGGAGACCGAGACCCGCCCCGGGGAAGGCGGCAATGGGGCCTACGTGGTGGGTGTCGCGGGGCCAGCCTTCCTGCCCCTCTGCCATTCGGGCCCCGGGGAGGTGGGGGAGGTGGTGATGCCCCCTTTGCACGTCCGGCGCTCTGGTCTTCACTATGGGGTGCAGTATTGGATTGTGCCCCATGGGCTCCCCGGTCCCCACTCCGTTAAGAGACTGGGTGTTCGGTCACCCTCTCAGTGCTGGATCTGGAAGGGGCGGCTGCCTGCATGCATGGAATCTGCCCCCCCCCCCGCCCCCCAGACACGTTACACCGGCCCTGGCTGGCATCAGGTGGGCCCGGGTCCTGTTTTTAGCGGCTGCTATGCTTTCCTTACAGTCACGTCCGCAAGTCCCCTGCAAAACACACAGAAGCTGCTGGAGCAAGGTTTTTTGGGAGGCAGCTCTGTTGGGTCGCGCCCGTGCCCATAACCCTCCTTGCTTATCCTTTCCCAGGGTTAATTTGCAAGTTACGTGTCGAAGGGGTAGGGGGGCGGGGCGCATAGGAGTTCTGTGCTGACCGATCGATTAGGCCTGCCTTTATCCCAGGTAACGAAGTCCCAGCCGGGATAAACACATTAAAAACAGAACCATACAAGACTCCAAAATAATCAAAGTTAAAACAGCCTTGAGTCCAGCAGCGATCTTGACCCTTGAAGACATCCCAGAAGTGTGAAAGCATTCATGTAGAATGGATTCTAGAGGACTCAAAACCTCTTCTATAAAGTGCTGTTTTGCAGTCCCTCTCTAAAGGCAGGGAAGAGTCTTCTAATGTGACCCTCCTAGTAGGGTTAGGGAAGGGTTTTGTGTTTGTGATTCCCCCCGCCGGCGCCTTTCTGTCCCATTTAATTAGCTCTTCTGTGGCCATTACCAAACCACAGTATGTGACCAAAAGTCACCTTCTTGATTTTAAGACATATGGAGCTGCCTGATACAGAGCCAGTCCATTGGCCTGCATTGCCCAGAATAGTCTGCTCTGGCTGGCAAAGATTTCTCCAGGACTCAGGCAGAGAAAATCTTTTCCTGCAAGCTGAGCTCCTTTCACTAAAGAGGCCAGTGATCGAACCAGGGACCTTCTGCATGCACTGCTGGTGCTCTGGAGAGAGCTGTGGCTCCATACTTGTGTAATCTGTTTAAATATCTTTGACAAATTTTGCAAGAAAGCAAACAGTTACTACCCTCTATCTGTCTTCAGCCTCCCACTTGCAGTAGCTTTTTGTCTTAGTATTTTTTATTCATTAGGCTTCATCTGTTTCTCCTTAAAACAGAATGGGGAGAGTCTCTCTTTGGATTACCCTCTCCTGCCTGGCATGTTGTTGAGCTGTCGTTTGATATACATATGCATGCTTAGTATGTGTCTACGTGTACAAAGCTGACGGCAGGCATTACTCATTAATCAGTGTTTCTTGTCTGCTGCTTCTATGCTGGGGGATTGAGCAACTGCTTCCATTCCTCTCAAGAAGATCTTCTTGCAAGGGGGGGGGGGGAAGGGGTGTCCTGTAGCTGCTGCTTCACTTATATGGTACCTTTCCCTGGAAGTGATAATGAAACATGTTTTTCATCAAAGTCTTTTCCTTCCTCTGTGCGTGTCTGTGTGTACAGAAGCCATGCAAGTAGTGGTGTGAATTATATAAAACTGGCTTATGCTCAAACCACACCATTGGTCTGCTAAAGTCATCCGAGACTACTCTGACTGGCAGTTGTTCTACATCACCTACTTGCGATCCTTTGAACTAGACTGAATCCAGGACATTCCATGTGTAATCCAGAGGGTTGCAAAACAAAGCTTTTTAGAAGAGACTTTGCCTGCCATGAATGAGTGCTTTAACACTTCTATATGTCTTGAAGGGCAGAGAGCACAGTTGGATTCAGACGTTTCTGTGAGCTTGCAAAGCAGATACTTCAGGCAACACCCCCCCCCCCCACAAGTCCAGGGAATGTAGTTTTCTTAGGGTGAACGTTGCTTTATAACAGAAGACTGTGTTTTATGTTAGCCTGTGATAATCATCCTTTTTCCTTTCCCCTTCTGTCATTTATTTTCCAGGGCAAAGCAGAATATCCATATGCACCAGCACCTCTTTTGGCACTTTTGCCCTCCTTCATTGGGCCTCTGGAGCCTTTATGCTGGGAGCTAAGCCAGCTCTGCTATAGCTTGGCCAGGGATCTGCAGCCCTTTCACAGAGCAGGCAGAGCTGTCATGGGGCTGATAGGATATCTCTTACCTGGGAATTCTTACCACATGGGAGTCCTAACCACCCTAGTGTAGAGGGCGGGGACAGCTGGCAGGGCTCCCTGTCCCCAAATCAGGTCTCTTCAGTGTATCTTTACTCTGTGTATCCAGCTGTTGACTGCATTCCTGATGATGCTTTCTTTCACCCCGGCAGGCCTACAATATCCACGTGAATGGTGTCTTGCACTGCCAGGTGCGATACAGTCAGCTGCTGGGCCTGCATGAACAGGTGAGGAGCCGGGGGGGGGGGGAATTGGAGGAGAGGCACTGGAATCTGCCATTAGACAGAACTGTGAGGCTTCTAGGCTGTAGGATGTGCTCCCAGCCTTGTTAAACTGCAAATGGTGAAGCCCTGTTAGCCTCTCTTGTGGTATGCTGGCTTCTACTACGACCAGCCTGCCGTGAGACAGAGAGGACTCCACAGGGAATTCCTGTCCTGAAGCCAGAGTGAGTGTGATCAGGCAATCTAAAAATGTGAGTGGCAAAGTGGAGAGCCATTCTTGGTTGTTTTATAACTAGAGGTCTGCTCGTCTGTCTGCAGTTAAGGAAAGAGTATGGCGCCAACGTGGTACCAGCCTTCCCCCCAAAGAAGATCTTCACACTCACGCCAGCAGAGGTAGAGCAACGACGGGAGCAGCTGGAGAAGTATATGCAGGCCGGTGAGTGACATGAGTCTACCTTCCACTGAGTCAGCCTTGTCTACTCGGACAGTTGGTGGCTTCCAGGATCTCAGACTGGGGTCTTTTCCCGTCTCCTGCTATCTGATCCTTTTAGCTGGAGATGCCAGGGATTGAACCTGGGATCTTGTGCAGACGAATCAGATGCTGTACTGTAAAGCCACCCTCCCCCCAAGTTTTCCAAGTAGCTGTTGAAGTCTGGGTGTTGGGAGAAGGGGTAGTGGAGACATCTAAGCAAAGGCATTGTCCTGATGGGGAGGGAGTGGAACCTTTTGGGCTGACAATGACCTCTCTTGATCAACCACAGTACGACAGGACCACTTGCTGGGAGGCAGTGAGATCTTCAACAGCTTCCTGCGCAAAGCTCAGCAGGTAAGAAAAGAAAGGAGCCAGTTTGGGGGGGGGTGGGGTATGGGAGGAAAGGGTTGCAGTATTGCAAGTAGAGGTAAACAGACCTCGATCCCCGTGTGCCCTCAGGAGACCCAGCAGATCCCCACTGAAGAAGTACAACTGGAAGTGCTTCTGTCCAATGGGCAGAAGGTCAAGGTCAATATCCTCACCTCGGATCAAACCGAAGATGTCCTCGAGGTGAGCACCTTCCCCCAGGGGTGGCAGCATGCCATTTGGTTCCTGTTAGTAGAGCATGGGGAGCATTCTTCAAAACGTTTCTTGCTCTCCTTAAAGTCAAGCTCTTTTTGAAGGGGTGTGACAAAGCAGCATCTTCTGGCTTGCTCCCTCTGTCATGTCTGTGACCAGGACAGCTTTTCACAGCTGTAGGGAGACTTCAGATTACGGTGACCCCCCCTCCCATTGTTTTCAGGCTGTAGCCTCCAAGCTGGACCTGCCAGATGACTTGATTGGCTACTTCCACCTCTTCCTGGTACGAGAAGCCAAGGACGGAGCTTTTTCCTGTGAGTGTCCTCTCTGGCTGGCTCT
>NW_015168654.1:2131492-2157149 GCF_001447785.1 Gekko japonicus
GTTGCCTGCATGAACTGGAGGGGGGTGGAATGCTACAGTGGGTGTGCTCTGGCCCAGCTTTTTCTGAGCTGTCTTCTCTTCCAGTCATTCGGAAACTGCAGGAGTTTGAACTGCCGTATGTGTCTGTTACCAGCCTCCACAACCCGGACTACAAGATCCTTCTGCGGAAAAGGTATGTGGGAGTGCAGGGTGGAAAGAGCAATGAAGAGGAGAAGTGGTTGGATTTATACTCTGCCCTTCACTCGGAGTCTCAGAGCAGCTTACAAAGTCCTTCCCCTCCCCACAACAGACAAAACTATGGCTTGCCCAAGGTCATCCAGCAGCTGCAAGTGGGGCACAGTGGGGAATCAAACCCGGTCCTCCCATATTAGAGTCCACACACTTAACCACTACACCAAACTGGCTCAGTCACAACTTGATTGAGCAACCTCATGCAATCTGGCGAAGGGTCACCTTTCCTGTACTCTCCGTCTCCTAGCTACTGGGACTCTGCCTACGATGATGATGTCATGGAGCAGCGGGTGGGGCTGAACCTGCTATATGCCCAGGTGAGAGGATGTGGTTCCTGTAGGGAGTGTGGGGAAGGGAGTCGGCGGCAAGCACTGCAGCTCGGCCTACTTTCTCCTTCTGCTCATCTCTTCACAGACAGTAGCGGACATTGAGCAGGGTTGGATACTCGCCAGCAAGGAGCAGCACCGACAGCTGAAGTCCTTGCAGGAGAAGGTCTCCAAGAAGGAGGTGGGCCCCCACTCTGTAAGCAGAGCCTCTCTGGCACTAGTCCTGGGCTGCTTCTGGCTCCCTGGTTTCCTCAGTGGCAGTCAAGGTGAGAGATTAGGCAACTGTCACAGATAGGCGGGCTCTTGTTCCAACGCTCCCTTTCTTCTTTTCACCCCACAGTTCATCCGCCTGGCACAGACCCTCAAGTATTATGGCTATCTCAAATTTGACCCCTGTATTACCGACTTCCCCGAGAAGGGCTGCCATGTCATCGTCGGGGCTGGGAACAGCGAGTTGAACTTCCAGGTCAAGCTGCCAAACGACCAGATCAAGGAGGGGAGTTTCAAAGTGACCCGCATGCGCTGCTGGCGGGTTACTTCCTCGGTGAGTAAACCTATGAAGCTGCCTTGGTCTAACAAGACCCTGTTTTCTGGTGGAGGTGGCGGCAGCTTTCGGGTCACACAGAGAACAGTCTTCCCTAGCCCAGCTATCGGGAGTTTCTAAAGAACAAACCTGGAACCTTCTGCAGAGTGCTCTGCAGCACAGAGTACCTGCAGCACAGGTACATGAGCTTCAGGCTCTCACAACCAATGTTCCCTCTAAGCTGTGGAGTCTGGTGAGCAAAGATTCTACTTTGTCAGCTACTGGCATCAAAGTTGTGAGCGAGCAATTTGGCTGCTGCATAAATTAGTCTGCTCTGGAGCCATCCTTCCTGAGCTAAGACAAAAATGTGTGAGCTGGAGGCTAAAAAGCTGTGAGCTAGCTCACACTAACTCGGCTTAGAGGGAACACTGCTCACAACTGTACGTTTTTCAGGTCCCTGTGAACAACGGTACATCGGGCCCACCGGCGAGCAAGTCAGAAGTGAAACTGGAACTGGCCTTTGAGTATCTGATGAGCAAGGACCGCCTGCAATGGGTCACCATCACCAGCCCACAAGTAGGTATCCGGTGGGAGATGGGGGACCTTGGCAAGAGGTTTCATCTCTACTTGCATTTTCAAAGTTTCCAGCAGGGGGGAAAAAAAGAAGGCTCCAAACTTCTGATTGCAAAATGGAGACTTCAGCTGCTTCTTTTTTCTCTTAAGGCTATAATGCTGAGCATCTGCCTGCAGTCCATGGTGGATGAGTTGATGGTGAAGAAGTCAGGAGGCAGCATCCGCAAGGTCAGAGTGTGGCTCAGGCAGGCTTTTAGGAGTGCTGGTGGAGGGAGATGGAGCAATAATTCCTCCTCCTGTTAGAACCGTGGGGAAGGAAAGGCAGGAGCAGGGCCCTATAAACGCTGCCCGTTTTCACTGCTTGTTCTCCCTCCAGATGTTCCGTAGGCGAGCCAATGGTGCCCTGCAGCGTTCGGACAGCCAACAAGCAGTGAAGTCGCCTCCACTTCTGGTGAGCAGGCTTCATCCCTGGATATCCCCTCTCCCCTTGACCCCTTACGTGGAGGGGGTGTTTCTGTAATAATGCTTTCATCCCCTTAATACATCTGCTTGTCCTGCCAGGATTCTCCTGACGCCAATAGGGAATCGATTGCAAAGGTCTCGGTAAGTCACATTGCCCCGTGCCGTTCCCATAGGATAGAGGGCCAGTCTCTCTGCGTTCCGGGGTGGAGGGGCCCCGGGAAATGGGGGAGGGCAAAGTTTCTGACTCCTTCTTCTTCCTACAGAGTAAGCTCAGCTCTGTCAGCCTGCGGGCAATCAGCCATTCCAGCTCTTCCACCGACATCAAGGCCAACGACTTTCACGGCAACTTTGCCTTCGAAGGCATTGGCGACGAGGACCTCTAGGCACCCTGCCCTGCCCGCATCTGTGGAATGTACGACCTGCTCCTGGGTTGTGAGATGGATGTGCCTCAATCAACCCTGGCTGGCCCCCCCGTCCTCCACCCCCACCCACCCCCGTGCCTGCAGCCTGTGGGGACTTCCTTTGCAAGGCAGCCGCATGGGGCAACTGGCTGGCAGCTTCAGCTCCATACATGCCAAGTTAGGGTAGAGTGGACACTCGCACAAAAAAAAAGAAAAAGAAAAAAAAAAGAGCATTCGTGGCTCTGGCGCTAACCATAGACTCCAGCATACCCGCTAGGCTTATAACCTTGTTTTTATCTTCCTGCTGTTTACAGATGAACATTAACAAATGTTTGTGGCAATGATTAAATAGTACATGATTGGGAACGGGGCCTTCGAGCCCTCCCAGTGCTACTCCCTTCTTTCTGTAGCCAAGCTAGCTGTGAGACAAGTTATTCTCCCCTGCCAGAAAAAGTTTGATCGGTAGTGCTTACCTGCTTCGTGGGAGAGGGCCCTCTACCCATAGCGGAGGTGGGAGAGCTCAGAGGGGGTGCTAAATGGTTCTTTTGGCAGGGAAGCCTTTCCAACATAAAGAAGAGAAGTGGAGGGAGAAGGGGGGGGAAGCCCACAGATGCCTGTTCTGAATCTCTTCCCTTGAGGAGGAGGAGATTGGATTTATACCCCGCCCTTCACTCAGAGTGACTTACAGACTCCTTTCCCTTCCCCTCCCCACAACAGACACCCTGTGAGGTAGGTGGGGCTGAGACAGCTCTTTCAAGAATTGCCCTTTCAAGGACAGCTCTTGTCAGAACTGTGGCTTGCCCAAGGTCATCCAGCAGATGGAAGTGGAGGAAGTGGGGAATGAAATGCGGTTCTCCCAGATTAGAGTCTGCGCACTTAACCACTACACCAAACTGGCCTGGCCCACTTCAGGCCAGGCTCTGGCTCACATAGGCTCTGGGTTCAGGTACTACCCCTCCCCACCTCAGCCAAAATAAAGCAAGATAAGAAAACCATTTACTGCGTTAATACACCATATAAATTACACAGACTCAAGCAGCAACCACAGTTAAAGGAAGGGGGAGGTGTGGCAGGCACAAAAGACAGAACAGCACCAAGAACTTCCCCCTCCCTGGGCTTCAAGCTGCACCCCCTCCCGAGCAGCAGGCCGAATCTGTCACTCTGATGTGAGATGGGACCATGAGGAGCAGAAAGTACAATTTGCTTTCTCCAGCCCTCAGAACAGGAACGTAGTTCAGAGCTTATACGGTAAAACTCCCCCCCCCCCGAGGTATACACAGCTTCCATACGGCCCCAAGGAGCTTGCTAACAAGTCAGTGCCTCAAGTCTACCCCCACAGGCAGTGAAGGCGGATGGCTCCCGTTCTGTCCACCAAGACTGCGGAAGTGTCCAGGACCATGTCTTAAGTGCCCAAAGAACCTTCTCCCCGATTTAGGGCATACTGCTATCAGGGCCAGGTCCCCCTTCATCTGCCAGGACCTGCCCATGCACCTTTTGGTGGCGCTTATAGTTGTCCCAGTGGCCGGTGGTGTAGGGGCAGATGCGGCACTGGAAGGGCTTCTCACCGGTGTGTCTCAGCATGTGGCGTTTGAGGTTCATGCTCTGATTGCAGGAGTAGGAGCAGAGGCGGCAGCGGAAGGGCTTGTCCCCCGAGTGGATGCGGCCGTGGCGCTTGAGGTTGGCAAGGTTGCCGCAGGCGTAGGGGCACAGCGGGCACTTGTAGGGTTTCTCGCCAGTGTGCACCCGCTGATGGCGCTTGAGGTTGTCCAGGTGGGCCGAGGCATACGGGCAGAGGGCGCAGGTGAAAGGTTTCTCACCGCTGTGGGTCTTCATGTGCCGTGCCAGGTGGTTGGGATAGGTTGTAACAAAGGAACACAGCTGGCACGAGAAGCCTTTAGGAGAGGCAGGCTCAGTCCCCAGCACTGTCAGGCTGCAGCGCCCACACACGGGCTCGCCCAGGCCCTCGTCAGCCTCCAGAACCAGACCACAGGCCCTACAGGTGAACGGGAATAGCAGCTCGGGAAGAACAGTGGCAGAGTCCTCGGACCGCAGGAAGGGGGAGCCAGGCAGCAACGGTTCTGCGAAAGAAAAAAAAAGTGAGCAAGTTTGCTGGCCTTCCCAAGTTCCCTGTGCAGGTCTCCTTTGGTGAAGGCACCACATCACTTCTTACAGCCCAGCCCCAAGCCTGTGCTGTGAAGCCCTTGAGAACCAAGATATCTAAAACTGGACAAGAAGCACAGATCAGCAGCAAGAGCAAGTTAGAGTTCAGTTTATCTGCGGGAAAGGTTGGAGTTCCTGGTTGCGAACTCCACTGGCCCACTAAAGCTGCAGCTAATTTCTGTCATACAACAAGATGACACGTCCCCGCTCCAAGGAGTTTTACAGGCTAAAATTTAAGATGGGGAGCTGTATTATGTCGACTGCAAGGCAGGAATCTTATGACAGTTTGAATGCACTTTGTTCCAGCATAAGCTTTTGTCATGTACAGGCCACTAACCCGTACACTCTTGTATATGCTCACTGTGCAGTCATTTTATGGAGAAGTACTTTAAAAAGATCAGGGAAGGGATGCAGACTCAAGAAAAGTGTATTCAGGCTACGTTTCAGCAGGGCAGGGAAACAGCCAGGTTGGAGATTCAGTCTCAAATGACGGTACACAACCTTTCCCCTAGAATTGGAGAATCATGAAAGCTTCAACCTGGGAGGGGGGTAGCTTTTGCTATGTCAAGGGTATTGCCAAGACTTGCTCCTCTGCATCCCAGGCCCCCTAAGAAATGCCCCTTGCCCTGACTGGTACCTGGCTCCTGGTCAGCTACAGGTGGTCCCTCCAATTCTGGCTCTGATTCCCCTTGGAGCTGCTGGCTGTGGTCCTGGAAAGAGTTGCCATGGATGCAGCGGCAGTTGCAGGGGCCGCTTTGTGGCAGCCGTTCCTGGCCATGGACTCGCTGGTGCCTCTTGAGGTTGCCAAGGCTGCTGCAAGCAAAGGGGCAAGTGGGGCAGCGGTATGGCTTCTCGCCGGTGTGGGTGCGCAGGTGGCGTGTCAGGTTGACCAGCTGGGCTGAGGCGTAGGAGCAGTGCGGGCAGCGGTAAGGCTTTTCACCGTTGTGAGTCTTCATGTGCCGTTTGAGGTGGCTGGAGTAGTGTGAAGTGAAGGAGCACAGCTGGCAGGAGAAGACCACGCGCCCCTTTGGGGAGCCTTCCTCGTCCCCCTCGGGGCAAGGGCGGCAGTGGGCGGAGCCGGGAGCAGGCAGGCCACAGTGGTGACAGGCCAGGTCTGGGCCACCAGTTTCTCTGTCCTCCTGGGTCTGGCACAGAGGTGCGAACTCCTCCTCGCTCAGTGTGTAGGCCGGCAGCCCAGGAGTCCCCCCAAGGGAGTCTGCAGCACACAAGGAGGGGGCATCAGGTAGGCAGCTGTGGGGATCCTCACCTTGGCCTCTCCCTTTCCTGCTGGTACAATAGGGGGTTACCGGGTGGGGGACCTAAGCTGCAGGAACCCTTACCACCCCCAGGCTTCCCTGCTCTGCTGCTCCCCCAGAAGGGATGCCTGACCTGGTGGCCCTCACTTTTGTCTAGAAGCTCTGGAGTCTTGTCCAACAGCTGCAACCAACCTGCATGCTCCCTACAGAACACTCCACAACTCTCTCCTTCCCCACCACCTCCCCCCTCACTACAAATCTGCACCCCACAGCAATCATAAGGGACAGAGAAGAAAAAGCTCACTGTTTGGTTTTGACACTCCTGGCTCCAAACTCAGCTAAGCAAGAACCGAGGACACCCGCAATGCCACTGACCCAAGCCAGCGGCCCAATGCAAAGAAGGCGCTACCAGCTTACTAGCCTAGGGCTACCCGGGGACCCACCGGACCACAACCTCCCATCCCACCGAACCAACCTTCTGAGTCCTTCTCGAAGGCCAGGATCTGGTCGCCGCTCTCCTCCAGCTCCAGCTCCTCCTCTAGGAGGAAGTTACCCTGCGGCGCCAGGCTGTCTCCCGGGGGCTCAGCGGGAACTCCGACGGCATCCACTGCAACAGAGGGAAGCCGCTTCAGAGAAGGGCTCGGCAAGCACCGCAAACCGGACTGGGTTCACCTGTGTACCACCGCGCGCGTGTGTGGGGGAGTGGGGAGCATCCCAGGCGGAACCCCAAGCCCGATCTCCACCCCCTCCCCCGCCGCGGCACTTTGAGGGGAAAGTAGGGTTTCTAGCCCTCACGAGCGCCTGACCAGAGAATCGCAGAGCGACGGCTCGGGCCGGAGACGGCAGGAGGAGAATTGTAGGGAGGGAGCAGCCCGAACTCCCTCCGGTTGAGGGAATCGGCCTCGAAGCCTGGAGGAAGAAGACACCACCAGCAGCCCCTCGGTGAATAGAAGGAGAAGGGCCGGGCCTGCCTCACCTTTGACTGGCTGCGGGTTACGCTGCTTCCGGCGGGGCATTTTGCCCGGCGGGGGGGAGGGCGGCCGCTCCAGCCCTGGGCGCCTCCCCCGCACCGGGTCGCTCAGCGCCGCTCGGCCTCGTCTTCCGCCTGCGCCGCCCCGAGGCCCCGGCAGCCGCTCCCGCCGACGCTCCCGCCCATCCGCGGGGCGGGCAGCCAGAGCAGCCTGCGGTTCCGGTTCCGCTCCCGCCCGTGTTGCAAGACGGGAAGTGAAGTCCTTAGAAAGCACAAAAGAAGGACCGGAAGGACCGTGAAGAACGCGCCCTTACGCAATAGCCGAGAGCTCTGGCGAGAGACGTAGCGAGACGCTCGAACCGCTTCGCCCCCCTTGTGATTATTGTAGCCCTGCCTTGTGTCTCCTGTCGCCGCGATTCCTTTAAGGGGTGTTCTGGTCTGCTGCAGAATGAGGCGGGCGTTTTGGGTTCTCCGCAGAACCCTGAGAGAGTCTGAGCATGTTTGTGCGGTCCCCCGTGAAGAAGAAGAAGAGTTAGCTATTATACCCCGCTTTTCTCTACCTTTTGTTGTTGTTCAGTCACACATTCGAGTCCGACTCTTTGTGACCCCATGGACCACATCACGCCAGGCCCTCCTGTCTTCCACCAGCCTCTGCTTAATTTTATGTTCGTTGCATCGATGACACTGTCTAACCATCTCATCCTTTGCCGTCCCCGTCTTCTTTTCCCTTCAATCATTCCCAGCATCAGGGTCTTCTCCAGTGAGTGCTCCCTTCTCATTTGGTGGCCAAAGTATTTGAGCTTCAGCTTCAGTATCTGGCCTTCCAGGAACAGTAAGGGTTGATTTCTTTTAGGATTGACTCTCAAAAGTCAAAAGGGACTCTGAAATGTCTTCTCCAGCACCATAATTCAAAAGCATCTATTCTTTGGCACTCCTGTATTTTTTGTTCTGCATGTCTGAAGTGTTCTTCGGAAACCAGTCCAACTCTGCCTCTGGCCTGCCAAAGTACTGCTACGATTTTAGCAGTTAAGTCCAACAACCACTCCCTGGTATTCCTAGTCTGAACTTTAACGGGGTTCTTGTTCCAGATGCTTTTCTTGGGCTTGAAGAAGCTGGAGCAATGTGGTGGTACTTGCAGTATTCTGGTTAACTGAATCATTTGATCTTGCTGCAAAGATGCATTTGGTCTTCCTCCTTGGTACAGCCCTTCATGATAGGTCTCTCTGTGCATATGGCAGGGAGAGGAATGGGGCTGCATTTGACTCTTTCTTTTGAAATGTTCTGTGGAATGATTCATGAAACTTTAATACTTTTTTTGCTGCTGGGAGATTCCTGCCAGCTGTAGTGCCTAAGCAGTTCATAACCCAGACCCAGACCTCTGGGCTGAGGGCTCACCATGATGCCTTGATGTCATTCAGAACCTGCTGGGGAAATCAGATCACTGTTAAAGCCACTTAACCCGTGATTCTTCATTTGCACATGCGAGTCAGAACCTAGCCTATCCCTCCTTGATCCAACTTTTACTTATTTACTTCCTTACTTCCTTAATTTATAGTCCACCTTTCTCACTGAGGTGCATGGTGGATTACAAAACTTTTTTAAAAATCACAATGTCATAAAATAATATAATGGATATAATAGACAATGCAATAAAACTGTGTTATAACATTTTGAAACAATGCAATAAAACCAGTATAATACATACAGTAAACGATGCAATAGAAGTACCTATTTTTTCCACAGATATTAAAACGACAGCTCTGTTCCCTTAATAAGAATGCCCTCCTGAACATTTTCACTTTGCATGTTCTGCAAAATGAAAATATAGGAGCCTTCCTAACCATGTCAGGTGGGCCCTTCCACGAAGTTGGAGCCATAGCAGAGAATGCTCAGGTGTGGGTAGCTGTTGATCTTACCCATTTCTGGGGAGCAGAGGAGGTTCTGGGAGGGAAACATGGAATCCATCAGAAGCTTAGCAGCATATTTGAGCCTGAATACTTATTGAGATCAGTGTCCTATCTAAATATCTTATTTTTTGTAAAGCACTTTATGAGCATGAGAGCTTTTGTATTACTCTGATATTTCCTGAGGAAGATCCAATTTTGAAACGTTGTTATATAATCCGGAGACGACGACAATGTATTTTTACACAAGGATTTTCTTATGATTTGAAGGAATTTGTTTATTGTGTTGTAGTGCTTGTTGACAATAATATACAGAAAGCATTTTTTGCAAGTCTTGTTGACTGCCTGATCTGTGGGTTAGACTCTCACGACTGTTTTCTTTACATTTGTTCTCAGATGCACTGTTGTCAGTCACTGGCTCTGAGTCCAGTTTCCCTATTGGGGCCCCCTCAATTTCCCAAGATCCTAAACCCCATTTCTGTAAAATGCTCACAAAAAGGGAAAAAATAAGGATAACCTGGCCAGTCTGAGAGCCTCTGCCAGATCTGCTTTTCTTGAACAAAATGATCTAGCAAGTGGAACAGCTGTAGGCAGTCCTGAGTGATGCTGCTTTCTTTGAACCTATAAAACTCTGGTCTGTGTCTACAGATTAAGCAGGGGATACCATCCTATTAATTCTGTTCAGACCTCTCATCAGCTTCAGACATGCTCCTGGATCACTTAGAGTATCTGGTAAGGTAATGCTGGTTAGGCTTGCCAATGTTTTGGAGAGGGTGGATCTACCAGTGATAGATGGTGTTACTATCTGATCAAATTAAGAATCTAGGGATATTCTTGAATCCACAGGGGCAGTGGCCCAGAGTACTTTCTTACCTTTACGTATTATTCAAAGGTTATTTTCCCTCTAAACCAGTCTGGCCTGGCCCTGTTGATCCATGTTTCAGGAGCTTCCAGGCTTGACTACTGTAATGTGCCCTACATGGGGGCTGCTCTGGAAACCAGCCAAGAAGCTTCAGCTGGTACAAAATGCAGCTGCTTTCCTATTCTCTGGTAAAGGATAGCATGATCATACTTACACCAACTCCACTGGTTACCAGTTTGCTTTAGATCTTATTTCAAGATGACGGTGTTAATCTTTAAAGCTTTTAGCAGTCTAGGACTTACATTCCTGAAACCATACTTTTCTATTTGAGCCTGCATGCCAGTTAAGAACTGGACAGCTGGCATTATTGGTAGTCATTTATTAGGTAAGATCTCCATTGGGCTGATCTGGAGCTTTCAAATTATGTCACCTCTTCTTTGGAACCAGATTCAATGAGCTGAGAAATTCCCTGTTAAGCATTCACAGAGAATGCTAAACTTCCTTCTTCTGTCTGAGGAAAATGTGTGATGCAACCAGACTGAGTCATTTTTATTTTGGCTTATTGATATATGGCGCCTTTGATATATGATAAGATGTCATGTTGATTCTGATTATTTTGATCTATAGGTGTTACTGATATGGATGAGCTGTCTTTTGGGGGTGGGGGAGGAAGCCAGGGTAAAGGCTTTTAAAATAAATAGACTGGCAGTGTCCCAAATTCAAGGTTAAGCCCAGCAGCTGAGCTCCCGTCACGATGTGCCAAGCAATGGGCATTGGGTGGCTGCCCTGAGGCAAGAATCTCACCTGCCACCCTTAATTTGGTCTCCAGACAGTGATTAAAGACTGCCAAGGTTGGGCCTGACAATGTCAGTGTCTCTTTAGCAGTCTCGGTTTATTGATCTTCCCCCCTCACTGATCTTCTCCTGCTGAGAACTCCTCCCATCAGGGGCTCTTTCCTAGTGCAGGACTGGCACTAGAATCTGAAGACTACAGGGATACCTTCTCTGTGAGGCCGATGAGCTGGCAAAGCTTGGGGATGGACTACACTTCCCAGGATGCCGTGCAGTTGCTGGAGTGCAGAGTGTGCAGCGGCTGGGGGAGGGGGGCTCAGCTGTTAGTGAAGAAGCAGGCAAGGCAAGGCAGGGGCTCAAGAGAGCGAGAGGCAGGTAAGCCAGCATCCTTCATCCTTCCTGGCCCTCTCCTAGTTGCCCAGGCAACACCGCTGGGAGGACCCAGCCGGCTCCAGCTGCTGGTAAAGGACAGGCTGACATCTGGTTCTCCTTGACTGCTGGGCTGGGATGCGCTCTCTCGATGGGGGGGGGGGGCAGGGGTGGAGGCCAGCTAGGAGCCCTGATGCCCAGGAGGAGGGGGAGAAGCAACAAAGCCACAGCTTCTCTGTGCTAAAGAGACAGCTGATGGCCAGGGCAGGGGAAGCTCCCGGCCCCTTCATGCCACCAGTCCCAGAGGGGGGCAGAGCAGGCCCTTCTGTGACCTGTCAGCCCCTGGCAATCTCTCCCTCCCTTCTCCAGCTCCTGCCTGTGCCCTGCAGGCTCTTCCAGTATTGCCAGTCCCTGCAGGTCAGCCAGACTGGGGCGGGCTGCCAACCTCCAGGTGGGGCCTGGAATTCTCCTGGAATCACAACCGATCTCCAGTCTACAGAGGTCAGTTCCCCTGGAGGGGAAGGGCCGCTTCAGAGAGCAGGCTCATATCCCACTGCGCTCCCTCCCCTCCGACAACTCCTGCACCCTGAGGCGTGCAAACCCCCCCCCCTCCAGGAATTTCCCAAGCCAGGGCTGGCAACCCGGACTATGACCCCCACAGCAGGCAGAGTCAGTCTAGGCTTCTAGGGCACCATTGCTGAGTTCTGTGTCTGCCTCCCCCCTCTTCTCCTGTCACCTCTCCTAGGTTTCCAGACGTTGATGGGGAGGAAGGTGAGGATGGTACAGCTCCTGGTACTCAGAGCCAGCTGAGAGAAAGAAAGGCCTTGGAGCTGCTGGGCATGGGGCAGGTGTCTGTGTCCAGGGGGGCTCTCTGTCTGCCTGCTACTCATCCTGGCTGGGCAGCACTATGTCCGGACGGCCGCCTGCCCCCTCCTTGAGCTAACCCTTCCTCGTCTCCAGCATGAAGCGGCCCAAGGTGGGACCTCCCTCCCTTGGCATCCTGGGCCTTTTTGGACGGAAACCCAAAGTGACTTTGGAGCAGGATGGGAAGCTAGAATCCCCTCTGGGCAACCCTGAAGAGACCCACATCTCTCTGGTGCCAGAAGGGGAGGAGGAGGAGGAGGAAGATGAAGGCTTGCTAGAATGCCCACTGTGCCTGCTGCCCCAGCCTCCAGAGGCCTTCCCTGCACTCTCCTGCTGTTCCCACCTGTCCTGCCTCACCTGCTTGCAGCAATACTTGCGCATCGAGATCAGCGAGAGCCGCGTCCAGGTGGCCTGCCCACACTGCCCTGCTCTCCTCCAGCCCTCCGAGATCCACCAGCTGCTTCCCGAGGCCAACCTGTGCGAGAAGTATGAGGAATATCTGCTGCGGCGCCTCCTGGTGGCTGACCCAGGCACACGCTGGTGCCCTGCTCCGGATTGCAGGTGGGGCAGGGGTGACCTTTGGGGGAAGTGGAACTCATGTGGAGTTTTCCTGTAAACCAGGTCTGACCTGTCCACCAGGAAAGGGAGTGTGCCCTTTGGGCCACGGAAGACATGCCTATCCCATCATTCAGGGCTGCCATGGGCTGGATCCAGACTAAGCTTTCCACTAATAGAAGGAGAGGTGTAATTTCCATCGATTCCCCACCTCCTGCCGCAGACCCCATATGGGGTTTTTGAGAGCCCCCTTATCCCCTAGGAGCAGCACTTTGGGGAGATTAATGGGTGGCAGTGAGAGGCAGGATGAGGCAAGGAAGTTCCCTTTGGCTGATGGAAGTGCCTTCCGTTTAGTCTGGGTCTAGCCCTCGGTTTGTGCCAGCTGGCCGGATGAAGCTCCAGAAGACTCTTGTAGTTGTCTAAACACTTTGTGTGTTACTGCCCAGAAAGGAGGGGGTCCCGGTGGTTTCTTTCATCCTTGATAAGCCTCTTTATATAACGGAAGAGGATGTAATTATGGCCATAGGCATAGACAGCTTTAAAAGGGGATTAGACAGATTCATGGAGGAGAGGTCTAATCAGTGGCTACCACCCATGGTGGCTAAAGGGAACCTCCACATTCAGAGACCTCTGAACCCCAGAGCCAGGAGGCAAGATCAGGGGAAGGCCTCGGCCTCTATGCCCTGTATCTGGCCCTCCAGAGTAACTGGTCGGCCACTGTGTGAGACTGGGTGCTGGACTAGATGGACCACTGGTCTGATCCAGCAGGGCTGTTCTTATGTTCTTAAGGCAAGCAGAGAAGTGCTGCAGGGGTGGCCCAGGCACTCATTGGAGACCCTGTTTGGTCCCCATTTGGAAGGGCAGGATCAGATGCTTGCCAGGTTCGGTCCTCAGCTTTTCCATTCTTAAAAAACCTCAAGCAACACAATTAAGAATGACCTTTCTCTGCCTAAGAACATAAGAAGAGCCCTGCTGGATCAGACCAGTGGTCATCTAGTCCAGCATCCTGCCTCACACAGTGGCCAGCCAGTTCATCTGGAGGGCCAACAACAGGGCATAGAGGCCAAGGCCTTCCCTTGATGCCTCCTGGGTCTGGGATTCAGAGTTTTAGTGCCTCTGAATGTGTAGGTTCCTCTTTGTCACCATGGCTAGTAGCCACTGATAGACCTGCCCGCCATTAATCTAATCCTCTTTTAAAGCTGTCTATTCCTGTGGCCATTACTGCATCCTCTGGCAGCGAATTCCACATTTTAATCACTCTGTGTATAAAGAAGTATCTTCTTTTGTCCATCCTGAATCTACTGCCCATCAGCTTCATTTGATGCCCTCAAGTTCTAGTCTTTTGGGAGAGGGAGAGAAATTTCTCTTTATCAATTCTCTTCACCCCATGCCTGAATTTGGGGCAAGTGATGCTCTGTATTCTTGGTGCTTGAGGGGGGGGAGCAACAGTGGGAGGGCTTCTACTGTCTTGGCCCCCCTGGTGGTTCTCCTGATGGCACCAGGTATTTTTGGCCACTGTGTGACAGAGTGTTGGACTGGATGGGCCATTGGCCAGATCCAACATTGGCTTCTCTTATGTTCTTATGAATCCCTGGAGAGTTCCTGTCAGTCAGAGAAGGCAGTGCGGAGCTGGATGGACCAATTACCCAGTGCAGTGTCCTGCGGTTCCTAAGTGCCCCTGTGTGTGCAGTGTGAGATCTCAGTTAGGGAAGGCAAAGCAGAAGGTTCTGCTGTGAGGGAGGGAGAGGGTGTGGGGACATCCTCTCCAGTAGAAGCTCTGGAGCAGATGGAAGCTGGGGTACCTGAAGGATTTTCAGGAGACTGGGGTGAATGTTGAGCCACGATAGCTGCTGGACAAAATTACCTCTGGCCCTCTGACCTTCAGACCACAATTTGGGCCCTTGTCACATTCAGAAGGTTTGACAAGACGTTCCATGATGCTATCTGCCAGTGGCATCTGGCTTGGCTCTGACATGTAGGCAGAGGGAGAGGCCGCATTCTTGCTCACCACAGTTGCAGGAACAGGGAATAACACATCTTATCATGAACACCTGAAGTCGCCTTAGACTGAATTACACTCCTGGTCTATCAAAGTCAATATTGTCTGTTCAGACAGGTAGGGGCTCTCTAGGGTCTCAGGCAGAGGTCTCTCACATCACCTGCTGCCTGGTTCTTTTTCTTTTTTTAACTGGAGGTGCTGAGGGTGGAACCTGGGGCCTTCTCTGTGTCAAGCAGATGTTCTACCACTGAGCAGCAACCTCTCCCCATTATTGCTTCAGTTACTATGTGGGCTTCTTAATGCTTGTGTAAGAGAGGAGGAGGAGGAGATTGGATTTATACCCCACCCTTCACTACCAGAAGGAGTCTCAGAGCAGCTTACAACCTCCTTTCCCTTCCCCACAACAGACACCCTGTGAGGTAGGTAGGGCTGAGAGAGCTCTCTCGAGAACTGCCCTTGAGAAAACAGAGATGGTTTCACAGACCTCCCTCTCTCATCTTTCTGGGATTCCAGAGAGGACATACGAAATGCCTAAATATAATCTAAATTGAATTCCTCCTGATTGTTTTGCCCTGACTTACCTTCTGTTTTAAAGCATGAGCTCAGGTTGCAGGCAAGAGCCACTGCCCCGAACTGAGGAGCTTCTCTTTGGGCCCTGAGAGCACCCAGCTCCTCTGACCGCTCCTTAAATTCCATCTCGAACCTCCTGGCAAAATATCACAAGTACTTGTGTGTTTTGTGAATCCAACAGAAGCACTGACAGTTAGGCACAGAGGATAAAAAATCGTAAATGCAGCATATCCACAATGGTGGTGGAAAGTTCTGCCAAGTCGCAGCTAACTTATGGTGACCCTGTAGAGATTTCAAGGTGAGAGACCTTCAGAGGTGGTTTGCCATTGCCTGGCTCTGCGTCATCATGACCCTAGACTTCCTGGATGGTCTCCTATCCAAATACTAACCAGGTCCAACCCTGCTTCGCTTCTGAGATCTGAGGAGATCAGGGTAGCTGGGCCATCTAGGTCAGAGCATACCCACAATACTAGGGGCTAGATCCTATCTAGCACAATTAAGACCATAGGAAAAGCCAATGTTGGATCAGGCCTACGGCCCATCCAGTCCAACACTCTGTCACACAGTGGCCAAAAATACCAGGTGCCATCAGGAGGTCCAGCAGTGGGGCCAGGACATTAGAAGCCCTCCCACTGTTGCCCCCCTCCCCCAAGCACCAAGAAAGAGAGCGTTTCTTGCCCCAGACTGAGAGTTCCTATCTATAACTTGTGGCTAATAGACACTGATGGACCTCTGTTCCATATGTTTATCCAATTCCCTCTTGAAGCCGTCCATGCTTGTAGCCACCACCACCTCCTGTGGCAGTGAATTCCATGTGTTAATCACAATTGGAGGTGTGCTAGATCAAGGAGTTTTCTGCCTCCCTTTCCCTGCAGTAACTGGCTGTGCCCCCCAGCTCAAAATTGGACCCTCAGGGATCAGTGAAGCTCCAGGAACAGTGTGTATTTGTCTGTGGGGGGAGGAGTGGGAGTTCGCAGAGGGTATGATGGGAGAAATTATCCATAACCTGCTTGTCCAGATGAAAGCATTTTCTGTAAGCAGCCAGGGCCGGCCCCAGTTTACTTTGCACCCTAGGCGAGGATCCCTTTTGGCGCCACCCCTCCCCCCCCGGGCGCCCACCAATTTTCAAAAATAAATGCATTTTAGGAAGAATGAAAAACACAAATAATCAAGGAACTCCCAGAGTACGGGGCCGGGTGCAGTTTGGCGCCCCTAAGGGCCAGCCCGCTCTAGGCAATCGCCTAGTGAGTGAGCCGGCCCTGTAAGCAGCAGAGGTTAGGATACAAGCCAGGAAGTTTGGCTTGAACTTCAGCATGCAGCCTGGGTTATATTATTTGAAGAGATACCAGGCAGAAGTTGCTTTGCTGGATTTCCCCAAGCTGGAGAGGAAAGCATGGATGTGACTGGTCAGTCCCTGTTCCTGCCCCCCCTCGACAAGTCAAAGCTTTAAACTTGGCTCTGTTTTAAAGACCCATGCATGTTGGGAATGGTTGAGGACTGAATTTCTGAGTAATCCCAGGCCAGTCTTTCCAGTAAATGTAACATCAGTTCAGGATGAGATGCTGTTTAAGCATCCCTAATTCTATGCTGGATTGTTGCCGTTTTAAGATTTAAACGATTTAATACAGCAGAGTGGTAGGAGATGGCCATGGCTCAGTGGTAGAGCATCTGCCTGGTGTGTAGAAGGTCCAAGTTTCAGTCCCCGGCATCTCCAGTTAAAAGGATCTGGCAGTCGGTGATGTGAAAGATCTTTCTCTGCTTGAGACCCTGGAGAGCCACTGCCAGTTTTAGTAGACAATACTGACCCAGCTGAACCGATGATCTGTTTCATTATAAGACAGCTTCATGTGTTCCCATGTGAAACCTGAGTGACATCGCCTCAGATTTTTAAAATACATTTTTATTCAAGTTTAATTTGAAATTACAATGCTCGATAATAGATAACAAAACTACAAAGATTATACCTTTGACAGTATAACAGAAACTTCAACCATTACATCGTAAAACTGAAATGACAAGCAGTCTATTAGAATTGTTATTCTATTGCACTATTGAACTATAAGCAGCCATGGAGATAATATCAGTATAACCTCTACTTTTAAAAATTCGATTTCACAAAAGGAGCCCATTTCTTAACTATATAGGAATCATCGACCTGATCCAATCCTTGTATATCATCAGATAGTTTGTCCATAACAAAATAGTTCCATAATTTTGCATGCCACTTTTGAACCATAGGAGGGTTCTTATCTTTCCATTTTAAAGCTATTTTTTTGCTGCTGTGATCATTGTGGCGCTCGGGGTGGCGCTCGGGGAGGAGCTGTCCCAAAGACATCCACTAGTCTGTGGGGTGCCCCAAGGGGCAGTTCTCTCCCCGATGTTATTTAACATCTATATGCGCCCCCTTGCCCAGATTGTCTAGAGACATGGGCTAGGGTGTTATCAATATGCGGATGACACCCAGCTCTATCTGTTGCTAGGTGGTCAGTCTGGCTCTACCCCGGAAGATCTGGACTGAGCGTTGCGGGACGTAGCGGGCTGGCTTAGGCTGAGCCGACTGAAATTGAATCCGACGAAGACGGAGGTCCTAAGCCTGAATCAGAGTGGCTCGGGGCTAGGGGTCCCTCTTCCGGCCTTCGGTGGGGCGCCATTGGTGCCAGCGCCGAGGGTCAGGAGCTTGGGAGTGCTCCTGGATGCTTCCCTGACAATGGAGGCCCAGATAGCAGCCACTGCCAAGGCAGCCTTTTACCACCTTCGGCTGATTAGGCAGTTGGTCTCCTTCCTCGAACGCAACGATCTGGCATCAGTGATCCATGCTATGGTCACCTCGAGGTTGGAGTACTGTAATGCTTTCTACATGGGCCTGCCCTTGGGGCAACTCCGGAAGCTGCAGCTGGTGCAGAATGCTGCGGCCAGGTTGCTGATGGGTCTCCCCATGAGGGAGCACATCCAACCTGTGCTGAAGTCGCTGCACTGGCTGCCAATAGCGTTCCGGATACGCTTCAAGGTGCTGTTTTTGACCTTTAAAGCCCTTAATGGTCTGGGGCCTGTGTACCTGAGGGACCGCCTTTCCCCATATGTTCCCCCGAGAGCACTGAGATCCGGGACACAAAACCGCCTGGTCCCCCCTGGCCCTAGGGATGCTAAGTTAACAGCAACAAGAACCAGGGCATTCTCCCTAGCTGCACCAAAGCTATGGAACGAGCTCTGCGGGATCTTCAACAATTCCGTAGAGTGGTTGAAGAACAAGCTGTTCCGACAAGCGTTCTAAGAGCCCTGGCCACACTGGCCGCTCCACATGAGCACTAGCACTTTATACGGATGGCCGCCAAATCTCAAATCTCAATAGGTTGTACTTATTGCAATGTTTTATGGTTTTATGGTATGGTATTGTATTAGTTGTGATAACTGGTTTTAATTGTATATTGGTATTAATTATTTGTAAGCCGCCCTGAGCCGCCTTGGTGGGAGGGCAGGGTAAAAGTTTGATAAATAAATAAATAAATTGTCAGTGTTAAATCCTTCTTGATTTTAGAAATTTCAAAGTTGTCCCAGAGGTTCAGACATCCTCTCAGATAATGGACTTGGGACATGCTAGTCCAAAGAGTTGCTTGTCACTGGCCAGCAGCGTCTGACGTCTGACCTGCATAGGACCTGAGTCCGTTCCCCAGCTCAGGCCAGCTGCAAAAAGGAC
Organism: Gekko japonicus; assembly: GCF_001447785.1. Lineage (NCBI taxonomy): Eukaryota > Metazoa > Chordata > Lepidosauria > Squamata > Gekkonidae > Gekko > Gekko japonicus. Next base: position 2,150,003 of record NW_015168654.1, read on the forward strand.
CCTTAAGGATTATTGGTTGTTTGTGCTGCAGTAGCCTAACATGGCTGCTCTCCCAGAACTCATCCACCTTGCCCAGCACTCCTGATATTAGATTATAGGAGCTCTTCTCTGTAAAAGAAGCTCTAAGCATAGGGAAGAGCAGGGAAGGTAGAAGAGCATGAAATATTGTAGAGAGAAGCAAACAAGGCTTGCTTGGGGACCAGACCCCGCTGGAGGATCTGATGCTGCCCAGAAATACATCAATGCTCAGTCCGGGAGCTGCTCCCCCATGTGAAGGATTCTTGCCTGGTGACGACCAGGGCTGCGACTTTCAGCCACTCTGGGATCCAAACATGCTGGGCAGTAGATCACACCTGAAGTGACACACAGGAGGCCAGAGCTCCCCTGCATTCAAGCTCAGACTCTCAAGACCTAAGAGCAAATTTCTTATGCGTGGACAGTAATTTCTGACCCCCTGGAACAGCAATTCTGGAGGCTCAGCGGGCTGCAGCAGGAGGGGGGAATTAGCAGAATTTGCTACCCCCTCTTATTTTTTTGTCATTTTATTTCTGAAAATTTCAAAATACAAACATAAATATTGACAGAACAATTGAAATTTCAAAGGAGTACTATAGATTCCAGCTGCAGGATATGCTACACAATAAGAAGCACAGTAACAAGATAACTTAATTTTTAGCAGGTTTGCCTGAACCTCTTGCTTCTAAGCAGGGGTCATTTTGTAGAAAAAGAGGTGCAGGAGCTCATTAGCATAACTCATTAGCATAACTTATTTGCATATGCCACACCTGACATCACCGGAAGTGTGTCAGAAGGCAACACCCACCGCTCAGGCTCCACTGGACTGTTTTGGATTGCTAGCAATTGGGGGAGGGGGGAACGTGCAGATCTGTCCCTCACAGAGGAGGGAGAGCTTGTACCTGAATAAAACCTGGTCTTAAAGGTGCCACTGGACTGTTTTGGACTGGGGGGCCGGGGGGGGGCTCTGCAGCTTACCTGGCTGCTTCTTGCTCTGACTGAGGGCTGCTGGGAGCAGGGGGTGGGGCTTGTTGCATGTGCCTGCCCCCTGTGCTCTTTACTGCCGGAGCGCCGCTCCTGTGTGCTCCTGCAGGAAATGACCCCTGCTTCTAAGTAAACAACTGTTACTAAAGATAAGCCAGAAGATTATAATAATGGTGATTCTGAAAGGATTTTTTACTGCGAGCATTCTGTGCCATTGATTCTAATACCGGAAGGCATCGATCAGAAAGATTAGTGTGACCTGTTTGTTGTTCCGATTGTGAAATATGTTTGGAGATTTTATCCATGAGATAATGGTCCCAAATTCTATTGTACCACTAACTAATTGTTGGAGGATCTTTGTGTTTCCATTTGGATACTATTAACCTTTTTGCAGCTGATAAAAACAGTGCAGTGAGATCCCTACGTACAGCTGGGATAGTTCATCTTGCCAATGATTTGATAAAATTAATTCTGATTCCTCTAAAATCAGGTACCCTGTGATTAAATTGACCTGGGCCAATATTCTATGCCAAAACTTTCTCATAACAGTACAGTACCACCAGGAGACAATTCTTCCGCATAGCTTCCAACACATGGGTGAAAGTTTCATCTTAAGAGGATGAAAACGCCCTTAAGTCTTTGGGACCGCTTGGACAGCTACAAACCTTTCCTCTCACCATTGCAGGGAGGGCGGGGCATAAATTGAATAAAATAAAATAAAAATAAAAATCCCCAAAGGAGATCACAGTCTTTCCTTAATCTCCACCATATCCACAGGGCCTATAAAACGGAGCTGTTCTGCCAGGCCTTTGGTTGAGGTGGCAGATGTTTTTACCATCTCGGCCTCCCCTGCCCATAGTGGGCCTACAGATGCCTACTATCCTACTAACACCCAACAAGAAGTGTATTAGGCTGCTCTGGACTGCTGTTATTTTGTGTTGCTGCCATCCTGTTTTTATTAACTGGCTTCAATTGTATATTTAATGTTCTATCACTGTTGTGAGCCACCCTGAGCCCATCGTGGGATAGGGCGGGACATAAATGCAATAATAAATAAATATTGCGGAGGGTCTGGAACCCAGTCTCTCCCTGTGATCAGTCAGTACTTGAGTCTAGCAAAGAGGGAGATCCACTGTCATCTTCTTGGGGAAGCAAAGGCGCTTGCAGTGAACTGGGGGGGGGGGGGATGCATGCAGAGAGTTGACCTGGGAGTGGATGCACTGCTCCTAAGCTTACACCTTTCCTCTTGGTCTCTCCCCTTAGCTATGCAGTCATTGCCTACGGCTGTGCTGAATGTCCCCGGCTCGTCTGTGGCCGCCAGGACTGCAGGACGGAGTTCTGCTACCACTGCCGGCAGCCCTGGCACCCCAGCTCTTCCTGTGAGCAGGCCTGGCGGGAATGGAGCCGGCAAGCTCCAGGGGCAGTGGAGCTGTCCACCCAGCTGATCCAGAAGGAGGAAGCTTCCAGGCGTGAGTCTGGCCAAAAGGGTATCGTATGTGCCTCTGTTCTCCCAGCACTGGATTGCTCCAGTGGCATCCCTTCCTCCTTGGTTGGGCTGTCCCTTCTCGCTAGGATTTGGAGAGGAGACCAGCACTTCTGTCACCAAGCTTGGTTCCCCAAATGGGGCACTACAGTTCCTTATCTGCTAGTGGCCCACTGCCAGGGGTCCCTCCAAGGCTCTGCTCCACCGCTTGAGAACTAACTATTCTTTCCCTTGTCTTTCCTCTGTCTCACCAGCAGACACAGAAACCATCAAGGTGTGTCCCCGCTGCGGTGCCTTCATCATGAAGATCAATGACGGGAGCTGCAATCGCATGAATTGCACCGTCTGTGGATGCCTGTTCTGCTGGCTGTGCTTGCGAGAGATCACGGACGTGCACTTCCTCAGGTGGTAGTGTGCTGTGGGAGGTGGGGGGGAGGCAGATTGGTGCAGCGGTCAAGGGGACCGCTGGGAGTAAAGGGAAACTGGACCTTTACATTTGGTCCTCCTTCCCAGGTCCCTTTGTGAAATAGAAGCTTAGGCAGCTTAAGATCTGTCCTGATGCAGCACATAAAACCTGCATCAAGCGTCATGTCTATTAGTCTTCCAGAGGAACTGGTTGGCCACAGCGTGAGACAGGATGCTGGACTAGATGGACCAGTGGTCTGACCCAGCAGGTCGTTAATTCGATTTATTAGGATGTTAAAGCATCATTTATTTATATTTGTTTTCATAGCTCAACTTGCATGCTGTTTTTCTCCTGCAGAAGGCTGCCAAAATGGCTTTTAGCAGACTCTGTAACAACTGGACAATAATCAGTCACTACACAGTTCTTAAAACAGTAGTGTAAAAATTAACTGCAGCTGCAGGAATGTAAAATTCAGTGAACTTGATTATCACAAAATGTCTGGTGAAGTTTGCCTAAAATGGCAACAGAGTAGGCCTGATGGATCTCTTTTGGAAGGGTGTTCCAGAGTATTATGGGGTGGGGGCAGGAGCAGTGCTGACTTTAGTTGGGCCTGAGACTCTATACAATCAGGGAGAAGAGTAGAATTGGCTGTTAACCACACAAGGTGAGGGTCTGATTAAACACAGTGGAAGTCATGGATGTCTCATTATCTTAAAAGTAAATGCCAGGGGCGTGCGACCCAGTTCAGGCCATTTGGGGAGGGGAGAGGGGGTTTAATCCTCCCAGTTCTGCACGGTTTGGCCTATCAAAACCATAAGAACATAAGAACATAAGAGACGCAAATGTTGGATCAGGCCAAAGGCCCATCCAGTCCAACACTCTGTGTCACACAGTGGCCAGAAATACCAGGTGCCATCAGGAGGTCCATCAGTGGGGCCAGGACATTAGAAGCCCTCCCACTGTTGACCCACCCCCCAAGCACCAAGAAGACAGCATCACTTGCCCCAGAGCCCCTAGCTATACCTTGTGGCTAATAGCCACTGATGGACCTCTGCTCCATATGCTTATCTAATTCCCTTTTGAAGCCATCCAAACCACCTTCCCTGTGCTGTTATGAGCCCTAGAGGGGAGGGGGGGGGAGATATCTATAATTGTCCATAATTCTCCCAAAGTATGAGTATATTTGTATGGGTGGGGTGGGATGGGGAGGAGTTTTCAAAGACAAAATCATGCAAATGTGGAAAAGCAGAGACACCCTCTTCCACCCTGTGTAGCTCTGATCTGGACTGGGATCGCATGCACCTGCATGTTTTGCAAATGCTAAGGCCAGATCACAATTCTCTCATCATGTTGCTAATGTGGACCCTAAAAACCCCAAGGTTCTGACCTTTGTGGCTACAAAGCCGGCATCAGCATATACCCTGAGGTGGGTTGTCTGCCAGGGCCCAGAGCTTCTGCCAAAGCCAACTGCCCTTGACCACCACACCCACACCTCCTCTGCCACCTGCCTCCACACCGTTCTCTTGCCTGCTTGCAAACACTCCAGCTCCTATGCTCCTGGCCGCCCAGCACTGCAAGGGAAGAGTGTGCTGGTGGTGCAGACGGTGCTCTGGACAGTTTGTAGCATTTGCACTCCCAGCCACATGCCTCATGCCGTGCAGGAAAGGGCACGTAGGTGGCTGCGGGCGCAGGTAATGGGGAAGGGTCAAGAGTAGCCACGGGAAGGGTGCACAGGCAAGTGGGGGATACATGGGGAGGGGCAGGAAGGGAAATGTGAGTGGGGATCTTGGTGGTGGGCAAAGGATGGGAGGGGGCATCCCCTGAGCACTTTCTACCCAAGGCCCTTCAAAACCTAGAAGCAGCCTAGGCCTAGTGACATTTTTCAAACTGCAGGTAAGACCTCCAGCCTCCCTGGCATTCTCACTTCCACTATTGACCCCCCAGCTGTAAGAACATAAGAGAAACCATGTTGGATCAGGCCAATGGCCCATCCAGTCCAACATTCTTTGTCACACAGTGGCCAAAAACAAGGTGCCACCAGGAGGTCCACCTGTGGGGCCGGAAGCCCTCCCACTGTGGCCCCCCCAAGCACCAAGAATACAGAGCATCACTGCCCCATAGTGTTCCATCCATACCTTGTGGCTAATAGCTACAGATGGACCTCTGCTCCATATGCTTATCCAACCCCCACTTGAAGGTGTCTGTGCTTGTAGCCACCACCACTTCCTGCAGCAGGGAATTCCACACGTCAACTACTCTTTGGGTGAAGAAGTTCTTCCTTTTACCTGTCCTAAGCTTACTGCTCAGCAATTTCATTGAGTGCCCACGAGTTATTGTATTGTGAGAAAGAGAGAAAAGTACTTCTTTCTCTACCTTCTCTGTCCCATTCATCATTCTGTAAACCTCTATCATGTCACCCGTCTTCTCCCCAGTCCTTCTGGATGCACCTTTTGGGGGAAGAAGCCCTGGTCCCGGACACGCAAGCTTCTCTGGCAGCTAGGCATGGTACTGGGAGCGCCCATGGTGATCTCTCTCGTTGCTGGCATTGCTGTGCCGGTCATCACCCTAGGGATACCCATCTACATGGGGAAAAAGGTAAGGCATTTCACTCCTCCACCCCCAATAGCAGGAACTCCTCAAGAGCATTGCTGCAATGCTCTTCCAGGCCTAGTGGTGGAAGCAACACTTAGGGGTTCTCTCGACTTAGCATTCCCTTTCCAAGCCTCAATACCTTCCCTCCCTCAAGGTTCTGAGCCACGGACGCAAGAGCAAACTGTCGGTCTGCCAGCAGTGTCTGTCTGTGTCCAGCAGTATTCTTCTGTCCCTCTTTGTGTCACCTGTAATCACTGCAGTCACTGTAGGTAAGAGTCAAAAAGGTATCTCGGGGGTTGGAAGAGGGTCCTGGATTCACAGAGATGTCCGTTGCATCGCCAATGAACAGCAAAGGATATCACCTTACTGCCCTTTTGGCAGTGCTGTGTCTGCTAGGCTGACACACACACAGCCTGCTGTCACCCAAAGGGGAGGGTCTCCAAATTATTTGGGGGAATTTAGCTCTTAAAGGAGGCCTTTTGCTTAGCAAGAGGGGGTAACAGTGAGACTTCTCCACCAGCTTTTATGGTGATTTTTCCCTTAGAGAACCTCTCAGAAATAAACGAGGCTGTTGCTTAACCAAGAAAGGCTGCTTTATTGAGAGAGGAAATTCTAATAAGATCATGCACACATACAGAAACAAATGCATACTGGAAAACACACAGGGTACTAGGAAAAATAGAAGGGAGCAGAAATGTAGGAGGGTTCGGGGTGAAGATCAGAGGTCCGTGGAGAAGAGGCTGTGAAGATGAAAAGGAACCCAAACGAATTTGGGGGTGAACTGTCACCTTGGGAAGAGTCAGGTCTCATACGAGGCTCTCTGCTCACAGGGGTCGGGGTGCCGCTGATGCTCACCTATGTGTATGGAGTGGTGGCGCTCTCTCTGTGCCGGAATCGCTGGGGGTGTGGTGGCACCCGGAGAAAAGCTGGGGAGCTCAGCATGGTGGAACTGGAGAACCTTGCCAAATGTACGTGAGTCACTGAAGCAGGTTGAGAAAGGGAAGCCCAAACGTCTGGGGGATGAAGCAGTGGACGCATCACTATCCTTGGCACGTCACAGTCTCTCTGTTCACCTCCTAAGCTACCTTGAGTGAAACAATCTGTTCTAACTTTGGTGTGAGATGCGAATTTTATTTATTTATTCATTCATTCGTTTTTATTTATTTATTTACATTATTTGTGACCTACCTGTCTCACTGGGACTCCAGGAGGATTACACAGGTGTGGGTGAAAGGGAACAACCTTGGCCAGGGCCAGTGTCAGCATCCCTTGAGGTGGGACGCCTGCCAGGGCCTACTGCTGCCAGCACCCTCTGCCTACTTGCTTGCTAGTGGTCTACTATTCATGATCCCTGCTGCATGCACTGCCCGATGCCACTGGGGAAAGGGCTGCAGGCAGTTGTGAGCGTGGGCAGTGGGAGTGTATGTGTGCAGACAAGGGAAGGGGACACACAGACACACAAGCAGATGGGAGTCATGCATGTGGGTGGCAATGGAAGGAGGGCACAAGTGCCTGGTGATGGGCAGAGAAGGAGTGCCTGTGAATTGTCTGCCCAGTGCCCCCCCCCCCTGGAACCAGCCCTGATCTTGACAAGTTCTCTCCATAATGAAACTGAACAGCCTCCGACCATCAAGATTTTGCCTGTAGGTTTTGACAGCTCTGTACTG
>NW_015168654.1:2157198-2181750 GCF_001447785.1 Gekko japonicus
ACCTATTGCAGGCCTTTTCAGCTCTGAAGAAAGTCATCCTCTGTTGGACTTTCCAATGTTTTGTCAGCTTGATATAAGATGAATTGGTTTTCTAAGGTACCTTGAAGTTTCATATGTGGAATGGAACAAGTCGGAGCATGCAAAATGTAAATGAGCAATAGAATAATGGGTAGTCCAGTCTTAACAGTTTTGCTAACAGGGAGTCCACTACACTAACACAAGGTTAGAAAATGTCTGGCCACGCAGGTGGGTTCAGTTCTGTAGCTGTGATGTTTACAAAGGTTTAGATTCTGTGGTTCTGTTCTGCTAATAGTGGAGTTCTCTGTCAGCACAAGGAGACATGGGTTGGATCCAGTGGTCTGCAGGTTCCTCCTCACTGCAGTCCTTTCTTACCTGGGACACTTGATTCCCAGGTTCATGGGATCCATACAGACAAACAGCCTTGCTTCAGAATGCAGGAGTGGTGAGGGAAAAGGGGACAGAATTTCCCTCTTCTGTGCTGATGGAAGAGGCAAAAAGGGAGAGTTTTGTCCCTTACCTTGTTCCCATTGAAGGCTCCCACTGTGGGTAGTACAAATCAAGTTTCTAGGATGGGAAGGGACTGCTGGCGATGGGGAGGAGACAATTTGAGAAAGATCCACAGCTGTTACAGCTTTCCGTTGGCAGATTGCTGGATCCAGCCCTATGCCTTTTCTGCCATCAACAGTGAAATAGAGTAATAGGACCCAGCCCTGTATGTGTTATTCTTGTAGCGTTAGTACTGCATGCAGGCATAGAGTGCTAACACAAGAATAACACTCACATGGAATTGAAAGCAGTCGTGTAGTGTCTTACTGATTATGATGTCACCTTTAGACAATTCTCTTTGCAATCATGTCCATAAGACTGCTCTACAGGGAGACAACCCTATGGATAAGAGCCCCTTTTGCTCCTGTGCAATGACAAAAAAATGAATCTGTTGGTCGATTGGTGAGCAGAATTTGAAGACATACAGAAAACTCGATTCTAGCCTGGAAACCCTGACCTAGTTAGACCTATCAGCAGTTCTTGTACTTACAGTAATCAGTCTGTTCTTTGGAATTGTCTAGAAACCCCTCACAACATGAAATTGTTTTTCTTCAGTCTCTCTTCTGGCTTCTCACTGCATTTTTCAAGTTGTTTCACCATCCCACCCCCCAGCTAGTGGGGTAGATCCAACCAATGTTTCAGCCTATCTTACTCAATTCCCCTTCTCACTACAGTTCCTGTCCCCACATGGCTTTTCTCTATGCAGCTCTCATGACCCCCCCCCCATAACATTTTTGGGTGGTTAGAGGGGACCCTTCTTCTTTTTATCCACCCCAGTATTTCCCATTTTCCTTCTTTTCTGCTTCCCTTCCATGTGAACAAACACACTGTTAATGTTCCTACTATTTCTTTTTCATTGTCCCCACATATAATATTTTTCTAACTATGGTTACACAGGCAAAAGCTGTTTCTGGGTGTTATATCGACTGAAACATGATCCCAGCATTCTTGTGCCCTAGAGTGGAGGACTTTAATCTGGAGAACCGGGTTTGATTCCGTACTCCTCCGCCTGAAGCCCGCTGGTTGACCTTGAGTCAGTCACAGTTCTCTCAGAGCTCTCTCAGCCCCGCCTACCTCACAAGGTGCCTGTTGTGGGGAGAGGAAGATAAGCCACCTTGAGACTCCTTAGTGTGGAGAAAAGCAGGGGGGGTGTTATGAAAACCAACTCTTCTCCTTTTCCCCCTCAGGATGTTCTTCTCAAAAGCACCTTACTGCCATTTTTCCCACAGGGGAACGTCTTTGCCCACTGAATAGATATATGTTCAGCGGTGGTTTCCCCCCCCCTAAAAATTTTTGAGCAAAAAACCTTAATCGGCTTTGAATACTCCCCTAACCAACCAAACAACCCTCTCCTGATAAAGCAGATTGCTTCATCCAAGGAGAAACATGAAGCTGCCTTCCACTGAGTCAGAACATTGGTCTGCCTTGGCCAATGTTGTCTACTCCGACTGGTGGCAGCTCTCCAAGGTCTCAAGTTGTGGTCTTTCACAGCACCTACTTCCCTAATCCTTTCAGCTGAAGATCCCAGCAGGGACTGAACCTGGGACCTTCTGCGTGCCAAGCAGATGCCCTCCCCGATGCTTATTTTATTTTATTAGACTAGCATCCCGCCCTCCCCGCAAGCAGGCTCATAACTACTCTACTGTTGCATAAATGCCCTTTCTTCTCTCTCTGCCTGTTCCAGTGAATGAGCTGCTGTCTGTGCTGCCTACTCCAAGGGCTGCTGAAGTTGGGGGTCTGCCTGCTGCGATGGCGGCTGCCTCATTACGTAGCGCTGGTCATAGCCAACATGAGGAGCCGCCACGAAAGCAGCAACACAGCCAGTCCGCCAGCACCGTAGCCCTGGCTGGCAGCATGCTGAGCGAAGGCCAGGAAACGTCTTACAGGTCAGTGTGCTGGGGAGGGGCAGGGGAGGGCCCAGGCAAAACCTGGCCAGAGGTTGCAGGAAACAAGAAGGGGATATGTTGCACAGCATCTGGCTATAGTCCTCCACTGTTGCATGGGTAGAACTTGGTGGCTCTGAAGGTACCCCCTGATTTCAAAGCAGGCTCGATGGGAGGAGAGGTCTTGGGTTCACTCAGGGGCTCAAGGGCCACCTTCTCCTCCACTCCACAAGCCAGTGGGGTCCTACTACCTAAGGCAGAAGGCCACCTACCGATTCTGAAGTAGGATTCCAAGCACCCCGTGGCGGCTGCAGGCGGGCTCGCCAGCCACTCTTGTTCTCTATCCTTCTCAGGGATGGGCTGAACTTCGAGGTGGAGGTGGAAGTGGAGCCCCAGGCTTCCTCGGAGCGCAGCCTCTGCAGCGCAGCCTCAGGCCACAGCTTCTCCATGGACTCTCTTGCCTGCACCAGCGACGGCTGCAGCTTGGCAGGAGCAGTAACAGAATAAAGCAGCTTCACACGGAGCCACACAAGATGCCAAGGACCTGGGAATCACCTGTTGCTGGTCTGCAGCCCATGCTGGATCTGTCTCCCCTCGCTCCTCCAACTCCTCCTCCTCACAATGCCTTGCATCTCTAGCTCCTTCCCAGCCTTCAACTGCAGCTCGGAACTTGGTGCTTTGAGGCAATAAACCTGCAACCCACAGAAGAGCCCTGCCGACCCTCCGTTGCCGTTTTCTGGTGTCCACTCCCATGCTTTACCTACCAAGAATGGGGAAGTGACCTTGCTCAGAGGAGGATAACACTACGCCTCCAAGCCTTGGGAGCTCCATGCTAGAGAACCTGCTTCACCTGCAAAAGGTCTTGGCTTCAGACCCTGACATCTTCTCTTAAAAATACCTAGTGTAGCAAGGTTTCCTGGAATCTGGGAGAGGTGTAGACAGGATGGGGGTAGAATGTTTCAGTGATGTAAGGGTCACTTCCTATATTTGGCCCTTGGAGGGAGAGATGAGACATCAGGAGAAGGTAAGGAAAGAGGCTGGTTGGTGCAAATAAGGCACAGCTCCTGCAACAGAGTCACATTTGACATGGCCAGGAGTTATAGGGTAAGAGAACAGGTCCTTTTAAGAGTCGCTCTGTAAATGCTAAGGATCTGAAGCCTAGCAAAGACCCAGGTGTCTATCTCTCTTTGACATGGCAGTGAACTGCCCTGCTTGGAGCATCTCTCCGCACCACCCCTGCAGAGGCCCCATGTTCTTCCTAGTGTTACAAGGACAATGACTCTGAGAACCAGAATGGTGTACTGCTTGGCCTGCTACACAAGGACCACAGAAGCCTAATAGGGAGGTTGAGAACATGGAACAGAGAAGGGGAGTTTCTAAGGGGGAAAGGTGTGCTAACAGTGTGATGGACAGACCCTACCCACACCCACACCTCCTGAACACCGTCTGACCACTCAGATTGCCCACTTGCTATGAAATGGCTTGACTGCTAGCTCTGACCCAGCCCTTGGTGAGAAACAGGGAGGAAAGAGGTAGTCAAGGGAAACAAAGGGGTGTATGTTAAGTAAAAACAAACACACAGGAATAAAAGGAGTTTGTCACAATGGAAGTAAGTTGTGAACAGGCTACGCAAGCTGTGAGTTCCCCAGAATGGCACTATTTAGTTTACTCATGACCTGGAGGTGGGGTAAGCAGGGGTCCACACTCAGGCAGGATTTTTTTTTTAATCCTTTAAGAGTTTGGAGAAGGACAAGGACTTTTTCAGACCATCATTAATGTGGCTGTGTTCCAAAAGCCAGCATGAAATGCAGGGATATTGGGAGAGGGCAGGGAATCCCCCTGACCCTAACACTGAGTTTCAGCACAGTTCAAAAAGTTAGCAAGCGGCTGCTTTCCAAACCTTTCTGATACAGAGCATAACAAAGTTTGGACTCCTTGTTGCAAAATGAACAGGGCAGGACTCCTTAGGCAACTCCAAAGCTCAGCTTTTTACCTCTATTAAAGCTCAGCAGCCCTCTGGAGGGGCAGTCAGTGATAGCTGATCCGCAGAGGCACAGGGGTTTGCATTGAGGAAACTCAGGTTAATGCTGGCACCAACATTACTGAGGATGATACTGAGGATACTGAAAACCCAAACAAGCTGCAAAATGGCACTACAATGCGCTCTGCAGCCTGAGTAAACAAGCAGCAAAGTGGCCAATGAGATTCAAGTGTGAAATAATTCAGGTTGGGGCCAAGAAATGATAGGGACCTTGGTGGCTAACTCACTGAAAACACTGATTCAGTGAGCAGCAGTAAAATCAGCAACTCCCTAATGCCCTCTGCTGCATAGATATAAGGTGCAGCAGCATCTGAAATACTGTCTACGGTTCTGGTCACATTAAAAATAATATCACAGAGCTAGGAAGGGGCAACCATGCTGATCACGAGTGAAGCAATTTCCTTCCAAAAGAAAGAGTCAAGTACTTAGGGTTTACCTTACAAAATCCCCTCCCACAAACTGTGGTGACACAAGAGTCTTATCTGTAGCTTTCAGCCACAGCCAAAAAATATGATCTTCCACCCTCAGAGGTAAGAATCTGGATGATCAGACACTGGAAAATGAGCTCCCTGATGCTCCCATCACATTTGGGATAACCTGTAGGGTACCTAACAATTGCTGGAGGTGGACCACTACAAAATTCAGGGAACAAAGATACTCCAAGATCCTCCCCTACTCTTGTACTGTATGCCTAATCCCCCCCCACCCCCCGTGGACCATCAAGGAAAAGAGGGGGGACATCTTAAATTTGCATACAAGTATGTACAGTGATTTTTAAAAACTGTGTATGACATTTGAGGGAGGGTCACCTTCCTTTCATGTTCGTATACCTCCCATTCTGCATGCCTTTCTGGATGCCACCCCCACCCCTCTGCCCGTAAGACATGCAGGCAGTTTCGTGAAAGGTCCCTTTCCCGTACAAAAAGCACAGAGGCACAGCTCAGTTTTTGGTCTTTTAGTTTGAAAAAAATTTCACTGAAAGTGAACAACACAGAATGAGGCTTGGTGGCCAATTTCCATTTTTTTGGGGGGGAGGGGCAGCCAGTCCCACAAAGAAAACCAGGAGGGCTTTAAATGGAGAGGGAGGGGTGCAGATCAGAAACCTCCACAATGGAACAACTGCTTCCTGCCGACAGAAGACATCACAGGCACGGGAATGGCAACAACCACACGGAGACGCTGCAGGGCAAGGTAGGTGGAGGGGAGGCTTCTGGGCCCTGACCGGCCCTGCCCCTCCCCGCCATTCATTCTTTGGAATGGTTTCAAAGAACAGCGGGACCAACATGAACCCCAAATTCTCAACTCCCCCCCACCCCCCCCGCAATGACACAGACGAACTGGGCCTCCCTAAGGCTAAAAAAAAGGCCTAAATCGGGCATCGAGAGTTCAGCATTGCTTAGAAAAACAAGAGTCCAGTGAGAGCTTGGGCAATTCCCAGCCCAACTTCGCTGCTAGTCCTGCTTGGCCTTCTTGCTGCAGCTCTCTTCCGTGGGGGCAGCCGCGGCTGTGTTGTCCTCAAGTTTCCGTTTGCCACCCTCGGCAGGGAGGGCCTGGCCAGGGCGGGGCTTGAATGAGATGATGATGCAGGTCATGTTGTCACAGCCTGTTCCATCACCGGATGTATCAGGAGCCAAGCAGCGGTCCAGGAGCTGGGGGCAGAAGCAGCAGAGGATGAGTCTCATCGTTACTGACCGTCGTTGAGCAGTCTGTGGACTCCCTTCCAGAAGGAGCCTGCATGGCAGAGCGGTCTCTGCTAGGGTTGCCAAGTCCTACCTTGGCTGCAGCGGAATTCTTTGGTGCAACGTCATCCGGAAGTGACATCATCGCGTCGGGCTCATTGGGAGCAGGGCCACTATCATTCAAGGGAAAACCATAGAGTTTTCCCTCGAATGCTAGAGTGTCCCCCTGCAACGTGCCCGATGCGATGATGACACCTCCGGGTGACGTCATCACGCCGGGCACGTCTCCGTGCTCCCAGCACTTTGGGGGTGGGGTTCCCCCTGGCGGTCCAAATCGGGCCGGCGGGGAATGGACCCATTGAGCGGGGTCCCCCCCCCCACCGGAGACCTGGCAACCCTAGTCTCCGCTAAGGTACCCAAATGTGTACCTGTGCTCAACCAGATGTGAATGCACAAATGTAACAATAGTTTGTCAGGAAGCCCGGAGTAAGCTTCACAGGCTTAACCTGGTGAGTTGACATTGAGGGTATAGAGTCCTCTTTAGGCACAGAAGTTCAATATCAGGCCTTGTGACTGGTGGACTGTAACGCCTCTGGAGTGGCTACCCCCAGTACGGATTGTAGGACTCCCAGCTCTAGCAACAGAGACAGCAAGCATCCTGCAGTCTCAAGACGGCCCCCTACAATCCTAGTCAGACCCTGCCAATATTGATCATTGAACGCACCAATTTTCAACAGCAGCCTGCCGAAACCACTGCAGAGAGCAGCAATTATAACTGGGAAGAAGGTCAGAGTCCACTGCGCCAGATGTATGACGTGCTTCTACCGAAGTCCGCAGGGGACGGAGGGCATTACGAAGGGAGGGCAAACTGTTCAAAACACTGGTGTGGTACAATTATCATGCAGATGACAACAAGATCCAGTTAAAAGCATAAAGGATCCCTTTCAAATAGGCATCGGCCACCCGGTCCACATCTTTATGCTTCTGATTGGATCTTGTTTTCATTTGCATGGAAGTGTAGCACAAACCCAAACCTGGATGGCCCAGGCTAGCCTGGTCTCGTCAGACCTTGGCCGCTAAGCAGGGCCAGCCCTGCCTAGGCTTTGGATGGGAGACCACCCAGGAGAGTTCAGGCTCACAATGCAGAGGCAGGCGCAGGCAAAGGCAAACCACCTCTGTCCATCTCTTGAGAATGTCACAGCCACCACGATGTAGCACACACACACCCCACACCAATGTTCCCTCTAAGCTGTGGAGTCTTGTGAGCAAAAATTCTACTTTGTGGGCTGCTGACATTAAAGGTGTGAGCGAGCGATTTGGCTCCTGCATCAATTAGTTTGCTCTGGAGCCCTCCTTCCTGAGCTGAGATAAAAATGTGTGAGCCGGAGGCTAAAAAACTATGAGCTAGCTCACACGAACTCAGCTTAGAGGGAACACTGCCCCACACACTTTCCACTGAAGGTGACACAATGTGCATTTGAGAAAATGGGCTCTGGCTCACAAGACAGGCTCTGGGTTCTCCCGCAGTGCGCTTGGGACTCTTAATAGCTCATGGGGACTTTTTTTTTTTTTTGCTGCAACAGAACAACATCAGCCATCCATTCAAACATTTCAGGAATTGGAAATGCCCTCAGAGAAGCCACTTGGACAAATCCTTGCAGGCGGATGCCTCACTTCAGCTCTCAGTCATGCCTCTCCCAGACCCCACCCTTTGAAGACTCACTTCTTCTACTATGGACGAAAGGGGCCTTAGCTTGTCATTCTCATCTTTCTCAGTGATCTTGGACTGGACGAAATCCACCACCTCCTGGCTGCTCATGACATTCCTGGGTGGGAGAAGAAAGGGGGGAGTTATCAAAAGTAGGGGGGAGTTATCAAAAGTAGGGGGGTGCTGCCGTGCTACTCTTACATCCCCCCACCCCTCAAGCGCTGCGGCCTCAGCTTTCCTGAGGGGACAGTACTGTCGACTCCCTAGCCTCAGGAGCCAGCTGGTGACGGCTTAGTCTGCCGTAGGAACACCCTTAGTCAGTTTGGGGACAGGGGTGAGATGGGAAATGCAAGCAGGAAGGCCCACTGTTATACAAATAAACATGAAACTGCCTTATACTCAGGGCTATTTTTGGGCAGGAACACACAGGAACGGAGTTCCGGCTGGCTTCAGAGTTGGCCACGCCCACTACAGCCAAAACCTCTGCGCGAAGGCCTGGAGAGCGACCACCCCCGGTGACTCCGAGGCCTGGAGAGCGACCACCCCCGGTGACTCCGAGGCGGGCGGGCCAGGGGGGCCCCTGGAAGGATTGGGGAGGCATTTAAAAGCCTCCCCATGTCTTCCCCGGCCTAGCCAAGGGCCGGCAAGCCAAGGGAAGGCATGGGGGTGTGGCCTAATATGCTAATGACTTCCTGCTGTTGAGTGTGGCCTGTTATGCTAATGAGTTCCTGCTGGGCTTTTTCTACACAAAAAAAGCCCTTCTTATACTGAATCACACCCTTGGTCCATCAAGGTCAGTACTGTGTACTCAGATGGGCAGTGGGTCGCACACAGAGGCCTTTCTCATCAACTACCACCTGGGGATTGAAACTGGACCTTCCGCCTGTCAAGCAGATGCTCTAATCACTGAGCCATCGCCCTTCCCAACCCAGCCTTGGAGCTTCTGCAGCTGCCCAGCCCCCACCTACCAGATGCCATCGCAGGCAATGACCATAAAATCGTGGTCATCGTTGATTGTCAGCACCTTGATGTCTGGCAGCGCTGAGATCATCTGCTCCTCTGGAGGCAGGTTTTTATTGCGTTTGTAGAAGTGATCTCCTGTAAGAGGGAAGCATGGGAGAGATGCGTCGGAGGGGCTCCCTGCCCTTGAAAGCACTTCTCTGGGGGCGGGCTGCGCCACACAGATGAAGACAGACACAGCATCAAGGCACCCCTGCCTCACCCCTAATGAACCTGACGCATCAGATATATTGTCGAGCATTTCCATATGGCACAACCAAACACCAAACAGAACAGCAGAAATTCACTGTCGTAGTGGCCACCGGCTTACATGCTTCAAAAGGGGTGTGTGACAATCTCAGTTTTAGCAATAATGATCACATGGAGTCCTGAGTGAGAGGGGGAGGGCTTTCTCACAAGGCCAACTTGTTCCTTTGAATGCCAGCTGCTGGGCGGGGGAGTGGACACACAGCAAGGGAAGGCTGTGTCCTTCATGGCCTGCTTCTGGGCCGGATCCAGACTAAATTTCCCATTAACGGACGGGTTGGTCATCGTTCCACCGGTTTTTCATCCTATTGCAGACCCCAAATATGCCCCCTCTTGCCATTCCTGAGGGTCCGCTATCCCCCCAAAGAGCAGCAGTTCAGGGAGGACAGTGGGCTGTAGCAAGACACTTCTGTTCCGCGAATGGAAGTGCCACCCGTGAGTGGAAAGTCAGTCTGGATCAGACCACCTGTGCTTTCAGCTTCACTAACCGCAGCTGGAAACAGAGTTCTGGCCTCAATAAACTTCAGTCTGCTCGGAAAGGCCTTCCCTCCCACCCCACCCCCAGTTCCCCCTTGACACCGCATCTTCTCGCCCCACTAACGTGCTGCCCCTTGCACAGTCCCAGGTCAGGACAGGATGGATGGAAGGATGACTGGCTGGCTGGCTGGCAGCTGGAGGGCTGCATGAGAGAAACGAAGGCCACGGTTAGAGACGGGAGTGCAGGCTACTGCAGCCCTGGAGCCTCAGCACACTCACCGATGGCCCGGGAGAGGTTGAGGCCGCCGTTGACCCGGCCGTCCATGGTCACTTTCCCACCGGCGTTCTTTATTCTGGCCAGCTCAACCTCGTCTTCGGGCTTGTGGTCGTAGGACATGTCAACCGCCTTGCCGGCTTCCGACACCACGCAGCGAGAGTCCCCGGCGTTGGCCACGATGAGCTGTTTGCCCCGGATGAGGGCGACCACCGCTGTTGTGCCACTTTCTGAGCCGGGCTGGAGACCAAGAAGAACATTAGATGCTTCCCGCATACCAGAGGGGAGGCTGGCGGAAAGGATGCTTCCGAGGGCAGGGCCACGAGCAGACAGCTGTCCCAACCCCCGCCCTGTGCTCCCATCTGCCCTGTTTGCCAAGCCGCACTTCACCTTGAGCCAGCCAGGCAGAGCTGCCTCGGCTGAGATCGTAGCTTCTCTCGGCAACTAGGACAGAATCCCCCACCCCCCCAGCTCCAGGACTGACCTTCTCCTTTCCCTCCATGCCTGCAAGCATCATGTCCTCATCTTCATCCTCTTCCGCTTCTTCTGTGTCATCCTCGTCCTCCTCAATGTCTCCTTCCTCGCTGCTGTAGCCATCTTCATCCTCCTCAATGTGTCCTTCCTCGCTGCTGTAGCCATCTTCATCCTCACTGCATTCCTAGCAGAGACAAGAACACCCCAGTCCCCCCCCACCCCCAAAAACAATCAGACTGGCCGGAAACAATGGCAGGTCCTGAGTGAGATGGGGAGGGCTTTCTCACAAGGCCAATCGGGTCTCCTCCAGCCTAGAAAACAGCCAGGCCAAGTGGAGGGCAACAGAAAGCCCTGGAGGTAGTGAGATGGCTGTTTTGGCAAGCCAACTAGAACCACCCACTTGTCCGCAAAGCGGCCGGACTACCAAAGCTCCCTTTCCCAACTCATCTATGGAAGACAGAGATCCCTTCCCTTGACCAGCTGAAGCCAGAGGTTACCTCGCTGTCATCTTCCTCCTCCTCCTCTTCCTCCTCCTCTTCCTCCTCGCTGTCCTCGAAGAATTTGGACATGGTGGTTCGCTGGCTCTTGCTCACAGAGGAGCAGGAAGGCTCCGCCTCCCCCGCTGCAGGGGCTGTTCCCTCCGCTGCCTTTCTCGGGGGAGCGCTGGCATCCCCTCCGCCGGCTGCGTCTGGCCCAGGGGAGGTGCTGGTGGTGGTGGACTCAAGGCACAGCTTGCCGTTCTTCTCCTCCTCCTGGCGAGGCTTTGAGAGCTCCTCCGTACCCGCCTCGCCATTCACGCTGGGCTCATCCCGTGTATCCTCCGGGCCCTGCTCGCCACCTGGATGCCCCAGCTTGCCCTTGACACAGTTCTGGCCGTAGCGAGTGAGCAACTCCTCAATGGCCATTGTGGCCTCCTCGTGCAGCAAGGCTGCCTCCTCGTTGTCCACTGAATGGATTTTGGGGGAGGGGGGGTCGATCATCAATATCACGGCAAGCTTCTCAGCTTTTTCCCCCTGACTCAAATTTACTGAACGAATGCACCCCATACTCTATACAGCATGTGAACAACACGCTGTCCGTTCCCCTCCTCCTCCCCAAACCAGACAGATGGCCTTTCCTAAACAATGAAGAACAGGAGCTGGGGAGAACTTGCAGGCACCCACATTCCATGAGCTGCCTTCTGCTAGGTCCAACTAGCCCTGTATTGTCTACTAGAGGCACAGCCTCTTGCAGTTGGAAATACTGAGCATGGGGTGGGGTGGTCAAGTGTAGTCAGCATTATAAAGACACAGCTCTGGTTTTACTTGCGCATGAGAGAATGTGGGCCACTTCACTGGCATGCTCTGAATCCCAGGGGATAGAGTTGCACCCCACTTTCTGATCCTGCGCAAAAGACTCCCCTGCCCCAAGTGATACTACAGAGATATCTTTGCTTCACTCTCAGGCTGCCCACTCCTGGGCAGCAAGCTGCAGCTTTGCTCACCATCATCTTCATCAGCCACCTTCTCCTCCTTCTCCTCTCCATCGTGTTGGGGCCGCCCTGCCATCTGCGACAGCTCCTTGACTACCTCCTCGGTTGTCAGCTTGGCATCGATGGCCAAAAAGGCATCCTCGAGGGCCTAGGGGGCAGCACAGTGGAGAGAGTCTTGCACGTAAGGGACAGCAATTCCATGAGGGGCAACACAGAACCACCGACGAGTGCAATTACAGGCGTGACTCCTTTGAGCCTGCCAAAGCAGCACAACTGACTTCTATGTGTCTCTACACCATTAGAGACCATTTACGGACTCAGCGTTAAAGAACAGACTGTGCAGTCCAGGGGGAATGGGTGGGGGTATTCAAGCAGGTTTCTAGCCAGCGTTGAAGACAGAGTGCTAGACTGAGAGCTTTACTACTCTGATCCTACCGAGCAGTTCTCATATTTTCTTGGGAGTCTTGTTCCTGGTGTTGCAGGTACCCTCACAGCACTATTTTGACTGATAGTGCAGAAATGCCTCAAGGGGATTGTGCACTATGCTTGACTTATACGACTCCCAGCTCAGGGAACAGGTTTGCTTTAATTTATTTATTCAACTATTGTCAGTCTGCCTACCTCATCATTCTCAATGGCTGACGGTGGCTCACTTTTGCCACCCAAAACCAGTAGGCAAAAACATGAACTGTGCTAACGTCACACAGACAATGGCATAAGTGAAAAAGCCCCTATGTGCAAGATTAAGGCATTAGGAACAACAAACCAAAACAAGGACCAGAAGGATTCACGGCCATTAAAAAATATCAAGTTTTGCAACTCAACTAGCCCCATTCTATTTAGTTTCTACGTGAAAAGTGTTATGGCTGGAACCAGCTTGAAAACTGTCCCTTTGAAGTGAAGAAGGTGGTTGCAATTTAGAAACAAGGCGTGATGGGTGATACAGGAGCTTAAAGATCCTCCAAGCTATTTTGTGGCTCAGAATCTGGCGTAAAGCTCAACAACTGCTCCCACCCCCCAAACTCTGGCCAGGTTAATTTTATCTATTTATTTAAAACATGTATTAGCTGCCTTTCTTCTATACGAAGTTCAAAGCATCTTACAATATAGACAAAATCCATAAAGAATAATTTAAAACTGCAGTTTAGAATTGCTAGCAAATTATCAGATGTGGTCCTAAATGTAACCATCTCCGACTGCCTCACAGACTGAAAGCAAAGGGAGCCAGATACACCTCCCTGGGGAGGTTGTTCCATGATCATGGGGTACCATTTGAAAAGGCTGTCTTTAACTGATGGGACAGTCAGGAGGATAATCTTAATTCCGAGGCACAAACAGATGGGAGAGGTCTAGGACTTATAAAAATAACAGTCTCACTGTGCAAGGCTGGAAGAATTCACTGCCTGGCTTGTTTGGCCATAATATCCAGATAATGGTAAGGAAAAGCTGCTGGAAGCAGACTGACCAGATGGCCCTTGGGAGGATACTGTTGGACAAGCTCTTCAGCCTTACCTTCTGTAACTTGCCTTCCTTGTATGCTTTCTGGTCCTTGATGATCTCAGGGAGGTACTTGGCACAGTATAGAGCAACCTCTTCTCCTGGATTTCAGGAAACAGCAGTTAGAAGCCTGCTTGCCCTAACCCCAACACACTGCCAGATGAGCAATTAATCCCACAGAGGAAGGGAAACGCCTCATCTAGATGAAGGAAAGGCAGCTAATGGTTCTACTTCTAATGGGCCTACGTACAGCTAATGGGTCTACTTCTTCAGTAGAGTGCACAAAGAATCACATTGTGTACCCAGTTAACAGGAGATAACCAGACAGGCTGCCCAGACTAATGAAAAATGGCCAAGCCCGACAAAAATGAGAGCCAGAGTGGTGCAGTGGTTAAAGCGGCAGACAGGGATCTAGGAAATCCAGGTTCAATCCCCACTCTGCCATAGAAGCTTGGCTGGGTGGCCTTGGGACAGTCATAAGAACATAAGAGCCCTGCTGGATCAGATGAATGGTCCATCTAATCCAGCATCCTGCCTCACACAGTTCCTCTTCAACCAGTTCCTCTGGAGGGCCAACAACAGGGCAGAGAGGCCAAGGCCTTCCCCTGATGTTGCCTTCTATCTCTGGGATTCAGAGGCTTCGTGCCAATGTGGAGGTTCCCCTTAGTCGCCATGGCTAGTAGCCACTGATAAACATCCTCCATGAATCGAATTCCCTTATAAATCTGTCTATGCCTGTGGCCATCACATCCTCTAGCAGCAAATTCCACATTTTATTCACTCTCTGTGTAAAATAGTATTTCCTTTTGTCCATCCTGAAACTACTGCCCATCAGCTTCATTGGATGCCCTTGCGTTCTAGTATTTTGGGAGAGAGAGAAAAATTTCTCTTTGCCAGCTCTCTCCACTCCATGCATAATTTGATAAACCTCTATCACATACTCTCAGCCTAACCTACGGATTGTTAAAATGGAGATGAGGTGAATGATGTAACCTGCTTTGGGTCCTTATTAGAGAGAAAGGGGGAATATAAATTCAGTAAATAAATAAAAGCCAGTGGATATGGCACCAGCATCTGTGGCTACTGAACCTAACCTTCCCTCTACAAGGGGTGGGATGGAAAAACGAAACACAGCACAAGAACACAGCAGTGCAAGATTTAGCCCAATACAAGATGACCTCACTTTGAATGGGAAAATAAGAACATAAGAGAAGCCATGTTGGATCAGGCCAATGACCCATCCAGTCCAACACTCGATGTCACACAGTAGCTGAAACCCAGATGCCATCAGGAGGAACACCAGCGGAGCCAGAACTCCAGAAGCCCTCCCACTGTTGCCCCCCAAAATGCTGTACTCTTCCCTCCTACTGCCACTACATGCTCACCAGCCCCCCCCCCATTCCTGCCGGACTTAACAGCAGAATTAAATGCAGATGGTTCCAGGTTCAATGTCCAACA
Organism: Gekko japonicus; assembly: GCF_001447785.1. Lineage (NCBI taxonomy): Eukaryota > Metazoa > Chordata > Lepidosauria > Squamata > Gekkonidae > Gekko > Gekko japonicus. The sequence goes on from NW_015168654.1 coordinate 2,171,994, forward strand.
TTTCTAGTTAAAAGATCTCAAGCAGCTGACACTGGGGAAAGGCCTTTTTCTGCCTGAAGTCCAGAAGAGCCGCTGCCGAGCAGGGGAGAGAGATCTGGCTACAAGGACCAAGGGCCTCCCTCTGCCTTAGCCTCAGATATGTTTATGTACATCCCCTACTTTTGGCCCCCAAGATGCTGCTGTATATGTCTAACGGCTCTTTGTACCAAGAAAGTAACATTCCACAGGATCTTTTACCTCCATGACCGTCGTATACAGAGAACATTGCTGTCTCGCTGTCCAGGTCAGGAATGCAATTGTGTGCATCCTGAAAGAGAAAGCAAAAATCAGCAAATGGGGGGGGGGGTGTATTTGCAAGCTGCTAGCAGTATGGCAACAGAGGAAGATCCTAAAAAAGCAATCAGGGAACAACTGTTCATACATGTGGGAGCAGCTTTCCAAACAAGAATGCTTTAAAAGCCACCAGAGACCTTTTGAACAGAATAGGCAGTAACAAGAAAATAAGGCCTAAGAAATAAGAAGAACCCTGCTGGATCAGACCAATGGTCCATCTAGTCCAGCATCCTGTCTTACGCAGTGGCCGTCCAGTTCCTCTGGAGGGCCAACAACAGGGCATAGAGGCTGAGGCCTTCCCCTGATGTTGCCTCCTGGCTCTGGGATTCAGAGGTTTAGTGCCTCTGAATGTGAAGGTTCCCCTAGCCACCACTCTCCACCTCTCATGGAACAAAGCCCTTGGGATTCTAGGGCCACGACTACTGCCTAAGCTTCTTCTAGGTGCCTGCAAAATCGAAGGAAACCATCACTAGCCAGACTGGGGACAGGAAGTTGGGCACCAACTACAACAGTGGAAGTGGGCCAGGCTTTTGAACAAGGTTGCTAACCTCCAGGTGGTGGCTGGAGATCTCACAGGATTACAACTAATCTCCAGGTGACAGAGATCAGTTCCACTGGAGAAAATGGCCACTTTGGAAGGTGGACTCTGTGCCATTACACCCCATTGAAGTCCGTCCCCTCCCCAAACCCCGCCCCCCCAAATCTCCAAGTATTTGTCAGCTCGGAGCTGGCAACACTACTCGCGAAGGTTAAGCAAACTGGCAAGGAGATGGTGAAAAGCAGAAGATGCGAGCCGTAAGAGGAGGGATCCCAGTCTCAAGAACACTCTGGGATGAGTGATGGGAGAAAGATCTGGAGCGGGGACAGCCAGGTGGAGCCTTCACCCACGAAGCTCCCGCTTGGCGCTGGCCGGCCACGCCCCCTCCCCCGGCCCTTCCTTTCCTCTCCTCACCTCCATGGAGACCCGCCAGCCTTGCATGGCGCTGTAGCCGAAGTACAGCGGGCGCGGCCCCGACCCGCCACCGTTCCCCGAGCTTTTGGTTGTCCTGGGCTGCGAAAGATAGGCACCCATGGCCGGCCGAACGGAAGGACCAGGCCCCGCCAAGCGGGACGAGGGGAAAGGAGGGAGGGAGGAAAGGAGCGCACGGCGGCGGCAAAAGCGGACCGAGCGAGAGAAGGAGGGAGACCGGGAGACGGAACCGGAACCAAGCACCATAGAGTCCCCGCCGGGAGGAATGAGGGGGACCGGAAGCCGAGGCTAGCGAGCCGCAGGCGGAAAAGGAATAGCTAGAACTAGGAAACAAAGATCCTGTCCATGGAGACACATGTGGCCTGTAGGCGGCTGAGCGATTACCTAGTCCTAGGAAAAAGTGTGAGTCCCGCGGCACCTTTAAGACCAACAGAGTTTTATTCAAGGTATAAGCTTTCATGTGCACGCACACCTCTTCAGAAGTGGCGATTCTAAAGGGGGAGATGAGACAAGCCTCTAAATAAACTCAGCAACGAAAAGATAACCAGAAAGCTTATACCCAGAACTAAACTTTGTTGGTCTTAAAGGTGCCAGTGCCCTCAAACTTGGTTCTGCTGCTTCAGACCAACACGGCTACCCACCTGAGTCTAGTCCTAGAAAGGATGACCGGAAATGGATAGTTGCAAAAAGGCCAGGAAGCGGTGAGAGGATTAGGCATGACGAACCATAGAGCCTCAGCGAGGGAGTGGCGGGCTTGCGCGCGAGCCAGCTTGACGTTGGTTGCCAGGCAACGGTGGAAGGCCTCGAAGTGGCCTCAAGGCGAATGTAAACTGCCTGCCGGCTTCTGGGGAGGGGAGGGAATTCAGCGTGGGCAGGGAACTCTACCAGTTCCCAGAGACATTGTTCCCGCTACTCGGCCTAGTTATAGAGGAGGTGCTGAAATAGTAATGACCTATGATGTCCTGCCAACCTAGCAGTTCGAAAGCAAGAAATTGCAAGTAGATAAATAGGTACTGCTTCAGTGTGAAGGTAACAGCGTTCCATGGCCTCAGAGTTTAGTCATGCCGGCCACATGACTACGGAAACGTCTTTGGACAGCGCTGGCTCTTCGGCTTGGAAACGGAGATGAGCACCACCCCCTATATTCGGATTCGACTGGCTTTTGAGCAAGGGAAACCTTTACCTTTATGATGTACGAGAAACAAATATAGACCCTGGTGGTCAGCCGTGTTGGTCTAAAGCAGTAGAACACATTTAGAGTCCAGTGGCACTTTTAAGACGACAAAGTTTAGTCAATGTATGAGCTTTCATGCACATGAAATGTATTTGAAAAAGTATGTGTGCTCAGGAAAGCTCATTTGTTGAATAAAGCTTTGTTGGTCTTAAAGGTGCCACTGGACTCTACATTTGAGAAACAAATATATTATTTCTGTCCTCGTTCGTAAGCTTCCTTTAGATCAAGTCTGGAAATCTCTGCGCAGTGCTTTAGTTGGACTTTCTTCTGAATAAATGTACCTAGGTCTAGATTGTAGGAATCGCAACATTATACCAGAATGCCTTTTACTAAGAAGAATGTGTTAGCAGGCCGTAACTGATAGCAGCCCCAACCATATGGCATTCAAGGCAAAAGAGGAGCAGAGGTGGTTTGCCATTGCCTTCCTCTGAATAACAAATCCATCCACGTTTTTCCTCGCCCTCTTTTGTTTTGGCTTAGCATCAAGCATGTTTTGCTGCGCTCAAAAGATTGCGACTTGTTAGTTGGTCATAAGGAAGGTATTATGTATTGGATTTATCTAACAGACCAACATAGTTATTTGTGTGTAATTTCTAGAGAAGTGCTAGGAGTTCCCACCTCACTTAATTGGCAGTGTGTTCACCAGGAGTGGAACCAAGCATTAAATGTAGTCCTGTGATTATTTTTTTCTCTTCCAGATGCAGTTTGCTGAGCCTGCTTCCTCATGGAAAAGATCAGCACAGCAGAAATGGGTCTCCTCCAGCTTTTCCTCCTGAACTGGGGGAAAAGATGCATTCTTGTGTTGTCTCAGATCAGGTGCACACTACAGTTTAGTAACCTTGCCAGAACTTCCATATATTTCAATGTACTTCACAAATTTATTTGCGGCATGATATTTGGGGATATGGGAGGCATAACAGAGGACTGCACACATGCATTCGATCCCATTACTGCAACAAAATTACCTCTATTTTGGTAAATGTGATCCCACAGAAAAAGCCAGCCTTTGTCAGCACATAAATAAATACAGTACAGCAGGCAGTAAAGTTTAATTTTCCCTTCTGCGAAGGAAACCACCATGTGTTCTGGAAATGATGATCAGTGTCAGGGCGTCTGATTCCATTGTGTTTTGCCTGACTATGGTCACTCCCGACAGATAACCTGCGTCGAGCAGGCTTCAACCTCTGGTGCTACAAGGTCTGGCCTCAGCAGGGCAGACTGGGGGAGGTAGCGGCGACAGCCCCCCCCCCCCGGAAATATTTAACTTTCAGAACTTTTCCATCTTCGCTCAACGCAACAGGGAGCTCAGCAAAGCTCTGACAGTGGCCGGAGTGATTTTGCCCTCCAGTCGGCGCTCAAGCGGGCACTAGCTGAGAGCGGTGCTTTTTCCTTTCTACCCACCCTCCATCGATAATGCTTATCAGGCTTACGCAGGCGCAAGTCCATTATTTTCTCGTGTTGGAAGCTCCCTGAGGGCGGGAACTTTATTCAAACGAAGAGCACCAGGAATAAGGCGGCTCTCGTTTGAAAACCATCACGGCACGAGCCAAGATCCACTAACCCGGCTACATCACGCAAATCTCCCATCCGGGGACCAACACGCAGCTCCACCCGGACCTACCCAGCGCAAGCGCAGCCCCGTCGGTTACAGGCATAGCCTTTGCCATGGTCTGCGCACGCGCACTTCTCCCTTTCGCTCGGTAACTCGACAGACTGACAGGTATTAGCGACAGGGCTGGTTTCCTCGAGCCCTCTGTCCAATCTGAAGCTAGTCCCGGCGCCCAAGGCGCGCTCTCATTGGTTTACGCGGAGCCCCACCCCCTTGCCGTCCAGTCGCCGCCGTCCGCAGCGGGTTAGGCTGCGCGGCTTGGAGGCTGCCACTTGCCTTCGGGCTCTCGTCGGCGGAGACGGGCCTGTGCCCGGTAAGTCTCCTTGACCCTTTCCCGTCAGCCTGGGGGATGGTAGCTGGGTAGGCCGCGCGTGGCCTCGGGGGGGGGGGAAGTTCGTGGGGTCCCTGCCCCGCCCCCTCCCGCGTTTCCATGGCGCTGGCCGTGAGCAGAGGGAGGGTGACTCTGGCTGACCCCCTACCCAAGGAGGCCACGCCCTCTGGAAGTGGATGAGTGCGGGGTGGGCGTTGGCGGTCAGGCCTTCCCTTCTTCTCCGCAGGGGGGCTGGCTTAAGGAGGACAGCTGCTCGTGACGCAGCCCCGGGGGGGGGGTGTCGAGAAATTGCCATGGTAACAGGCCCCTCCTTCCCCCTGTGCCTCGTGCGGGGCAAGTACTCTTAAGTCCCCCTCTCCTTTTCTGGTCGAGAAGGGCTCGCTCCCCCCTTTTGTCTTCCTTGGCCAGAGAGTCCCCATCAGTGCCCCGCAGCACAGTCACCCGGCATGCCCCTGACTTTCTCCCTGTAGGTTTGCGAGCCTTTCCCAAGATGTCTGAAGGAGAAGCCAAGCAGGTGCCCAGTAGCGGCTCTGACACGAAGCCGGACTCGGGGCCTGGCCTGGCCTCTTTGTCACCGCCCATGGCTGCTTCTGCCCCCCAAGAGGAGGAAGAGGAAGAGAGTGAGGACGAATCAGAGATCCTGGAAGAGTCGCCCTGTGGAAGGTGGCAGAAGAGGCGGGAAGAGGTTTGTGGTGGGGATGGTGGACCTGAGAGGGAAGTGGTAGTGAGGAGAGCACTGACAAAGAGGACCAGCGTTGTTTCTCCTGCTACTCTGTTTTCATAGTGCTGGTAATCATGATCTTGACATTGGGTCCTTCCCAAAACCTGCGAGATCGAAGCATGTTCTCTCGATTCTTTGTTAAAATCACTTGAAACTCTTCCATGAAGCTCTGTAGTACTTCTGAGTTTCATTGCCAACAGTGGCGATGATCCATATGATACCTAACTAAAGAAATGCTCTTAAGGTTTGTAGTGCTTCACTTTGCACTATCAGTCATGTAGATGAATGAGGATGAGAAATCAAGATATGTGCCAGGCAATGGCCTCTAGGCAAAGGGTTCTTCCTGTTTTGTGCATACAGCAGTTGGCGAATGAAGCCTCTGTTGTGTGATGCATTTGTCCGAGTGGGTGCTTAGATCCTGTCTCTGTGTGTTAGAGGCTTAAATAAATAGGGGAGAGTTGGCCTGAGGGAAATTGGAGTTGCTGAGCCTTGATGCATCTCTGTAGAGGACATGCGCTTACAGGAATACTAGCCCTCAAGCCAACCCTGGAGTTGAAGCAGCAAGAGACAATCCTTCTTCATGTTCTTGGCAGAGGGAATCCTTGGTTGAACTTTTCCAGTATCTCACACTTGCTTGGTAGTGTCTGGGTACTTATGCTTCCTTGTCTATTCAGTACTTATTGGAGGAATAGCAGAACCAACCTTGAGGTCCTGCACATGCTGTGCAGACTGCTGTTTGACTTGGTCATTGGTGCTTTTGAATTCACATCATTTCAGGGGCTGGTTGTTTGCTTCTTGCGTCTTTTTCTGATTGAATTGATGAAGGCTCTACAGAGAAATTTTACAGTTTTGGCCTATTCTCTAGTCCAACCTCTTAGCAAGTTGTAGACTTGTCCTTTGTTTTTTACCACCTCCACACAAATATTGAAATTTAAAATTATTCCTCATAATGAGCACTCAGGATGGCTGATTGACTTCCAGCTGTTTGCATTGCTCTTAATTTAGTTTCCCTAGGAATGGAGTGGGCAATCCAGTTAAAGAAGACAGCACTAGAATAAATATTTCTGGAAATTTTACAGCCATGGGAGAATTCTATACGTTATTTTGAAACTGGGGTTTCTGTGCAGCTCTCTGCTGTTTTGAACTTCTCTCAACTTGCAGAAGAGGATTGGACTTGAAAAACTGGGAAAGGTGTGGGTACTCAGAGGCTAAGTTGTAAGAATGTGCCTCCTGCTTACCTGGTACAGAAGTGAAGGCAGGTGCTTTTATTTGCAGTTCTTGTGTGTGTTTTTTGTACAGGAGTTATTTTTTATGTGCCTTTACTCTTAAACCAAAGAATTCTTGTAAATCCTATAGTATCCTTATTTTTGTTTGCGTTTTGAAAAAGACCATTACATGAGTCCTCAAGTGGTGGTTTTGCGTGGGGTTTTTATGTAATATTTAATTTCAGTGTGGTACTAATAATTTGTTTTCAGTTGGTTCTAAATTTTAGTGTAGTTTTTGTGATCTGCTTCTAAATTTAATGTAGTTTTTTTGTACTTGCAACACAATGTCACACTGCTTTCCTTATCCACAACAAACTGTGTTACAGCCATTTCGCACATTATACCGAGGCATGCCGAAACTAGCCATTGAGCTTCTCTGCTGACCCTAGTCTTTCTCCTGGCCTCCCAACCGACCTGTGGGAAAGTTAGGAACCAGTATTTTAGATTGCTGAGAATACTTCATGTGTGTTATGTCAGTCTTTACCTTAATTATCCCTGTTGTTTTTTTTTAGTTTGTCCACTGCATGGAATGTCTTAGACATAGTATGTAAGACATTGCTTTTTATCCGCTTATTGCCCAGTGTGTGTGAGGTGAGGTGCAAAAACTGAGCTTATGGAGTACAGAACCTGGGAATGTGGTTCATGACAGAAATCTCAAAGCAAATACAGAGGAGGTCATTCAACCAGAGACTACAGACTTGAATGGCTTCGCTGGGATCTTGTTTTTGTTTTGCTTAGTCTGTCTCCCCCTCCCATTTCTTGGGTCGAGTAACAATATGCTTCTTGTGAAGAATCTTCAGGGAGAGCCAGTGTCTTGGCTGCTTGGGTTTTATTTGATGTGCTTGCTCTAGCCCTCACTGTTTTCCTTCTTATCCCAAAATAGATTTTCTGACGCTTCCTTGCTGTGCCAAGTCTGTTGGGTTTTTTTTGCTTTGCTGGTTTTTCATACAGACTCTTGATGCTGCACCTTTAAATTGCTGCATCTCAGAGCTGTTCTCTAAGCCATAATGTTCTTCCCTCCCATTTTAGGGGTTGTTCACGTGGATGTTAAATGATGTTTGTGTATTTTGGGTTCAGATCTACATAAAAGTCTTGTAATTGTCAATGTGACTCATTGTAGTTTAACTACTAGAGGAAGTGGCATTGCATCAAGAGAAGAGACCGTGCTATTTGGGAATGTGTTCCTGATGAAACTAAGGTGGCCACATCACCTAATATGTCATTCTGTTGGAATGCTGCATGAAATAGGACTGAGTGACTAGGCAGCAGGAGGAGAAGTGGAGACTTGCCAAAAAGCAATAAGTAGTGGAGCTGTGAACTTCAGACAGGTGGGAAGAAGAGGGATTGTGAACTGTGACTAGATCTGGGAACTTAGATCAAAAGCCATTTTGCTGTAATTGTTAGTGTGGGACTAGTACCAGGGAGATCAAATTCCTAATCAACCTTAAAGCTTTCTGTATGTGACCTGGGGTCAGTTACTCTCTCTCAGCCAAATCTGCCTCATGGGATTGTTTTGAGGGTAAAATAAAGAAGAGACCACTGTATGCTGCCCCAAGCTCCATAGAGGAACAGAGTGGGATAAAAATGTAATAGATCAGTCTAACATCTGACTCAGGGAAGCTGGTGGAAAGTGCTGTTGAATTATTTAGAAGAGTGAGCTTTACGAGGAAGCTTCATCATGGTGTCTACAAAAAGCAAAGAACTGGGATGAGCTGTGGCAAAGCATTTGCTTTACATGCAGAAAGCCCCGTGTTCAGTCCCTGGCATCTCCAATGAAAAGGATCAGGTGGGAGGTGATGTGAAAGAACTCTGCCTGAGACCCTAGAGAGCCACTGCCAGTCAGAATAGATAGTGCCGACCTTGATAGGACTTACTTGGTATAAGGCAGCTTCAAGCATTCATATGTTATAGGCCTCTTCATGTAAAACAAAAGCAAACAGCATGTGGGGCAATGTGAGAGAGACTCATAAAATTCTGAGTAGTGTAATTTAAGGTAGATAATGAAGTATTTTTCTTCCCCAGTAGTAGTTTTTCTGGTTATCCAGTGAAATCAGAATGTTACTTATTTATTTATTTGGATTTATATCCCGCCCTCCCCGTAAGCAGGCTCAGGGCGGGTTCCAACAATATAAATATAATATACAATACAGTTAAAACCACTTAAAACAACAGGACCCGCAAAGGAAATCTTTCACTCAATGTATAGTTAACTTACAAGATTGCTATCATAAGATGGGCAAATGACCACAAGTATATGTGGCTTTGAAAAAGATTGGCCAGATCCACAGAACATGAAGCAATCATATACTGTGTATGTATTAAGTGCCATCAAATTTTCCTCTGATTTATGGTGACCCTGTGAATTAGTGACTTCCAAAATGACTTATCATTACCAGCCTTGCTCAGGTCTTGCAGAACTGAGGGGCTGTGGTTTCTTTTGGGTCTTCATCTTTTCCTGCTGCTTTCAACTTTTCATAGCATTATTATCTTTTCATAATGTGACCAAGGTATGATAGCCTCAGTTTAGTCATTTTAGCTTTTAGGGAGAGTTCAGGCTTGATTTGTTCTAGAACCCACTTACTTGTCTTTTTAGTGGTCCACAGTACCTGTAAAACTCTCCTCCAACACCACATTTCAAATGAAATAATATACTACGAGTCACGGTAACAGCATACCTCTTCAGTACCAGAAGTATCTGAGTGGCCACTATTAGACGAGGATTCCTGGACCATAGATGAAGCCTTAGGGTCTAATCCAGCAAAGCAGGTCTTGTAGTCAGTTTAACTGGAGTTTCATCAAACCTTTGATGCACAGACTCTTTGCTTGCTTGCCTGCCTGCCCTAGCACCTAAGCACTGGATGCTGGTGCCTGTGGTTTTGAAATTTTTTACCTTTTAAAAATCACCAGTATGAGAAAGAGGGGGCATGGCTCAGTGGTAGAGCATCTGCTTGGCATACAGAAGGTCCTAGGTTCAATCCCTGGCATCTGCAGATAAAAGTATCAAGTGGTAGGTAATGTTAAAGACTTCTGCTTGAGACCCTAGAGAGCTGCCTCCTGTCCGAATAGACAATAATGACTTCAATGGACCAAGGATCTGATTCAGTACAAGGCAGCTTCATGTGTTTATGAGGCAGATTATCCTGGGGGAGGAAAAGAGCCTTGTAGTTCCAAAAAGTTTGTTCCTGCTAATGGCCTCCTCTATTCTTGGCGTGCACCTGATGTGAAGCCTTTCTCTGATGTCTGCCTCTTGAGTCCAGGTGAAGCTTCAATGACAGTTTGATCTCCCAGGCATCT
>NW_015168654.1:2181797-2198810 GCF_001447785.1 Gekko japonicus
TCCCTTCCCTTTTCTTTCACAGAGTCTTAGTTGGCACCTGTGTGCAATTCAGTTGTGAAATATTTCCCTTTTAGGCCTCAAGCTTCCTGCTTATTTTTTTAAATTCCAGCTTAGATGGGGGCTGCTGTTCCCTCTTGTGTATCCCTGAGAATTAAAAGCTTAACTGTGCTCTGTAACTTTTAACATTTTAAAAGAAAGTAACCGAAGGTGAATGAACTGATTACGTATTCCCTTGCCAGATTTTGGTTGCTAGAGCTGGGGTACAGTGTGTTCTGAGAGTTACGATAGCAGTAAGTTAAGATATTGCACGCAGTTAGAGGTCAGAAGTTTTCAGATTGACATCCATCTTTTAAAGTCCACACCCAGGTCCCACTATTGACTTCACAACTTATGTGATCTCCTAAGGTAGTACTAGTTGGGAAGGGGGTTTCACGTTTGGCAGCGCCACACCATGGCTTGTATCCAACCATCCATGAATTGCGGGCTCAGAGGTTTCCTGTGTTCCTGCAGTCCTTTCCAACGCCCAAAAAGTTCAGTCCGAGGCTTGCAGGATCCATGTGGAGGAGTAGTTGTGTGGGTCAGCGGGTACAGAGGAAGGACAAGGAATGAAATTGATCCCTTTCCTTGGTAGAGTTGTACTTGCAGATAGGGGTGTGTGCCCGGTATATACTGAGCCGAATAAATACTGAAAAAATTGGAGAATCTGACTCAGCTACTGAAATAGCTGAGCCTGAATAAAAGCCAATATTATTCAGCTTTTATTTGGGTGCAGCTAGAAGGCATTTAAAGAGACAGTGGACAATGGAGGGGGAAAGGCATTTAAAGAGACAGTGGTCTCTTTAAATGCCTTTTTTCCTCCATTGGTTTCAATAGAGGATGGGGGCACCTTCTTTGGGGGGCCATAGAACTGGACCCCCTGGTCTAATCTTTTTGAAACTTGGGGATTTTTTTAGGAGAGGCACCAGCAGCTATGCTGCAAATTTGGTGCCTCTGTCTCAAAAAAACAGCCCCCCCCACAGCCCCGACTACCCCAGATAGATTCTCCATTATACCCTTTGAGGACGGTCTGATATTTTTCAGGTTCAACAGAGCAGAATAGGGGGAAAAACCAATTTTTTTTGCACACCCCTAGTTGCAGAAGAGGAAGGAGGACTGATTCATCCCTACATCCTTCCTCACTCATGTCCTCCAGTTCACATGCTTGTTCCTCTGTCAGTGTTGCGACCCTGGGAGTGAACATTCTGGTGGTCAGAAGGGGCTTCTGGAACAGAAAAGAATGCAGGAGAAGTGCCTGGTTAGGTCTAGGCCAGTGACTGAGACTGTACAGAGCCTGGAGCCACTTCACTGTAGGCTGTTTAGAAGTAGCACATCCAGTGAGAGATCGAGGCCTGTTCATTTCCCCCCTCCCAGCTGTAGAATCCTGAAGGTTGAAATCTCAAGATAAAGAAACCTGCAGCTGCTTATTTGATTCTAGCTGTAGTACATACATATTCTGGCTCACGTCTTGCCTTCTGTCATGTAAGAGGAAGCATGACTCTGACACTGGCAGGGTTCTGCTGGAGTGAGGGGTAACTTTACTAATCCACTTGTTAGTAGAGACCTGTCCCTTTAAGACTGAAGAAGTATCCTTGTTGGGATTCCTTTGTGGGAGGGAGGAGAGAAGACGCCCAAGCTTCCAGTCTTAGTCCCACCACAGGCAGCAGCGTCTCAGTGCTGGGGTAATCGGCAACATCCATGTGAGATTCCCCTGGGGAATAATGCTGGATTGTTCTCCATTCCTTGTTTTGACCTAAGAGTCCAGTTCCGAAGTATCCTCTTCTTCTCATTTCCACTATTGCTTGTCTCAGGTCCTGTCTTGTAGGCTTGTTAAGGAGGGTCACAGGAGTGACATTGCCCAGTTTGTTGAACCCCTTTCTTTCCAGGCTTGTTGGCCACAGTGGAACTTGCCTCAGCTAAACTGCAAGCCTTCTGCTGCTCCTTCTTGCACTGGCTGCATCCTCTCTCTTCTTTGAGTCTTTCATGCTGAGTTGGTTCTTGATTAAGGGTAGCATTGCCTGATTACTGGGAAGACTCCTTTAGATCTGGTTTGTCTGATCTTCTGCCAATTTCAGCAACTGTTTTACCATACTGTGCATAGAGGCAGGTCTTAGCTCTAACCTTCTCTTAGCTACATAAGTCTCCACTCTCTCATGTGCTCATCTCTCTCACCAGGTAAATCAGCGCAATGTTCCTGGGATTGACAGTGCCTACCTGGCAATGGATACTGAAGAAGGCGTGGAAGTTGTGTGGAACGAAGTTCAGTTCTCGGAGCGCAAGAATTTTAAGCTTCAGGAGGTGTGTGATGCTCGTACTACTATAGGCACCACAACATGTGGCTAAGCTCACCGGGCCGTGGGGATACCTGTGCAGATTGCTAGGCAAAGTGTACTGGTTCAACTGCATCCACAGTTGTGAGGGTGGGGTGAATGGCAGGCCTGACCTGAGATTGTGCTGCAGCCCTTTCTGGTGGCAGGTCCGTTTTGGTGTGGTGACTCTGCTCTGCTTGTTGCTGCAGGAGAAGGTCAAAGCTGTCTTTGACAATCTAATCCAGCTGGAGCATCTGAATATTGTGAAATTCCACAAGTACTGGGCTGATGTGAAGGAGAACAAGGCCAGGGTAAGTGGAGTGATGCCTGCCCATCCTCCTGGAATATCAGTTGTTCCCCATTTTGTTGATGAAGCAGCAGGTGGTAACCTTCCTTCCCTCCCTCCACCAGGTGATCTTCATTACAGAGTACATGTCCTCTGGCAGCCTGAAGCAGTTTCTGAAGAAGACAAAGAAGAACCACAAGACTATGAATGAAAAGGTGACCCCTTGTTCTTTTTGCTGATAGTCCAGAAATCATGCGTGCTTGCTTTGTCTTTCATTCCAGGGCTGTTGTAGCCCTTGGACAGGAGTTCTATGCAGCTATTTCTCTTCTGCCCACTAGTAGCCTCAGATCCCTTGATGAGCTGGAGAGGTGATGGTCAGCAGATGGCTGGCATGTCTCTTCAGTTCCTCCTAGGGTAGGATTATGGGGAAGCAAGTCAAGGTGTGGAAGCTTAGAAATGTTTGGGGACAAGAAATAAGGGGAGAACTTGCCTGAACTTAGTCTTTGGGTTTGAACTTCTGTAAGAGGGCCATAGTGGACATTGCTTAATGCCTCTTGGTGGTGAACTTCTCTGATCTGTGTTGCAGGCTTGGAAGCGCTGGTGTACCCAAATCCTTTCTGCTCTCAGGTATGTGTGTGAGGGGAGCTTTTGGGGGCTGGTGTCATAGTGGGAAATAACTGTGTGTGCCTAGATGAACACAGACACGTCCATCTGCCCGAGCAATTAGTGGAATGACTGGAATTTGCTGTCTGTATGGGCTAGCCTGGGGAGTGTTTCTGGATAATAGAAAATGGATTTTTAAAAACCCAGATCTTTGGCGAAATCTAATCCTCTCCTCTGTGGCACAGGGATTTCCACAGGTGGAGGAAGATGCTGTGTGGCTTGGTCTTGGTAGACCAATACATTTTGTCTTGGAAGACTCAGGAGTTTGGTCTCTCTTGGGTCTTCCCTTCCAAAGCATCGTAGAAATGGGGATTATGGCAGAGCTCTATTCCTGGTTCTGTAAGGTTTATAGTTGTTACTTGTTTGCTGTCCCACTCTTCCCCCATGGTGTTGAGGGTTATTGGTTTTGCATCCTTCCCATCAGTCATTACCCCTTGGATTCTGAGCGTGAATGCTGGCCAAGGGTAGCCAGCAACTCCCTCTTTGGGACTTCTTGAAAGACTCACACACGTATGAAACTAGCTCCTAGTTCAGTGTATCTAGCATCACTGCTGCCAGCCAGAACTCAGTCTAGCCTCACCCTTTTCCTGTGTTTCCTTTCCAGTTACCTCCACTCCTGTGACCCCCCAATTATTCATGGAAACTTGACTTGCGACACCATCTTTATCCAGCACAATGGGCTGATCAAGATTGGGTCAGGTAAGACTGTACTGGGGGGAGGTCACTGCCAGCGCGGAGACGTTTGGATAGAAAAGGGGGACTCTGTCCTTCCATTTTGCTGCTGGGTTAGAAAGCTTGGCTTGCTATTTGCCCTGTCCTTGGAAACAGGTTCTTACACCAGCCCTGGACAGGGTGAGGCCAAGGGAAAAGGGCTGACTGGGAACACATCTGCCTGTAGGATTCTGTGACCTGACTGGGGCCTCTGTTAATAGCAAATGGTGCTGACCTTTGGAAACCTCCTGGAAAACTCTGCTGCCCGATGACACTCTGCCCTGAGCTGCTCCTACTGCAGGCTGGCCCAGTATCCCTTCTGCTTTCTCTTCCATAGGACAAGACAGAAGGGGGCCAGAATGTTGAGCCACTTTGCCCTTTCCTTGCCAAGGATAGGAAATTCTGCTGTGATTCGCCTTTGACCCTGTGCTCCCATCTTTTGACCTCTGCCCTCCAGGCAGCAGCTCCCCGGAGATCTGGGGCATGGGGCTGGCATTCTGGGCTCTCAGGGGAGTGCTCTTTGTTCTCGGCAGTCTCCCTGCCAGTCTTGTGCTTTTGTCATTCCATGTAGACCTCTGGCAGAGCCGATTGTCAGCCAGTGGGGTAGCAGGGGGAAGGGTAGCTAGAGTTGTTGGGGTTCTTCCCAAGCAAACGCAGCTGCCAAAGCAGCTTAGGATGTCATCAGCCTCACCTTGAGAGTCCTTTAAGCAAGCAAAGTGTTCTCGTTGTTGTGTGGTGCCGTCGGCTGCTCTGGTTTGTGTTCCCCTCTTGTGCCTCTTCTGTTGCGGCTGCTTGTGGATCCTCGCTAGTAAGATGGATTGTATTGCTTTAGTTCTTGGAAGTCCTCTCTGGATTCTCCTTGGCATTTGAGGCAGGACAGTTCAGAAATCTCTTCTCTCTCCTCCTCGAGAGGGGAGCACTTTCTGTCTTGGGCAAGTTGGATGGGTGGTCTGGGGGAAACATTTATTGCCTTATATTATCCATAGTGTTTGCTCATATGGTCACAACAGAACCGATTGGCTTAACCGTACTTCCCTCTCCAACTGTAGCTGGAGTGGGGGGTGTAAACAAGTGGTGGGGCTAGAGATGCTCCAAAGAATTCTTGGCACAGTGCCAAATAAAATTCCCAGGATCCTTTCAGGGTGTCATGGCAGTCAAACTGGCATAAAGCCATTCTGTTGTACATCTACCTAGATATGCAGGTATTCATGGGGCTATGGGAGTATGCCATTCCTGTGGGGGGGGGGTGCATTATGGACATGTCCTTCTGCTATTGATTCCCAAAACTTCTCTGAGGAAGCCCATCCAGGTTTGCAGAAATGCTAACTTTAGTCCCCAGGAGGTACGCCTTTGTACTACCTTTCACAAATACGAGCATTGCCATGCTGGATCAGCTAAAATACTGTGACTGAGCGCACAGTGTCTAACAAGATGCCTCTGTGAAGCTTCTGTTTGTTCTGTGTCTGCAGCATCTGATAATCTGAGCTATAGTGTTTCTGAACACGGTGGTTCCATCCTTGGATATAATGGCTAACAACTGTCGATATGCCTGCTCTCATTTGAAAAAAAAAACCAAACACCCTTGCCTTAAAGCAGTGAATACCATAAGTTAAATATGCGTTGCCTCTGGAGAGAAGTGGAATGTGAAAGGGTACAAAGTTCTATGAAGCAAAGGCCAGGACCACATTCTCATGAAAGCTGTAACATCTGGTTCCTTCTGTTCAAG
The DNA here is from genome assembly GCF_001447785.1 of Gekko japonicus. Classification (NCBI taxonomy): domain Eukaryota; kingdom Metazoa; phylum Chordata; class Lepidosauria; order Squamata; family Gekkonidae; genus Gekko; species Gekko japonicus. Next base: position 2,187,529 of record NW_015168654.1, read on the forward strand.
TTCCCATGTGTGAAAAGACATACAGCTCTGTGGGAAGGATTTCCAAACCCAGCAGCAGATCAACCAGCCCTTGGTCCTCTGCTCCTCAAGTGCCACGGTTGGGGGAAGAAGTATGGCTTGGAACCTGGACCAAGAACTGAGTTTAGAAGAAGAAGAAGACAAGAAGAAGAGATTGGATTTATACCCCGCCCTTCACTTGGAGTCTCAGAGCAACTTACAAACTCCTTTCCCTTCCCCTCCCCACAACAGACACCCTGTGCGGTGGGTGGGGCTGAGAGAACTCTGACACAAACTGCTCTTTCAGGAACAGCTGTGCCAGAGCTTGTGACTGACCCAAGGTCACATCAGCAGCTGCAAGTGGAGGAGTGGGGAATCAAACCCGGTTCTCCCAGATTAGAGTCCACACACTTAACCACTACACCAAACTGGCTCTAGAAGGCTTTGCTGTCTTTAGAAGGCTTTGCTGTCTGTTTGCAGAGCCTTCTTTACTGCGCCTCACATATTTAAGGGTCGTGTGCCTGCCAGAGTGTATTTTGCTCTCTCCTAGCTGGACATCTCCCCTAGAAGAAACTAGGGGGGGCAGTTCCATCTGCCAGGCATTGAGCCCTTGGCAAAGGATACTACCTGGATTGTGTTTTGAGAGGAAGCTCTGCTGGTTTGAGGATCCCTGTATGGATTGAGAGCCCTGGTTTGCAGTATTGTGGACTTTGCTGGCAGGCCCATCCTTAGGGTGGGAAACTGAGGGGAAGGGGAGAGATATGTTAAGTAAGAGCCAGTGTAATGATTGATTGCCATTTCATACTTTATAAATGACACTTTATGCAACTGTGCTGTGTTTGGGGACAAGAAATTGGATCCCCAAATGGCGTTTCTTACAGAAGCTCTTTGTCACAGATTTGTACAGCTCCCCATCAGTTACAGCAGAGTTTCCAGGGCCATTCTTTTAAAAAAGCAGGAAGCAGCACTTCTGTTTGACCAAGAACGTGGAATGACTTCACTGGCTGGACCTGTCTAGCTGGAATGGCAACTGGATTCTTGAGCAGACTCAGTGGCTAGCTATAGGAAAGCATACAGCACCCGTCTCGCAAGGATATGTGAAGGAACAACAAATACTGTGATGACTGAAAGCTCCTGAGAGCATGCCAGCCCGGGGGGCACCTTGGCAGAGCTGCTGCTTCTGTCACTTCAAGTTAATAAAATTCTGTGGAGGGTCCAGTTACTCTCCCTCTCCTTCATCCAGCTGTCTGTTTGACCTGCAGCTCACAAGTTCTGTTACTCTTGTGCATTGTTGTCAGAGAGGAAAAGTCATTGTGCTCCTATGCCAAAGCAAGAAAGGGCTCTTGCCAAGTCTGTCTCTAAGAAGAATGCTTGCCGCTTGTTGGGTGGGCTATCTGACTAGGGAGAGCTGTGTGTGTCGACGACCTCAGGCAGCCCTCAGGAGACGCTGTGCGAATTTGTTCTGGAAGTAAACTTGAATTCTGTGGTTCCATCCTTGATGGGGCAGGGCCTGTTATGGCTCCCTCTGGAGGAGAAAAGCTTGCTGCCTTTGGTGACTCTGTGACGCGTTCCATGAATTTTACCTGAATGTTATCTAGGTTGTGGCAATTTGGGTTGAATTCGTTCCAGATGTTTGAAACTGCTGGACTGCCTGACTTGGACAGGCAATGGCATGGATTCTCCATCTGCTGATGACTGTGCTGTGTTCCATCCATTTCTGTGTTGATCTCTCACAAGCTGACTCTGCCTTCACACAACCATTTTTGTATTGTGAGATGAATAAGCCGAGCAGCTACATCAGATAGTTCCCTCCAGGTAGGAGTTCATTTTTCATTTTGTTTGGAGAACCCCAAAGAAACAAACCTCTTTACCTTAACCTGCAATTATTTTTCCTTCTCCAAATGGGCGGTGAAGTGTCAGGACTGATGCCTACTTTTGGGGAATCGGGGCTTGTCCTGACAACTGCTCCCTCTTCATATGGAGCAGATTGGGCTGTGGATGTGAATAGGTGTAGCGGCGCAATTGTAAGGATTGGATCACGTTAAATCTGTCCTTATGAATCTCTGTCCTAACATCCCACCTTGAGAGGTGGCTCTTCAGAAAGTGAGACACTGTTCCGGGTCTCTCCCCCCCCCCCCCAAAAAAAAATCTTTCTGGAAAATTCTGCTTCTCTGGAAGCTGAAGCAGGTGGAGAGTATCCAACCCTCTTCTTGGTCTGACTTTCCCCCTTTCCACCTAGTTGATGGTGCATAAGATGGGGTTCTGCAGCACTGGCTGAATGTGAATACATCCAGGAGGTTCCCACAGCTCAGCAGCACAAGAGGCTGCCTGTGATGCACTCGGAGGCAGAGGGGGTGAGAACCCAAACTGTCATGAGGCAGCTGATGGTGTCTTGGAGGGAGGGGGGAGCTTCTCGAGGATGTCAGTCAGTCCAGGAGCTTCTACGTGTCAGTGGGGATGGGTGATCATATAGTGGAGGGCAGGCAAGGGAGACTCTGCTGCGGTCCTTCCCAATTCAGTGACTCCAACACTTAGTCGAGGTGGTTTCTTAGAGTGGGGATTTACCCAGCATGGTAGTTTAGCTTCAGGGTCTGCCCTCTCCTATGGCTGATTGGGGGACATATGGGGAAATCTGTGCTCCAGATCTGCTTACCCCAAGGAACCATAGGAAACTGAGCAGGCTTGGGTTGCAGGAATCGGGGTCCCATTTCAGGGTGGAGAGCATGAGGCAAAGGAGTTGGGGAAGGGACTTTCTCTTGTTCTCCCCTATTAGCAGTTTGCTGCCAAGTTTGGAGACAACAGACGTCCCCATCATTCTGTCTTTAAGCAGGTCCTCTCTTTGTCCCTTGGGGGACAAAGGCAACCATCCAGCAGCAAACTCGATATGCCACTGTTTGGAAGGGTGGAATATTTGAAAGGGAAGATAAAGCCAACAGAGAGGGTTCCTGGCCTGAGCAGTCAGTAGGCTGAGAAGAAAGGATAGCCTCTCTTTCCATTTTTGGAGTTGTAGGTGGGTAGGTGGGTAGACGCACAAGGCATGGACAGAAGCAGCTACCGGTCTTGAAATGCAAGCTGCCCCATTTCCTGTTCTTCTTAGATCAGACATGAATGTATGTACACCTTCCTCGGTGGGGACAAGGAGGAGAAGGGAGGAACTTCTGGAAGCCGAGCACTGGCTTCCCTTGTGGGTTTGCTGCCTGCCCCTTCGGCAGCAGGAGAGGGCTTTACTACCAGAAGCCCTGGCCCCCTGCCCTGCCCGTCTCTCTCCATCCCTTGCTCTCCACTCCAGGCTGGTGGCACCAGCAAAGTAAAGGAGCTCCACCCCTGTACTGCTGCCATGGTGACTCAGCCAGCAGTTGTCTGGGTTGAGGTAAAGGGCTAGCTGTTCATCAACTCAGCTCACAGACGTCTGTCTTGTTAATTTCCCGCTTATGGGCTGCTTCTTTTCTCTTCTTTCTCTCTCTCTCTCTCTCTCTCTCTCTCTCTCTCTCTCTCTCTTGCCAACAGTCTTTCATAGGATTTTTGCTAATGGTGAGCAAATCTCTCTGCTCTGTGATGTGACTGTGACCTAAATATATATATATATGAGAGCATCACTTTATATATATTAAACTTCTCTCCTCCGGTGTTCCTTGCTTATGAGGCTGGCGTGTGCGTCTCAGTAGTGTAGCTCTACCCTTCCCTCATCTCTCCGCCCTCTGGAGCTCCTAACTGGAGGAGAGAAGCCTGCCCTCTTTACTTTTCTCCTCCTCCCTACAAAAGCTTTAGGCTGCACTAGTCTCTTCCCGACTCCCTTCCCCCTGCTGCATGCTGCCTCCTGCATGTGGGCCTGGGCTTTCCTCACATGTTGAGGAGCTGCCGCCGCCAGTGCTGGCACCTCCTTTCTCTCTGGCCGTGGTTGGGGCTCTGCTTGCTGTTTGCTTGTGGCTTCTCTAACCCCTTGACTGGCTGCAAAAAAGGAACAGTGCCCTGAGCCTGCAGCTGGCATATAGCAAGGGGAGCTTGGGTGAATTGCAGCAGTGAGGCTTGGAAGCGTGCTAACCGTGTCGCTGGCCTAGCCCGGGGGAGGAGGGCGAGTCAAAGCGCTGTGGGGCTTTCTAGCTTGGTGAGAGAGCCCCCACTTATTCCCTGGAGTTGCTCTGCTGGCTCCTGCTGCAATCATCATCTTGAGAAGCTCTTGGAGGCCATTGCTTTGCCATGCAAGGGACTGCTGCACTGCTGTGTCTTGGCACTGGGTGGTGGGGCGATGGAAACGGGAAGGGCCTCTCTGCTTCCATCATAGCTGGCTGCCCTCACTGTATATTAGATGTCTGTCTCTTGATCGTGTGCCCCCACCCCTCCCAAGGTTGGGAAGTGGTATGTCTGAGAAATGTGCTCCTCTCAGAAAAATGGTGTGTTAGGGAAAGCAAGGTTCTGGGATTTACCAGCTGTGCCCTTCAGGTAGGAGGTGGCTTTGGAAATAGAGCAAGAGAAGGAATGGCTTGGGTGTGGGACAGATGCTGACGGTCACCTTGGTGCTGTGAGAGTCTCCTTGACACACGTTGAAGAGGTTAAGATGGTTGGTACTGTCGTGTTTGGGTGAGTGGGAGTTGAGTCTTAGGGGTGAGAACTTGAAAGGAAAAGCCTTTTTCTTGGCCAGGGGGGAAAATAAATCCTTGTTAAAGATGCTGTCAGCATAGTGTAGCAGGCGGAAGCCAGAATTTTGGTAGTGGAAAGGTGGTGGGCATCTACCGAGAGTGGAATGACAGGAATGAGCCTGTAGCATGTCTCCAAGCATGTAGCTCCTCCAACATGGCCTCCTGTTTGTTTGTAGAAGAGGGGGCAATGAGTTCCAGTTCCCTCCTTCCACTCCAGACTCTCACTTTGCTTCCAGCGCTATTCCTGAACCCACAAACAAAATTGGCGGCCGGGGGGGGGGGGGGAGGGGGGCACTGATTTGGTTGCAGAATTGGGGGAAGCAGGAAAATGCCATTCGGCAAAGTCTGCAGATTGTTTGATCCATGCCCCTGGGTCTAGAGAGGGGCCCTGCCTGGCTGCTTCTGCTTTGGCTGATCTAGTGCGCATGGGATGTTTTCAGCAGGGCTGTCTGTTGTGTATGAGTGCCCAGTTCTGCATTTAGAGTCTAACTGCTTCAGAGGAAAAAATAAGCTCCTGGTCCTTGTGGCCCAGAGTAGGGACTAAGCAGATACCCTTGTGGTAGGGGGTGGGGGGTGTAAAGACTTCTTTTCCTGTCCCTGAAGCAGATGTGTCGATTGCACCTACACAGCAGTCACGCATCCCTGACAGAGACACTGTAGCCATCTAGGGCCTCTTCATGGTGGAGCTTTTGCTGCAGGTTATCCGTACCCTGTCTGAGTGCCGGCTAGCTCTCCATTCCAGCTTGTGTTCAAGATGCTGTCTTTCTAGCTTTGCTCTCTCTTCTTTTTCCCTCCATAGTTGGATAGCCATGGGAAAGCTCTTGTTCACCAGGACTCTGTCTTTCCTGGGGAGGTCATGTGCTGGGTGGCTGCCTGTAGGAATATGGGGGCCCCTTGGGCTGGTCACACATGAGCGTACTCGCAGGATGGATCAGTGTGGCATGTAACCCACAACACAGGACCAACTCTTCATCCACAGAAGGCTACAGATGTTCAGCTTTCCAGACCGTTTAAAGCCATGAAGTGATAGAAATTAAAGTACAAGCAATATCTCCTTATGGGGGATAAGACAATGGCTCAGTGGTAGAACACATCCTTTGCACATAGAAAGTCCCAAGTATCTCCAGTTGAAGGATCACGTAGTGGATGATATGAAAGACATCTTACCTGAAACCCTGGCTGCTGTTGCCAGTCAGAAGAGACAATATTGACCTTAATAGACCATTAAGGCATCTTCATGTATTGGGATGAAAAACTAACTTTTCTGCTTAAGGACCATGAAAAACAGGTTGCTTACCTGTAACTGGTGATCTTTGAGTGGTCATCTGTGCAGTCACACCCATGGGATTATGCACCTGTGCTGATCCGAATCGGTGGCATGCAAAGCTCACAAAGGGATTTTCGCGCCTTATTGGATCCAAAGACCTTCAAGCATATAAATAAATAAGTAGAAGGAAATAACTGCTCACTTGGTAGTTTCCTGTAACCCTGCCAGGGTTCATGTAGTTCTGTAATAAGTAGGTTTTATAGCAGTTCTCTTGCTGCCACAAAAGGAAGGAAGAAAAGAAGCTGCCTCACACCATCTAGAGGCCTTTTTGGATTAAAAGGCAACTAAGAAAAGCGAGAACAAAGGGTTCAGTCATTAGAAATTAATACAGAAGTAAATGAAGCCACGTGCCAAAAATAAGGACACCACACATGACCTTGATAGAAATTAAATCTAAAAGTAGGGAAATTATGAAATCAGAAGATTAAACAGCAAGGCAGACAGGAGTAATCTAATTTCTGAAAGACCTATTTCTAAGATTCTCTGGCTCCAGCACTTTGCCAGCTTTATGGTTAATAGCCCTTACAAAATTGTGAAATTGCTCAGAAAGAGGTACTGTGCAAGTCAGTGCTTTTGGAAATGTGCGTATGCACAATTTACTTATATTTGTTCCTTGAAGAAATTGGGGGAAATACAAGGGACATCACCTTTTTATATTGCCAGAAAAGGAAGAACTTAAACATTTGTGACAGCTGAAAGAACACTAATAGGGAATTCCCACATTTAAATTGCTTAGCTGAATTGCAGAGTCTATAGCATCAGGTACAGAAGGAGAAGATTTTATAGAACTGTTAGATGGCAAAGCAAATTGGTCAGATGAGTAACTAGTTACAGAAGTAAGTCAATTTAGAAGACAGTACCAATAATAGAAGTTACAGAAGCTGCAGCAGGAAAGCAATTAAGAACACTGAGTTATATAGAGGATAATCATGAGTTATACTGCATATGACATACCATCAAGTGTTGTAATACTTTTTCATTATAAATATGGTAGCAAATAATTAAATGAGGCAGTTAAGTGTAAAATTGGTGAACAAAAAAATTAATATTATTGCACTTCAGGAAACTTAAAATATACATAAACCTAATATAGCAAAAGGCATGATACTTCTGGTAACGCTTCATTGGGTTTCTGTTTATGTGCAAAATATGCAGTATGTTCCATCCAGTATCCATGATAATGCAAGAAGGATATTGAATGATAAAGCTGTTGAAAGGAATATTTCAACACAGGCAGATAACAATAGAATGAATTTATGCCCCTGACACAAAGTAAAAATAGTCTTGTCTCAGGTTTGGAGGATTAATTGGGGTGGGGTGCTATGAATGTGCTAATGGACAGTTTGCTGGTTGGGTAAGGAAAGAGGAAACAAGTCTCTGAAGAGCCTGTTTAATTTGGGATTTAAGAATGCTTGGAGAGCATGTGTCTTTTTCTGGTATTTAAAACATTTACTCACAGACTGAGGCCTTTCCTATTTGCACTGTATTAGTCATAAAAATGCAGTCTGTTGTGATCTAGTTATGCAGATCACACACCCATTTTGTTACAAATGCTGTTGGAATCTGAATAGTAAAGGGGTGTGGAAGTTAAATAGCATAGCACTCTAAAAAGTAAATTAGAATTTAAGATTTAAAGAAAAATACAATGGAGTAAGATTTTAAAAACAGTGCAGGGTTACATTTAGGGTGTCCCACCGTATCTGAAAGTATCTGAAGAGGTGTGAGTGCACACGAAAGCTCATACCTTGAATAAACCTTTGTGGTCTTAAAGGTGCCCCACTGGACTCAAAATTTGTTCTACTTCAGACGAACATGGCTGCCCACCTGGATCTACCTACCACTGTGTGTGAGCAGACATAAATAAGAATTCTAGCTTTCATTATGTAGTTCAAGTCAAAACCAATCATATGAATCTGCAACATGATTTTTAAATTTAGATCATTATATGTATTTGTGGTTTTACTTCTTGCCCCAACATTTACAAACGGATAAAACCTACCTATTTGTTTTCTCTCATTTCCTAGGGAAAATCACCTGAAAAACATGGATTACACCATTGAAACTAGCATGCTTGCCTCATATTACACTGATACTGCTGTTAGATTTATGACACAATGAATCTTTAGAAATGGAAATATTTCTGCAGAGAAAACTTTCCACCCCTTGTCTCTGCTTGAAAGAGCTTTTCCATCGTCTAGTCCTAGGAGTGTTGCTTAGTACATCAGTCAAATGCAGTAGCAACACGATACACTGCTAAATTCAAATGAATAGCATGAATTGGCTGTAATTTTATTTTAAAACACTAATTTGGAAAGTATTTAACTTGACTTTTCTAAAACACAGAATACTTCTAATAGAGCTTAGTTTCCCCCAAATTTCTGTCTCCCCCCTCCCCCAATTAGAAATATGTGGGTGTTCCAGATCTTTCTACCGTTATTTTTCCCTCTGAGCTTTTACATTTCTGCACGGGCAGTATTCCCCTGTAGGTAGTTTGGCTTCTAAGTTTGTTCTTCCCTCTCCTGCTGTGCCTTCTCCCAACTAGTAGTGTTCCTAGGGTTGCCAGCCTCCAGGTGGGGCCTGGGGATCTCCCGCTTTGACAACTGATTTCCAGCTGACAGAGATCAGCCCCCCTGGAGAAAATGGCTGCTTTGAAGGGTGGACTCGATAGCATTGTACTATGCCTAGGCCCCTCCCCTCCCCAAACCACACCCTCTCCTGGCTCCACCCCCAAAGTCTCCAGGTATTTTCCAACCCAGACCTGGCAACCCTAGGTGTTCCTGTCTGTGCTTCCATTCCTCCAGCTTTCTCAGGAGGGTTTCTGAGTCTCAGGGGGCTGATCCTGCATGACAAGAACTTCAGGATGTTGGTCAGTGACCACCAGATACTATTGTATCTGCAAGAGCTGTGATTTGCTTGAGGCCTGCTCTGTGTGTGGCGGTGCCCTGCTGAGGCGACTGTATAGGAACAGTCCGAGTCTTTGGTGAAAGGCCAGGGGAAGAAAAGAGGACTAGAAGAAGGTGGGCTAGCCTGAGCTGAGGCTTTGAGCCAAACAGCCTTGAGCGTGTGGCCAGAAAAAGGTAGCCTCTCCCTCCCTTGGAGCTTTTCCAGGGGGAAAAAAAAATGGAAGGAAGGGAGGTTTCTTTGCTGCCTTTCTCCCCAAGCGTTTGTTTAGAGGCTGGACTTAGACCGCTGTCTGTATCTCTCTTCTCTTCCTCCAAGAGAGCTTCAACTAAGATTGAAGTCCTGTGTGGAGTGACCCGGAAGATGCCTTTTTAGCTCGGGGCAAGGAGGTAGGCAGCAGGGCACCACCAGCAGCTCAGGATGCGTCTCCTGCTTTCGAGGCCGTGGGTGTGCGTGTGTGCGTGTGTCTGCCTGCCTGCCTTTCTGAAAAAAAGTAGTCGCTTTGCTGCAGAGCCCAGGCAAACCGTGTGCGTTGGTGCCAGCCCCATCTCCCCTCCCCCTTGCAAGTGGGAACAGTGTGCTAAGCAGCGGAAATGCAAGGCAGAGCTACACAGAGAACTGTGTAGACGGGACAGGAGCTGTCTGCTCTGCTTTCATGCAGTGTCCCTGACTGTCCTCCAGCAAGACTAAGCATGGGCCCGTTTCCACTTAGGCTTGTATGCTCTTGATGGAGAGGCTGCTTAGCCCCAGGGTTGGGGGGGGGGGAATGGCGGTGGGCTTCCCTCTTATATTCCTTCTTCCTCAGGCACTCCTGAGCTGGGTCCACCTCCTTTCCCTAGTCTTGCACTTCTGCTGTGGGGCACCAGCGAGCAGGGGAAGGGAGGTGGCTGCAGCGCCCTGTCCTCCTTGAGGCTCCCCTGTAGCTATGGACCAGGAGGAGCTTACTTTGAGCCCCACAACAACAGGAGGTGAGGCAAGGCATCGCATCTGATCAGTTATAATATTTGTCTCTTCTAGTTGCCCCAGATACCATCAACAATCACGTGAAGACATGTCGTGAGGAGCAGAAGAACCTGCACTTTTTTGCTCCGGAGTATGGCGGTATGAAAGGGAGGGGGGGACGGAAGGTGGTTGGGGACCTGCAGTTCACTGTGTGCCCGCTGCCCCGCAGACTCATTCCTGGCTGTGGAGTGTGTCTGGTGTAGTCTCTTGCCCCGAGCGTGACTCCTGGACAGTTTCAGATCTCCTTGCGCTCTCTTCACCTCTGTTGATCAGTCCTGCTCCCTCTTTTGTGTTCCAGAAGTTGCACATGTGACTACCGCTGTGGATATCTACTCCTTTGGGATGTGTGCGCTGGAGGTGAGGCGAGGACGTTTGTAGGGGGATGTGTGTGTGTGAATGTGTGTAAAACAGCTTCACAGAATGCTAGCAATGCCCTCATGGCATAAATGCTGCTCCAAGGCTTGTTCCTGGGCTCCCTTCCAAACAGGACTGAGTCTTGGGGGGGCGGGGGAGAGTTGTGCTCAGTGGTTCCTGCAGTCTCTGTCATCTCCCTCCTCCTGGGATACAGGAGAGATCAAAAACAATTCAGAATGGGAGTGGAAAATGGTTCTCCCCTGCAGTGTGTTGAAAATGCCTTGGGGGAGTAATTGCAAAGCACTGCTGCGTTCGGCCCACCCTTGCAGCTGAATATATGATTGAATGGCGGAATGAGGTGATGTGAAGGTTTTCTGTGTTGTTGTGACTAATTGGTGACAGCTGATTGACCCATGCAGCTCTTCACAGTGAGTGGTAAATGACCCTCTGTATACAAATGGTTTGTGCAACTGTATCTGAACGGCAGTTCTTTACCTGCAGATGGCAGTGCTGGAGATACAGGGAAATGGTGAATCGTCCTACGTGCCCCAAGAAGCAATTAACAATGCCATTCAGTTGCTGGAGGACCCCTTGCAACGGGTAAGGATCTGGGATGCTTCTTGCCTCCACTGGGCAAGCATGTGAGGTTCCCCCTCCAAGGAGCTGGCCCAAGATGTAACCTGTTTCCCTTCCAGGAGTTTATTCAGAAGTGCCTGGAGCTGCAGCCGAGTAAGCGTCCCACAGCTCGTGAGCTCCTCTTTCATCAGGCCCTCTTCGAAGTGCCCTCTCTGAAGCTCCTGGCAGCACACTGCATTGTGGGCCATCAGCGTGAGTATGGTCAAGCGCAGAGGGTTTACAGGCTCTAGAGGGTTGCCCAGACTGAAGCTTCATAGTAGCGTAAGGACTTATTTAGCTGACCCAGTTTCTCTACAGCTCAAGGACTGTATAGCAGATAGGCCTTTAGGGGTGTCCCATAACAGCACATCTAAGCAATCAGTACAGCTGAAACTAGTATAAAATTGCAGCCACCAGGTGTGTTGTTTGAAAATGAGGAGAGGGAACCT
>NW_015168654.1:2198856-2206741 GCF_001447785.1 Gekko japonicus
ATCTGAATCCCAGGAATATTCATCAGTATTCTGTGTCCAGGAGCAATGGCCACCCTTGTACCCTCTTGGAGACTGGCATGCAGGGCGTGAGGGTGGTGTTAGCCTCCCCCAGCATCTGGCATTTCAGGACATACTGCCTCTGACACCCCTGTCCTCCTTAAAGTTGGACTGATCTTTTCTTGTCAAGACATCCACATTAGTTGCCACCACTATGTATTGTGGCAGTGAATTCCATAAGGAAGCAGTTCTGTTGTCTGTCCAGGCTTTATTCCAGTCAATTCCATGGTGTCACCCCAGGTTCTCATGCCAGGGGCAGCACGATAGAATACCATGACCAAGTTACAGAAACAGAGGTCTGACTGCTTGTTTTGATAGCTTAGAAGGGGTGGGAGGTGCTCTGTGACAAGATGATCTTTCTGATAAAGACAGGGACACGAGATGAAAAATCCAATATGGCCATCCCCAAACAGTAACTTAAAACTCTTTCTCTTAGCAGAAATCCCTAGAAGGTGCTTGTGGTGTCTAAATATGGGTGTATTGGGTCACGAAATTAGTTATGTCAGTGTAAAATGTTTTAATGGGGAAAGTCCTCAGGAGGCAGAACTGTTTCCCCAGTATTATTCTGGAGCTTCACAGAACTTTCGCCTACTGATTTCTCTTGGACTGTGGTTCCTATAGGTCCCCAGTTAAATTAGGGGGCTCCCTCTGCAGCCTTTGCTTTATTGTGACTGATTTTGCCTGATGATATTTTTTAGCCAATGTTAGTAAAAAAGTTGGAGAAGACCCTGTAGTTCTTCCTTGATTCTTTCAGCTTAAATAAGTTTAGAAGGGCCTTCTTGAAGGACACTTGATCAGCCCCATGCAAGCTGAGTCATGGGGAGCTGCGTTCCCTTTGACTTTGATCTTGGCAGCAGGTTTGTGGGGCGAGGGATGTATTTCCTCTTACTTAAGGGCCAGCTATACAGGCACAGATCAGGGTTCTCAATGTGTGGATGAAAAAGTGGTGCTGGGAGGAAGGGTTTAGATTTGTTAGACACTGGAGAACTTTCTGGGACAAGCTGAACCTTTAAAAAGAGACAGGCTTTACTTCAACCAAAAGGGAACCAGTCTGCTGGCAATTGATATCAAAAAGCCAACAAGAGCTGGGGAGCCTCCAATTTGGGACACGTCCAAAGGGATGACTGCATAAACACTCAGAGTTATATCGATAGGAGCGTAATAGAACTTGGGAGTGAGGGCACAGTAGCAACTGAGGGCCATGTGTGGCGATTAAGGGGCCGAGGGAGGCAATGGTTACTGGAGAGGGAGACACATTATAGGTCAATGCTACAAGTCTCTGAGCCAAGATGGGGGAGCTGGAGTGCTTGGTGTTCAATGACAATTTAGGTATCTCAGAAACATGGTGGAATGGGGTAAATCTGTGGGCTGGTAGAGGTGTTGCATTAGACATCAAAGAGGACATCGAATCAAATAAGTTACAAAGCATCAGGGGAATTAACTCCCCAACAGAAGCGATATGGGTGGAAATACTGGGCCATAAAGGTTACTTAAAAGTGGGGGTGTACTATCGCCTACCTGATCAAACTCCTGAGACTGATCTTGAGATGAAGAAGAAAATAGGGGAGGTGACTAAAGCAGATAATGTTATTATACTGGGAGACTTCAACTACCCTCACATTGACTGGATAAACATGTGCTCAAGTCATGCTGTAGAAATGAGATTCGTAGACATCGTAAGGGACCATGCACTGGAACAGTTGGTCACAGAGCCACCCAGAGGGATATTGATCTTGGACTTGGTTCTGAGCTGGTCTCAAGACCTGGTGAGAGATGTAGAAGTTGTTACACCCGTTGGGAATAGGGACCACAGTGCTATTAAATTCAGCGTTCAGGTCAATGGAAAGTTACCCCTAAAGTCTAAAACTGCAACGTTTGATTTCAAAGGAGGGAACTTTTTAAAAATGAGGGGAATAATTGAGAGGGAAAAGATCTTGTGGTTGTAGAGGATAGCTCAATGAAAGTGTCACCCTAGTGTGCTGCAATGGTGAAAAAGGCAAACTCAATGTTAGGGATTATTAGGAATGGGATTGAGAATATAATGGCTAATGTTATAATGCCCCTGTATAGATTTATGGTGCGGCCTCATTTGGAATACTGTGAACAGTTTTGGTCACCATATCCCCAAAAGAACATTGCAGAGCTGGAGAGAGATGACAGAAATTTTTCTCTCTTTCCCCAAAAGACTAGAACTCGAGGACATCCAGTGAAGCTGATGGGCAGTAGATTCAGGATGGACAAAAGGAAATACTACTTGACTCAGAGAGTGATTAAAATGTGGAATTCGCTGCCAGAAGGATGTAGTGATGACCACAGGAATAAACACCTTAAAAAGGGGATTAGATGGATTCATGGAGGATAGGTCTATCAGTGGCTAGTAGCCATGACGACTGAGGGGAATTTCCGTATTCAGAGGCAGTAACCCTCTGAATCCCAGAGCCAGACGGCAACATTGAAGGCCTCGGCCTCTATGCCCTATTGTTGGCTGTCCAGAAGAATCGGTTGGCCACTGTGTGAGACCGGATGCTGGACTAGATGGACCATTGATCTGATCCAGCTGGGCTCTTCTTATGTTCTTATGATACACTGTCCAGTGATGGTGTGGACTCTCGGTACCTGGATGATAATAATGATCTCATGCTAGCAATAACCACTGTGAGCAATGTGTACATAAAATGACAAACTATTATTGACAAACTATGTATACCCCAATTCCCCCCCCCCCCCCGGGGATCACAAGCAGCTTACATTGCTCTCTGCTCGCCCTTTTTCATAAAATATGACAGGCTGTAGATTTATAAACCATCCCAGCTTGGCAAAGAAACACCCTTAACACCCACTATATAAAAAAAGCTCCGGACACTTCAGCCTGTCCTTGTGGAGGTGCTCCCATTGAACTGTTTTGCCCACCCTCTTTCTGCATCTTTTGAAGTTCCGATATTCATTTTAAGATGGAGGGAATCATAGTTATGCATGTTGTTCCCCATGTGGTTGCACCATAGATTCCTGTTAAGGAATGATGCTGGATGCTGCATCCTCAGACCCTTCAAAGGCATTTCCTAGTTAGTCACTGCTACTTCAGATCCCCTCAGAGTATACATGAAGATAGTATTTCTGCTCTAGCTTGTTGCATCACTATAAAGTTTAAACTTTCTTACACCGGATCTCTTTTTGTCGTTTTGTGGCCAGTCCACCCAATTCAGAGAGAGCCTTCTGGAGCTGTTCTTAGTCCACCTGGCTTTCCTGGCCACCTCGCTGGTCACTCCTGACTCCATGTCACGTATCGTCTAGTGGGGCCCTTTGTTTTCCCTTCCACCATGAACACTGTCCATTCTTTCTTACTCTTTGCTCTCTATCCTTTAACTGGTTGACTGTCCATCGGAGGGTCTATTGGAATCAATGTCGGTGTGCTTGAGTTACTGCTGTTAGGGCTCCTGGGTATGGAAGGCCATCCCTGGATGCCTGTGTAACTCAAAGGTTTTCTCCCCTGACAGACATGATCCCCGAGAATGCACTAGAAGAAATGACCAAGAACTTGGACATGAGTGCTGTGCTGGCTGAGATCCACCATGCTGACCGCGAGGGCATCCGCATGATGTGAGGCTCTTCTGGGAGTGCTTGGGGTGTGTCCCAGATGGGAGGACAGAATTGGGGAGCCAGTATCCATCAATTATTTAATTAGCATATTTTTAAACATCCCCCCCCCCGGAAGCTCAAGATAGGCACAGTTCTCTCCCCTCCTCCCATTTATCATCACAACAACGCTGTTGGGTAGAGGGCAAGTCACCCTCTCAGCCTGAGATTACCCAGTGGGTTTCATTGTGAGCAGGGATTTATCTCTTAGTCCAAATATCAAACCACTATGGGTTGGGAGATAGATGAGTTGAAGCCTTTACATAGATCATTGCAGGCCTGACCTATTGTTTTCTATTTATCTATTTATTTCCTACCTACAGCTTCTCCCAGTCCCCAGCACTGGAGCTAGACAAATTCTTGGAGGATGTAAGGTAAGAGAATTTGTGGAGGCATTTGGGGGGGGGGGCCGCCTTCTCCTTCTGTGGCAGCCAGGGTCCCCTCTTCAGGTCACTATGCCTGTGAAAAGGACTCTGAGAAAGCTTGTCTCAACTGACTTATTTCTTGCTGTTGTGTGAGCAAATGCTTCTCTCCCCCCTCCCCATCTCACAGGAACGGTATCTACCCTCTCACTGCCTTCGGCCTGCCACGACCTCAGCAACCACAGCAAGAGGTAGTGAAATCCCCCATCGCGCCCCCATCGGTTAAGACACCAACTCCAGAACCTGCTGAGGTGGAGACTCGCAAGGTGGGTGATTGATTCAGTCTGCCTCTCCGAGAGAGAGAGAGTCGGGACTCTGCTTGCATCTCAGCTCATAGCCGGCTTCCTCATTCTGTCCCCAGGTGGTGTTGATGCAGTGCAACATCGAGTCAGTGGAGGAGGGCGTGAAGCATCATGTATGTATCTTGTCTCCCTCGCGCTCTGTGGGTGGGTGGGACAGTGTGCTGCTCTGGGGTAGCCCGCTGCAGCCCAGAATACCCTGCTTTCCTCCTGGGCTGAGCACAGCAGCTGTATCTCAGAAGGAAGAAGCTGGGATGGGTCCCGAGGCCGGGAATTGGGGTTGAAAACACACTCTTCTTTCTTTCTTTTTCCTTCTCTCCCATCCACCAGTTAACACTGCTGCTGAAACTGGAAGACAAATTGAATCGACACCTAAGCTGTGACCTGTTGCCCAGTAAGTGTTTGCATTGGAGGACTGGGGTGGGGGGGGGGGAGACACACTGGGCTAACAAACACTCATGTGCCTGTAAGGTGATGCACATTTGGACAAAAAAAGCCCAACTTCAAGTATAGGTTAATGGGGTCTGAATTTGCTGAGACTGAGCGGGGAAAAGATCTTGGGGTTGTAGTAGATAGCTCAGTGGAAGTGTCAACCCACTGTTATGCAGCAATGAAAAAGGCAAACTCAGTGGTAGGGATTACTAGGAAATGGATTGAAAATAAAACAACCGATATTATAATGTCCCTGTATCTATCTATGGTGCAGCCTCCTTGGGAATACTGTGTACGGTTCTGGTCACTGTACTTCAGAAAGGACATTCCAGAGCTGGAAAAAGTACAGAAGAGGGCAACCAAGATGAAAGGCTGAAGAGTCTGGGACTTTTCAGTTTAGAAAAGAGACAACTAAGGGGGGGGGACAGATAGAGGTTTATAAAATTATGCATGGGTTGGAGAGAGTTGACAAAGAAATTTTTCTCCCTCTCCCAAAATACTGGAACTTGAGGGCGTCCAATGAAGCTGATGGGCAGTACAATCATGATGGACAAAAGGAAATACTTCTGTACACAGAATGGGATTAACTGTGGAGTTTGCTGCCAGAGGATGTAGTGATGGCCACGGGATTAGACAGCTTTAAAAGGGGGTTACATAGATTCTCGGAGGATAGATCTGTCTGCTACTAGCCATGGTGGCTGAGAGGAACCTCCACATTCAGAGGCAGTAAACTTCTGGATCCCAGGGCCAGAAGGCGGCATCAAAGGAAGGTCTTGGCCTCTGTGCTGTATAGTTGGCCCTTCAGAGGAACTGGTTGGGCACTTTGAGAGAAAGGATACAGACTAGATGGACCACTGGTTTGATCCAGCAGGGCTCTTCTTTTATTCTTATACCTGTTCTCTCCACCTCTCCCAGATGACAATATCCAGGAACTGGCAGCAGAATTGGTCCAGCTGGGATTCATCAGCGAGGTAGGAGCTCTCCTCTCATCCACCCACCTGCAAGGGTGCTTTTGCGCCACATCCCTTATGCCTCTCCCACCTTGGCTGCTAAATCAGTCCTGATGGGGGTTAGCCTAACTGTAGTCCACACCCAGCAGGGCACAACCCGCTCCCAAAACTCATTGCCCTCTTCTTCCCCCATGCAGGCTGATCAGAGCCGACTAAGCTGTTTACTTGAAGAGGCATTCAGCAAGTTCTTCTACTCACGGAACGGGGCGCTGGCAGCAGTCACCGTGTCATCTTAAGGGCTGCCCTGTTACCGCCGGCATCCCTGCTCTGCGTCTCTGCATCTGTGTAGGATAACACCCGAGGCCTGCCGCCTCCACTGATGCCGTGCTTGGTTGTGCCTCCCGCATGTGTTGTAGCTGTGTCTCGCAGACAATCGCTGCCACCGTTGGGGGGAGGGGGGGGGCGAGGCAAAAGGGGGGAGGCTGTGTGCCTCGTCAGTATTATTTCCCTGTGGCCAACGGCCTCCCCTAGGCTCACACGCATGGAGTTTTGTTTTGCTTGAATTGTACAGAGTTTTTTTTGCACAGCACAGAGATGTCTGTCTTTATTTAAAGGTTAGGAGGGAGGGGGGGAAGAAATCGGATTCCAACCCACATGCTGTCTCCAGACCCGCAGGCACTCCTCCTTCCTCCCCTATCCACCATGGCTTCACCCACAAGGGAGGGGGCTGTCTTTTGACGGGGCTTCCCATATGGGTCATGCAAAAGTGAGGCCTTGTCTGGAGGGGGAGAGGCAGGCAGCCGTAAAGGTTCCAGGTGCAACAGGCAGTAGGTAGGGGGAGCCCAGCATGCCACCTGGGGCTGGACGGCTCTGGGGATGTGGCGCTGTCTCCCTCTCCTGGCTTCCCAGTCTGGTTCCTGCAAGCTGGGCCCTCTCCCCCCCACCCTCCTCAGCAGGGCCGTGAACGGTGCCCCCCCCTCTCCTGCGCTGGGGCCTCTCCAAGTGTCATTTCTGTTCCTATTTTTAA
The DNA here is from genome assembly GCF_001447785.1 of Gekko japonicus. Classification (NCBI taxonomy): domain Eukaryota; kingdom Metazoa; phylum Chordata; class Lepidosauria; order Squamata; family Gekkonidae; genus Gekko; species Gekko japonicus. The sequence continues at coordinate 2,205,677 of NW_015168654.1, forward strand.
TAAACTGTTTTGTAAATAAGCAACTGGAACCTGTTTGTGACTGGCTTGCCCTTGCCTGGAACTTGGGAAAGGGGGCTGGTGTGACGACACTTCGGCTTCATTCATCGCTCTCCTCCCAAGACCTGCTCACCACCACCACCCCCGCAGCAAAGATGAGAATCTCAGCTTCCAGTTCTAGATTTATTTGTTTTTTGAATCAGGGATTTCTTTGCCATTTTTTCCCTCTCACCAGAGATCTCCAGATAGTGCTGCTGTGTCGTCCTCCCCTTTTGTCCTCACAACAGCGCTGAGATCAGCTGGGCCGAGAGAAAGCAAGTTGCCCCAGTTCAGGCAGTGAGCTTCCAGATGTGGGGAGTGCCTTGTTAAAAGACCAGGGCAGTTCTGCACACCTCTGTCAGGCAGGAGCATACGTTCTGCTGTTTGTGGAGTTGAAAGGAAAAGGCTAAAGGAGGGCTGGGGACAGTTTGGACGCCCCTTCCTTGTACCAAGAGAAGCTGAGTCCAGAAACCAGTAGTAACTCCCATCAGGTAAATGGGCTTGAGAGGAAAGAAGCAGACATGGCATTCAGCTCCCACCCTCCTCTTCTGATGCTTGCTTCTCTAGGCATTGCCACCGCTTAAGTCCCTTTCAGTATCAAGAAAAGTATGCCCTTTTAAATGAAATTGTGCGTTTTCCAGCAGCTGGATTCTGTACCCAGGTACTTCTCTCCCTTTTCTCTGCATTGGCAGGGCATTGTAGAACACACGCAGAACAGGCAACACTCACACAGATTCTGTGTCTCCTGTAGTTGATCTCCTCCTCTGACCAGGGAAGGGTTTTGTGGGCAACACCCAGTGTCTTCTTGGCTCCAGGCTGGCGGACTTGAGGGGGAACTAAGAGGTGCTGCAGTGCCTGGCACGAACAGGTGCTTGGGAGGAGTTTTTCTTCTTTCAGGATTGGATCTTAGCTGTGATGGCTTACTTTCAGAAAGTAAGAAAGTACTTGGGAACCTTTATCAAAAGTTATCTAGATTTTTAGGTGGAAAAACCTGCTAGCTGGTGCCGTCAAGTCGCAGCCAACTTATGG
>NW_015168654.1:2206780-2243385 GCF_001447785.1 Gekko japonicus
CTGGGACTGAAAACAATATACCTGCTGTCTTGCTAGGATTTAGACCTCTTAACACTGCAAGCCTGCTGTTAAACAGCAAAGTTAGAACCCTGTATGGTGTGTCTGAGAAGAGCACAGTTGGGACAGCGACCTACTTTGTTACAGAAGACCAGGGCTAAAGCAGCTGAAAGAAAAAAGAAACCCTTGCAGGATGGTGGCCTAGCATTTGTGGAGTCTGGATTGGTAGGGACGAGAGGTTCTATAGCTGAAGGCTAGAAATCTTAGTCCAAAGCGGCTGGCTCTCAAACCCGTTCCAAACCATCATACAAATGTGGTGTGATCCAGATCATTCTCTGAGGCACCAGACAAAGGCCTGAGACTAAGGAAGAGCAAAGATACACACTTTTACTTGCAAAAGTATTTAAAAACTGGTACAAAAGATTAGTGATACGTTTTATACAGGACTTCTCCAAAGCTTTTCTCATTATCTTTACTAACCAGGGCCAACCTGCTTAGCTTCAGGCTAGCCTGCCCCCCCCTCCCCCCAATATCTAGCAATTGGTATTAAGAGGCATACTGCCTTGAGCACAGAGGTTCTAGGCCTAGATTCAGCTGTGTTGGTCTGAAACAGCAGAACAAAGCGTGTGAAAACTCTTAAGACAGTGACACATTGTGTGAATACTGAGCCTGATCATTTGGGCCATCCAGCTAGGCCACTGGCAGCCATTCTCAGGAAAATTTTTATAGCAGCCTTGCTGGGTGAGGCTTCTGCAGGTAGAAAAACTGGGAATGGAACCTAGGGCAGCCTGCCTGCAAAGTAGATGCTCTGTGACCAAATTTTAGATCTAGCTCAAATCTACTGCTTGCTCATTTTACTGCATTTAGTAGTACCACCTAGTGTTAAAAGTTTCCCTTTCTCCACTTTTCCCATCTCCTGTTCAAAACTATCCAGCTGCCTTCTTCAATGTGGAGAACTAGATTTTCTGTGATCAGCTAAAACTGGGAGGGGAGATAGCTTTTTATAAAGGGTACCACATGGAGGCAGGGGCGTAAACTACAGGGGGGCAACAGAGCTCAAGCCACCCCCAGATTTCCCAGTGAGAGGCAACGCAGCCCTCCCCCCCACCTGCCAGGTAGCATCATGAAGCTGCTCAGTCTGCAAGGTTCTCCAGTTCAGTCAGTTCTGTTTGTTTTCATAGCAGTTTTAAGTTCCTAGGAAGCCCAGGGCTGGTTTTGTTTGTTTTGGTAAAGATTAGAGGGGGAGGGGACCTTCAGTGGATAGTACTGCCTGTGAAGAAACAGAGAAAGAGCGTGGAAGAGGGAAGAGAAAGATCAATCCATCTCGCCTTGAAGAATGTATTTCGTGTAGCCTTCAGCACAGACTCTTATGTAAGTACAGCTAGGTTCAAGACCAGTAAGCACCTCAGAGACCAACAAGAATTTGGTGGTATAACCTTTGGAGAGTCAAAGCTCCCTTTGTTGGTATCTGGCGAAGTAAGCATTGGCTCTCAAAATCTTATACTGCCAAATTTTGTTGGAGCTGCGGTGGCTCAAGCGGTTAAGACGCTGAACTGCAGGCTGTGGAAGGTCAGTAGTTCAGCAGTTCGAGACCCGGGTGCCGCATGACGGAGTGAGCTCCCGGCTCTAGTTCCAGCTCCTGCCAACCTAGCAGTTCGAGAGCAAGAAATTGCAATTAGATAAATAGGGACCACTTCGGTGGGAAGGTGACAGCGTCCCATGCACCTTGGTGTTTAGTCATGCCGGCCACACGACCACGGAAACGTCTTCGGACAGCGCTGGCTCTTCGGCTTTGAAACGGAGATGAGCACCGCAACCCTAGAGTCGGACTCGACTGGCTTTCGAGCAAGGGAATCTTTACCTTTAAGGTGCTACTGAACTCAAATCTAGCCGTTGTACTGCAGGCCAACAAAGTTATCCCCTGAAATTATCTGACGTAAGTAATGGATCGAGAGAATTATGTTTTGCCTTCCCAGATGGCATGCGGAGAATTGCATTATTGCTGCATTCTGGTGGCCCTGCCTTAGAGAAAGAAATGGTCCCATCTCCATTTTATCTTTAGCCATGGGTGTGGGGGAGTGTTACCAAGGACCCCCTTCCTACCTAGATGTGTGTTGTCTGCCCTGATTCCATCCTGGCTGAATTTGCCTTGGCAGCCGTGTTAGGAGCAAGCAATGCTTTGCATTGGAGAAGGTGAGGCTAAGGCTGTCCTCAGGCTAAACTAAAGAGTGGCCAAAGCCTTGGGCAGGAGACTGATCCACTGACAGAATATGTGCATGCTTACCCATTGCCACAGGGGCTTGCAAAGCCAGGTACCCACCTTCATCTATCGACAGCAAACACACGTCTTTCTGAGTGCAAAATCTGATTACTGTCAAGCAGCCAGGTGAGCTGATTCCCTTTTGCTGACCTTCCGTCAATCAATAAAGAGTATTATTATTTTAAAAATGTCTCCTTGCCTACCAGCACTACCCCAGGCATGGAGGAAGCCACCACTCTGCCATCCATTTTCTCCACCCTCCCTGGATGCAGTCTGCTTTTATCACCTTTCTAGGAAGCCCCCCCCCCCCCCCTTTCATAGATTCTCATCCTGGACTCACCCTGAATTCCTGGACCTGATTTCTTTGAAACTATTTTGTTCTGGTTCCTATAACTATCACTTGCTCTGCTAGCCAAAAACTGTCTGGTCTCAGCCTCTCCATGGGCCCAAAGGCTGCCAATTCCACTTTTCTTTCTTTGGGACTTTAGGACATTTACTTGCCACGCAAGAGTACCCTTCTACTGCTGGCTTCACTTTTTCCTTGGAATCTTTGGAAGTTTCGCCTAAAGCTCCTACTCTCAACCTGTGGATTATCAAAATGGACAATGTACTACTGGAAGTTAAGGTGATTTTGGTGTCCAGGGATTTGCAGCTTCAGAGAAAAAGAAATGGACGGGATGGGAATACTGAGTATCCACTGTGTGAGTGGTGTAGTTGTTTAAGAGTTGGTCCAAGACTGTGGAGACCAAAGTTCAAATCCCCACTTAATCATGAAGTGCACTATGTGATCTCGGGGCTATCATACTCGCAGCCTAAGTTGTGAGGAAAAGAGAGGAGGAGGAGGAAGTATTTCCTTTCATACATGAATGAAATATTTACTCAGATTGTCTCAGTGAAGAAGTTCATGACATCTTTCTTCTTGCAGTGTCCTCTGTCTTTCAACATGGATTCTGTAAGGGAAGGTCTGGTCTCACTAACCTTTTAAGAGTTTTTTGAGGGGGCGAACAAATGCGGACAGGGGTGACCCAGTAGATGTTGTCTACCTAGACTTCCAGACATTTTTTATAAAGTTCCTCAACAAAGGCTCCTGTGTAAACTCAGCAGTCATGGGATAAGAGGACAAGTTCTCTTCTGGATTAAACTTGGTTGACTCAGCGTGCAACTGAAAAAAGGCAAATGCTATGCTGGGGATTATTAGGAAAGATTGAAAACAAATCAGCCAGTATCATAATGCCCCTGTATAAATCAATGGTGCGGCCTTATTTGGAATACTGTGTACAGTTCTGGTCATTGCACCTCAAAAAAGATAGCATTGGAAAAGGTGCAGAAAGGGCAACAAAAATTATTAAAAGGATGGAACACCTTCCCTACAAAGAAAGGTTAAAGAGGTTAGGACTTTTTAGCCTGGAGAAACAACAACTGAGGGGTGACATAACAGGTTTACAAAATTATGCATGGGATAGAGAAGGCAGAGAAAGAAGTACTTTTCTCCATTTCTCACAATGCAAGAACTTGTGGGCATTCAATTAAAGTAATAAGCAGTAGGCTTAGAATAAACAAAAGGAAGTACTTCAACCAAACAATAACACATGGAATTCCCTGCTGCAGGAAGTGGTGCTGACTACAAGCATAGATTGGATAAAAATGGTCCATCAGTGGCTATCAGGCACAAGGTATGGATGGAAGACTATGCCTGGGGCAGTGATGCTGTCTTCTTGGTGCTTGGGGGGGCAGCAGTGGGTGGGCTTCTGGAGTTTTGGCCTTGCTGGTGGACTTCCTGATGGCACCTGGGTTTTGACTACTGTGTGATACAGAGTGTTGGACTGGATGGGCCACTGGCCTGACCCACCATGGTGTCTCTTATGTTCTTATGACTCAGATTCAGATTATTATGAGTGAAAAAAATATTTTTAAAACCACAGAACTGTTGATGGCATATGATTTCTGGAAATACAAATAACTAGGAAAAAGGTTCGTTGTGGAAATAAATACAACGAGCTCTAGAAAGAGGCTCTGGGCGGGTGTCACTGCCTTGGACACTCAGTGTCAATTTGCTGTGGCGACCTCAGCAGGGTATAATGACACTGAGTCCACCATTTTTCCAGAGGAACTGATCTTTGCTACCTAAAGAACAGTTGTAATTATGAGTGATCTCCAGCCCTCACCTGGAGATTGGCGACAATGGTTCCCCAGAAGGGAATGGTTGGTTTGGAGGGTGGAGTCTATGGCTTTGTACCTGTCTGAGGTCCCACGCCTCCTGAAACCTCACCCTCTCCAGGCTCCATCCCTCACCTCTCCAGGAATTTCCCACCTGGAGTTGGCAACCATATCTCCTTCCCAGCCAATCATCAACTGACCCCTGCAGCCTCTCTCGTGCTGTCATACGGGGCACCTCAGCATATAAGGATACAGAGCCCACCATTTTCTCCAGGGGAACTGATCTCTGCCATCTGGAAAGCAGTTGTAATTCTGAGTGATCTCCAGCCCTCACCTGGAGATTGGACACATTTTACCTCAGAACAGCAAACTGTTTAGAATGTTAGAGGCAAAAGCCAATCAAGTCGCATATGCAAACGACCTCTGTGTTCCGAGGCAAAGGCCAATGAGGCTGCATATGCAAATAACCTCTGTGTTCTAACTGGCTGGAGGGGGGGGGAGAGGAACAGTAAACTGTTTAGAATGTTGGAGGTTAAACTTCAAGCAATGCAGCCAGTGGATAGGGACAGATTCTGAGTGGCACACCAGGGCGCCAACCAATTCCGGGGCGTGTGGAATATTCTAGAGAAGTGCCACCACCACCATTCGGCTTTTATATATAAGGGAGATTGCCCAGTGGCCCATTACATGAAATAGGATTGTAGGCTAGATGGATCACTGCCCTGGTTCAGAAGAAAAACAGCAGTACACCTATGAATTTCACCACAAAGGAACCAAAGTACTTTCAGAGGAGGCAGAGAGAGAAAGGGTTTGTACTTTGTGCTCCTCCTTTCCCAAGCCAAGGTGTTCTGTATGCAATTCAGGATTGCCAGCCAGCCTCCAGGTGGGGGCTGGAGATCTTCTGACCTGGAATTACAGCTGATCGGCAGACTCCAGAGAGGTCAGCTCCCCTAAAGAAAACGCTGCTTTAGAGGGTGGACACCATAGCACTATATCCCTAATCTTCAGACATTTCCCAACCCGGAGCTGGCAACCACAGCATCCATGTTAGTGACCCTGAGAGTAAAAATACAGGTCGGGGGGGCCAAGGGCCGAAGCTTTTGTGGGATTTGCTCCGTTGCAGTCCCGGCACTGCGGATGAGAGCCTCGTCGATGGAGTCGGTAGAAATCCAAAGTGCCGCCTCCTGCCAGTGACCCAAAGGCATCTTGGGGTACCTTAAAGAGGATTTCTTGAAGCAGAAGCTTGAGATACCTGAAGTGGCAGGGAGTTCCCGCGACTGCTGTTGGAGACTCCCCCCGGGAGGCGGGACGCAGCCAGAACGCCCTGCCTTTCCAGCTCCTCGGGGCTGAGGAAAACGCCCTGCAAGGGGGGCGGCCCGACGTCCAGCCTACACGGGGGTGGTTGGGCGGGAAGCCAAGCGTTTCTTCGGTTCCTCCCCCGCCCCGGCCGCTGACTGCTGCTCATTTGCCTGTCCTCGGAGGAGCTGCAGGCTCGCCTCCCGCAAGGGCGGTTGGGACAAGGCTGCCAGGCGGAAGCGGGATGGGGCGTAGCGGCGCCGGACTCTGCGGCTTCGGTGAGCGCGCCGTCTCCTTCTGGCCCCCCCCCACCCCCCACCCCGCCTGCAAGCTCAGGTCCTGTCGCCTCGCCCCGAGGGACCCCCGCCGGGCTGATCCGTGCCATCCCCCCCCCCAGCCTGCTCTCCCCCCACCAATTTATTAAGCAGCCTGCCTGTTGCTGAAACCGCCGCCCGATTTCCGCCCCAGCCGTCTGTAGGGTTTTCACGGCCAGAGATGAACAGAGGTAGTTACCATTGCCTGCCTCTGCATAGCAACGCTGGACTTCCAAGGCAGTCGCCCATCGAAATACCGTCTAGGGCCGACCCTGCTTAGCTTCCCAGCACTGTTCCCTCTAAGCTGAGTTAGTGTGAGCCAGCTCACAGTTTTTTAGCCCCCGACTCACACATTTTTGTCTTAGCTCAGGAAGGATGGCTCCAGAGCAAACTAATGTATGCAGCAGCCAAATCGCTCGCTCACAATGCAGAATTTTTGTTCACAAGACTCCACAGCTTAGAGGGAGCATTGCTTCCCAGACAGATTGGTATCAGGCTAGCCTGGGTGTTTTCTGACTGAAGCTCCCCAGCCGGCAGGGTCTCAAGTAATTACTCCCAGCATTCTACAATTAGGGATACATCAATCTCCAGTGTTGACATATTTATTTCCTTCACTGTTTCCACCCCAGAACTGAACCCAAACAAATGGCTACCACACAAACTAAGCTTATTATTCCTATTTGATTCTTGTATACGTTAAAACATTTTCATTATGTTGTATAATAATTTACTGCTCACCAATGCTCCCGCTAAGCTGTGGAGTCTTGTGAGCAAAAATTCAACTTGGTGAGCTACTGGCATTAAAGTTGTGAGCGAGCGATTTGGCTACTGCATAAATCAATTTGCTCTGGAGCCATCCTTTTTGAGCTAAGACAAAAATGTGTGAGCCGGAGGCTAAAAAACTGTGAGCTAGCTCACACTAACTCAGCTTAGAGGGGACACTGCTGCTCACCCTCTATATGTATGGACTGGTAATTTCCAATTTTGTTTCTGTCTCTGTCTTGACTCTAGTTGGCCCTTCTTAGCAACTAACTCCCCCCTCTCTCTTGCTATATGTAAGGGTTGAGGAAATTCTGTTCCCCTGTGTCTGAGGAAGTGTGCTTGCACACGAAAGATTATACCCAGAATAAAACTTTGCTGGTCTTAAAGGTGCCACTGGACTCAAACTGTGTTCTACTGCTTCAGACCAACACGGCTTCCCAGTAGATGTTGTCTACCTAGACTTCCAAACACAGCTACCCACCTGGATCTGATATATTCCTGCAAGCGCTTGGTTAGATATGCTCCCTGGGGCTTCTGCATTTCTGCTGCCTTCTCCACAGAAGCCCTGTTCCACCCCCTAACTTGCATCTCCCCCCCCCTCCATGTGACTTTTGCAGATGCAAGGCATGGGCTCCAGCGGCTGATGAGCAGTGGCATCTCACTGGTGGTGATCGGCCACTTGAATTTGGTGCTGGGTGCCATTGTCCACGGCTCTGTTCTGCGCCACGTGGCCCGACCCAACCACACCATCACTTCTGAGTATGCCGTGGCCAACATCATTGCTGTGGTCTCTGGTTTTTTGGTGAGTGATCTCGGAAGAGATTTTAGGGTTAAAAATCAGGGGCATCCAAATGACCAGGTAGTCCGAAATGCGGCACAGTGGGACAGATGCTTCTTGTGGCCTACACAGGAGCAAGTACGTTGCATTGTGGGCAAAGATGGTGGTGAAAGGAAGGATGGGGCTGGGGGCGGACCCTGGCTCCCTGCTGCAGGATTTGAGCCTGTGGGTCAGCCTGCCCCTCCAGCTGTGTCTAGGTAGGAGGGGGCATTTACATCTGGCTGCACCAATGACCACCCCTCCTGTCTGGTTTTCCTAGAGCATTGCTACAGGCATTGTAGCTATCCTGGTGTCTCGGAATCTCTCCCACCGCCCTCTGGTGAGTGCCCATTCCTAGCCCGGAAGTTGCCCTGGAACCACTCCTTCTCTTGCCCAGACTTTGCTCCTTGCAGGGCCTCATTCCAGCAGCGGGCACCGCACCTGGCCTACTAGCAGGCCTTCTGCCAGGAGCTGCCAGCCCCTCCCAAGCCCGCCACTCTTTGCCTTTCAAGGTGTGGCCCAGTCTCCGGGCATGCTCACGTCAATTTCCAGACAAACGTCTAAGCTGATCTCTGATGTGTGTTGAAAGACTGTGGGTTCAGACCCAGTGAGTGAGGCACCTGCTCCCTCAGGTCCCGGCTGTCTCTCTTCCTCCACTGGTAGCACCTTTGCACTCTGGTCTTTGCAGAGATGCTCAGCGGAGTTGCTCCCTTCCCCCAGCGGTAGCAGCCCAGGGGGATACTCCAGGACTAAGCTACAGCTTCCCTGTCCCTGCCATTCTCTATCTGTTTTCAGTTTTGGGTCTTGCTTGTGGTCGCCCTGGCAAATGCCTTAATCTCGGGAGCCTGCTGTGTGGGACTGGCAGTCGCCATCTCTCTCACCGTTGCCAATGGTGGCCGCCACCTCCTTGCTGGATGCAACAGTTCTGCCCTTCCAGCTGAGACACACATCACGACCAACGAGTGCCCTTTTGACACCACCCGCATCTATGTGAGTGGACGCCTGCATGCTGCCGCTACGATCATTTACCTTTCACCTTGAATCCCCTGGCTCGGCCATCCGACTCACACCCCTCTGCCCTGCAGGATACGGCTCTGGTCCTTTGGCTCGCCTCCTTAGTGATGGCAGCAGTGGAGGCTGGTCTCTCCGCCTGGTGCTGCGCAGCATTGCTTTCCCTGCGTGGAATTGGTCCCTGCGCTGCTTCCTACAAAGTGGTCTTGGTAAGAGAGTCCTCTGGCTCCCCTTTTGAGGTACGGCTTCTGCAGTATTTTCTTCAGCTGAGCCCCCCAAGATGTGTGTGTGTGTGTGGGGGGGGGTGTAGGTGAGGAAATGGGCTCCCCAAGCCCCATCTACCACCATGCTTGACTCTCTCGTGCCTTCTCCTTGTCCTCTCTTTCCAGCTCCAGGAGCCAACTCCACAGAAAGAGGCTGCAGAGGAAGGCTGTGGAGGCGAGCCTCATCACCAGCTGCTGCTTGAAGTGGCCAAAAGACCCTCCTAGGAAGGAGAAGTGGGCTCAGGGAAAGACCAGCAGCACCCTACCCAGGGGGGTTCTTCCGCCAAACTGGAGAAGAACTTTGAAGGACAACAAGGTTCCCGGGAGCTGTCTTGCAAAAACCAGAAGAGACACTATGAAGCCAGTTTACCAGGGCCGACCCACCCACAGCCCAGCCACTCACAGATGAGACAGATTCCCAGAGCACATCCCTGCACACTTCTAGAGCACAGGTGTCAAACAGAAGGCCCAGGGGCTGGAAGTGGCCTGTCCAGGGCTCTTATGCGGCCCATGACCAACTAGTGCAAGGGAGGGAACAGGAGACTGCTTGGGGGGGAGTGGGTGGAGCCACTCTGATTGTGGCTTCAGCATGGCGGAACAGCCTTGTTTGCAGCAGCCAAGCAGTGTGGGAGCGTCTTGCCCAGTGCTGCACAGCTGGCTCTCCAGTCCTTACGGATTTTCCTTTGCACACACACACACCCTGCCCATGGGGGCCTTGCAGTGAGGACACACCAACTCAGAGCTTACCAACTGCTGTCCTTTATACAGTTTCTATCTCTGGTACCTGGCATTCTGTTTTATGGCACACATGGCCTTGCCCAACAAAGTGACGTTTATGTCAGATGTAGCCCTCATAACAAATGTCAGCATTTAAAAAAATACATGATGCAGAGCAAGAAGATCAGTAGTCTTTAGGCTCTAAGCCCCAAGAAATCAAATCTACAGGCCAACACCAGCCCCCAGCCTCCTCTTTGCACTATAATCTTTTAAATTACCAGGAGACTTCTGAGTGTGTAGAACTGGTCTTTCCCCACCACCATTGTCCCTCAGCCAGCCCTTGTGTATCTGGAATGAAGGGAAGGGCCAAGTCAGGCACAAAACAGCACATAAGCTTTCCAGTTCTCCACAATTCTTTATTAGGCTAGATGCTAACAAAATAAATAAACGCTTCCTTGTGTTAAAAGCCCCTTTAAGCTGAACTCTGTAGCACTGCAGGGGATGGGTGGTTAGAACCTCTCTCTGTGCTATGTTCTCTGCTTGCAAGGAGATTGGTCTCAACAGTATCCCCCATTCTACCATCTCATTCAGCTGCTTGTGTTGATTCACAGAACCCCTGCCTCTTTACAACCTTGCTATAATCAGCATGTATCATTATCCCAGGTTCTAAAGAGCATCTCTTACCTTTATCTCCCTCTTCATCAACCAGGATAGGGCAGGATAGCTAGAGAGGCCATAACATTCAAAGCCCTGCCAAAGTAGGGACCGTGAGGACCCTAACAGAATCACCCTACGTATAAGGGCAAGCTTCAAGCTCAGTAGCACCTTAAAGACCAACAAGGTTTGACTCTCGAAAACGTATACCCTGGAAATTTTTTCGGTGTCTAATATGCTACGGGACTCGAATCCTGCTCTTCTACTTCAGGCCAGTACAGCTACCCACCTGAAACTATCCTATGTATATTTACTCAAAAGTAAGCCCCACTTTGTTCAGTGGGACACTCTCAGGTAAGTGCGCAAAGGACAGAAGACAAAGCAACACACCTTGCAAACGTGGGAGTGGCTGAGTTAGAAGGCACCTGAAGGCTGCCCTGAGACAGTTGGGGGGGGGGGGAGTAAAGGGTGCTCAGGCTTCCCACGCTAGAGCCAGCCAGCAGTGCTGAGAAACTCCTTTATGCAACTGAATCTGGCTTCTACAGCAGGAAGCCTGTGTGTCCCCTGCATCCTTCTCCCCCTTTGCGCTCTTTCCTCAACGCAAGGCACCTCAGCTCCTGTGACCATGAGACGCAGGGCACCTGGTGGAACGCAGGCTGGCAATGGAGAAAGGGGAGCAAAACCGCCATCCCACTGTGGCCAGCTTGCTCTTTTCTTGGATTGCCCACAGATGGCTGTCCTGGCAGGGGCTTTACCCTCTCTTCTCTGCAGCCACCCAAGTGTTGAGATGAGAGCACAGAGGAGGGTGGGGGGCTGTTGGCGAGGAGGGGCCTTTTACTCCCATCCCTGGCACGAGGCCCACAGCTCAGGGAGGCTTGCGGCTTACCCTTCCTCCTGTCCCTCCAGCTGTCGGCTTTTTCGAGGCAGAAACCACTAGCTGTACTGGGCAATGGAGCGGGCACTAAATGGGGCAGTGGTGCTCAGAAGAGCTGCAGGTGGCATGCCGAAGAGTCACGTGGCTTCCGAGCCACTGAGTGAACATCCCTGGTCTAAAACTATAGTAGACATGAGCTGCCTTCCCAGCAATAGTTGGAGGAAACGCAGAAGCCAGGGAAAGCAGGGCGGGGCCACCCCCCACAAAGACAGGAACCAGAGTAGTACAGAGAATATATATGTTTAATTACTGGAGAATAAATAGCAAGGGAGGGGGGCCCCTTCCTGGAAGGGAACAGTCTGTGGCGGGTGTGGAGCAGGAGACCCCGGCTCACTGGAAGGAGAAGCTGGTGGTGGGTAGCCCCCCACACCACTGGTTGATGAACTTGAGGACATCCTGGCAGGCGGGACTGTGTGACATCTGCGAGGGAGGGCAAGACAAAAGCCGGGGGGGAATAAGAGCTGGCCGTGCTGTCATAGGCAGCCCAGGGGCTGAGCCTTGCTCTTCCAGCCCCGCTCCATCGCTTTCTGCACTCTTCCCACCCTGCACACCTTCTCCCCTCCCCCCAATCCACCCTCACCTTAACAGCCATCAGAAACTTGTTCCAACTTTCCTTGTTGGCTTGCTTGCCGGGCCGCTTGAATTCCACTTTGTTCCTCAGCACAGGATAGCCTGGGAAAGGGGAAGAGAGATTCAGGACTTCTGATGCCCCACTTGTTTTTCTTGAGGTACGGGGCAATGTTCCCTCTAAGCTGTGGGGCCTTGTGAGCAAAAATTCTACTTTGTGAGTGACTGGCATTAAAGTTGTGAGCAAGCTGTTTGGCTACTGCATTAATTAGTTTGCTCTGGAGCCATCCTTCCTGAGCTAAGACAAAAATGTGTGAGCCAGAGGCTAAAAAACTGTGAGCTAGCTCACACCAACTCAGCTTAGAGGGAACACTGGTACGGGGTCTGACTCCCAGGAGCCGAGGAGAAGGTCCTCTCCCCTCCTTTCTGCCTGGGATGGAGGCAAGGCTTTCCTCCTGTGCAGGTTATGCTGGGCTCATGACTCAGTTGGCAACCCTGTACGTATGCTTCCTGGAAAGCAAATCCTCAAAGGGAAGGGAAATGGGGCAGCTCCCAGCAGCGACACACAAATCCTCCTAGACCAGCCGCCTTTGATAGGTATGAGCAGCTGGAAAACACTGGTTATTTATGTATTTATTAAATGTATACCCTGCCCTACCCCAAAAATGGGCATCAGATGGCTTACAACATAAAACCAACAAACAATAAAACAATGAATAGCAGTAGCAGAGAAAACCAAGACCCAAGCCTCATGAAATAATTACCCCAAGAAATTCCAGTGCCGAAGTAATACCCAGGACAGCAGGGCACTGGAAAAGGTCATGAACAGAGCCATGGGCAGGACCGGGGGGTGGGGGGGATGTTTTTAGAAAGTTTTTAGAAAGTTCTGTTCCCCACCGCAGCTCAAAAAGAACCCCCCAAAGTGGGTCTCCAGCAAGGACTTTGAGCTAGTCCAAAATATTATATACTCAGTAGGACTGTCACTCGGTTACAAGTGGACAATCGTGCACTTCAATTGATTTGTGTATTGATTAAATTTGGACACATGGCCGTAAGTCAAACGAGGCAACGAGGCACTCGGCTCCTCGCGGGGAAGGGCAGGGGCCCAAGTTGCAAAGAGGAGAGACCTCGGGGCTCTTTCCTTGAAGGGTGTGCTGAGGATGGCGCACCAGCACTTGGCTGTGCCTCAGTCCTAGCGGCAGGCAGGTGCCCTTGAAACACAGCGTTCCCTCGGCTCTCTCACAGGAGGGGATGCCTCTTCTGAGATGGAGCAGGCTTCCTGGCACAGTGCAGCACTATACTCAAATCCAGAAGGCATCATTTACAAAGAGGCATTTTCCTCCTGAGAGAAGAAAGGGAATGCCTCCTCCAAGGGCACTTTTTGGAAGCGCGCATATTTTTGCTCTCAAATAAATGTGCTGTATATTTTAACCAATCCTGATGCTTTGCATGATCGATCATCCAACCCTCCTGCATGTAAGAGAACTTGAGACCAGGACCAAGAGGGATGCGGTCAGTGTGGCTTAGGCTGAAACGTGAGACATGAAACACCAGCCGGATGAAGAAGGGCAGAGAGCCCTCTGCAAGACTGCTTTTAGCTCCAGGGCCACCCCTCTTTGCCACCCTCAGCGCTGCCTCCGCCCCCAGCCGCTCTGCCCTCTCCTCACCTGTGATAAGGCAGGGCAGGGAGCGCACACCTGTGCTCACCGCCACTAGCGAGGCCTCATAGCTGTCACGCTCGTCCCGCGGCAGCACCTGCTCCAGCCGCTGGTCCATGGACATGGTGAGCACCCAGTCGCGGATCTCCTCCCGCTGCTCTTCCTGCCACACATGAGCAAGCCCTCTTAGTGAGACCGAATGCGCCGTATGCCCAGTGGTGGGACAGGAGGGGACTATCGGGGGGGGGGGGTGTTCGTCAGTGTGCAAGTGGGATGGGCAAGGACCATCCTCCCCTCCCTGGCCCTTGGGAGCCTCAGCAGAGGACAGCAGGACTCACCGCCACATGCTGCTTGGCAGGCAGCGGCACCTCATAAGGGATGTCTGTATTTTGGAAGTCAGAGTGGTCCAGAGCGTCGAGGGAGCCCTCCTCAATAGCCTTGGGAGAATGAATGTGAGCTGGTGAGACGGAACGTGACCCCAACTAGTCCCACTCAGCTGCCACCACTGCCCTGACCCAGGGTCTTCAGGCACTACTCACATCTGTCAGGTCAAGGAAGCGGTTAGGTTCAGGAATATAAAGGCCATGTTCTCCCAGCCAACTTCCTGGAGATGGGGTGGAGACAGAAAAAGAAGGTGGCATGAACAGGAAGACGTGGCTGGGGGGGGGGGGCAGAGCACACGCCGGAGTGATCTAGTTTGGGCCTCTGCGTCCCACTGACAGTGTGGTTACAAAGGTCCGATAAAACCTAAAGACTTGCCAAGAGAACAGAAAATCGCCTTTCTTGCTTCTGTAACACTGAGAGGCAATGCGGTGTAACGGTTACGAGCAGTGGACTTTAATCTGGAGAGCTGGGTTTGATTCCCCACTCCTCCACATAAAGCCCGCTGGATGACCTGGCTAGTCACAGTTCCCTCAGAACTCTCTCAACCCCACCCACCTGTTGTGGAGAGAGGAAGGGAAGGCAAGGCAACTGTAGGCTGTTTTGAGACTCTCTAAGGCAGAGAAAAGCAGGGTATAAAAACCAACCCTTCTCCTAACCCAGCCAGTTACAAGAGGCAGGCAAGCAGAGCCTGAAACTTGCCTAGAAGTAAAGAGCTGCTCAAGTCCTCCTCCCTGGCTGGGGCCTTTCTTGCAGGAGTTGCTAGGGTGGTTCTCCAATGAGCCTCAGGGGAGTCTGAGTTGTACCTGGCACTGGCAGTATCAAATGTGGGAACAGCCACAGAATGCCACTGGTAGGCGGACTCCAACCCCTGCTCTGTTATACCACTTCAGTACCACCACTGCCCTGTCCCCCAAGGCATCTCTGCAGGAAGTGTTTGCAGGCAGCAATCCAGTCTCTGAGATGGGGCAGAGTTCCTTCTTGGGAACACGGTATAATGCGAACTCCTGGGATGGGACAGCAGTTCAGAGGCATGTGCATTCACACATCTGGATCACAGAACTGGGCAGGGTTTTCTCGCTGGAGCTTCTGCGATGGCTGGCCCAGCATCCCCAGTGCCCTCCCTGTGCAGGACCAGGGGTGCAGCCATCTCCAGCCTTGGCTCTGCATTCCACCCTGGAACTGGTCAGCAGTGGCGTCCTTGAGCTCTGGAGCTATTCAAGAGCCCTGGAAGCGAGCACAAAGAGCTGGCCGCTAGTTCCAACTAGCCTTGAGCGATGGCGGCTCCCTTGATCTCGAGCATTACCGGTGTTGGTTTCAGCTGGAGGCACCGGAAACGGAGCCTGCACCACCCTTCATGCAGTGCGCTTGACCTCTCAACAGCCCCCCCTTCCCCACGGCCCTCTCACCTTGGCTGCGGTCCCAGCTTCATAGAAGGCCTTGTCTGCAGGGACGATGTCCGTGTGACGTAGCAAGGAGATGGAAAGCTTTGCTGCCACAGTGTCCTGAGAGGCAAACATCCTATTAGCTCCAGCATCGGCCCCCTGGCTCTGGTCCTCCACGGAGCCTCAACTCCCCATTGCCTTTCGGTGGCACAAACCCCACCCCCACCCCCCGAGTAAAAAGCCCCATTCACCCAACTTGATCTGGCTGCCCTCAGTGTAGGACTTTAACCCTCAGCTCTGAAAAAGGATACAACCAGTGCTCCCTCTAAGCTGAGTTAGTGCGAGCTAGCTCACAGTTTTCTAGCCTCCAGCTCACACACTTTTGTCTCAGCTCAGGAAGGAAGGCTCCAGAGCAAACTAATTCATGCAGCAGCCAAATCACTCGTTCATAACTTTAATACCAGTAGCTCACAAAGTAGAATTTTTGCTCACAAGACTCCACAGCTTAAAGGGAGCACTGGATACAGCTCACAAGTGCTTCCAGGCAAGGTCCTCTTTGGTGTTCTTCTGGAACAGGACAGACTCTCTTTTATGAATGAATGGAGGGGGGGCAGATTTAAAGAGGGCAAGTGGTGGGGGACAATACTTGGGGCCTAGTTCTTTCCACCCCTCCTCTTAGATGTGGGGAAAGTGTCCGGGGACATGAGAACTGATAAAAAAATTATTTCCCCAAGGAGAACGGGGATCTGAATGTCCTACTTCCTCGCTCAAGAAGGCTTGTCTGAAAGAGCTTCATCCTCTTAATGGGACGGTACTAAGAGTGCCTGATGTTAACTGGGTCAGAACCTAGGCCATCTGAATGAGGTCCCGTCCTGCTGACATCACAGAGAAAGGACCTTTCACAAGAGATAAAACGGACCGCAACACCAGTGGCTGGGAGGTGGGAGTAAGATTTTCAGCCGTTTGGTCTAGAACGATGTTAAAAGCACATCTGAAATAGAGCAGTGAAGCTTAACGCATCAGATGGAAAGGGAAGCTCTGGCATGACAGAGGAGATCTGCCCACCAGTCCTAATGCGGAGATGCTGCAGCGTGTTCACACTCCTCTATCTGGGGAGCAAATGGTCAAAGCCAGCCTTGAAACTCAGGGCAATCCAGATGTGGCCAAATAGTTCTCTCAGTATTCCACTCATTCGAGAACACTGCTGTGCAAGCAGAGGTGTGAGAGCAAAAGGAAAAGTGTTTTTATAATGTGCTTTTGGACTGCAGTTTCTAGAAGGGGGGTGCCTTTGTAATTGAATGGTTGCAAAAGACTAGGAACAAAAGTAAATCCAAGGTAAAAGCAGGGGTTGCACCGGACCTAAATGGGGAAGGGTCCAAAACAGCCTGCCAAGATCGTTTCCCTCTAGGGAGTCCCACTGGAGGGCCCCAGAAGATTGGGTCCAGCCAACCTGACAGAAATTGTGCTAGATTTGGGGGGGAGGGGGGGAGGAGAGGCTCATAACAGAAGCAGGCTTAGAGTTGGTGTCCATTAGCTGTGTAGGCTGTCGGGGACGGTTGGATCCAGACTAAATGGGCCATTTTCACTGATTTCCCTCCTGCTGCTGCAGACCCCTTCATGTCATTCCTCAGGGCCCCCTATCTCGTGGGAGCAGCAGTTTGTGGTGGTCGGAGAGGGTTAGAGTGGTTGAGGGGTTCCAGAAAGCTTTTGATAAAGTTCCTCATCAAAGGCTCCTAAGTAAGCGCAAAAATCATGGGATAAAAGGACAAGTCCTTTCGTGGATCAAAAACTGGCTAATAAATAGGAAACAGAGAGTGAGTATAAATGGGCAATTTTCTCAGTGGAGGGTGGTAAGCAGTTGGGGTACCACAGGGATCAGTACTCGGTTCAATGCTTTTTAACTTGTTCATTAATGATTTGGAGTTGGGAGTAAGCGGTGAAGTGGCTAAATTTACGGATGATACAAAGTTGTTCAGGGTGGTGAAAACCAGGGAGGATTGTGAGGCACTCCAAAGGGATCTGTCAAGGATGGCCAAGTGGGCGTCAACACAGCAAATGGGGTTCAGTGTGGCCAAGTGTAAAGTGATGCACATTGGGGCAAAAAATCCTAAGTATAAATACACGTTGATGGGGTCTGAACTGGCAGAGACTGATCAAGAGAGAGATCTTGGAGTTGTAGTAGATAACTCACTGAAAATGTCGAGGCAGTGTGTGACTGCAATAAAAAAGGCCAATGCTATGCTGGAGATTATTAGGAAGGGTATTGAAAACAGATCAGCCAATATCATAATGCCCCTGTATAAATCAATGGTGCAACCTCATTTGGAATACTGTGTGCAGCTCTGGTCACCACACCTTAAAAACGATATTATAGCTTTAGAAAAAGTGCAGAAAAGGGCAACTAGATTGATAAAAGGGTTGGAACACTTTCCCTATGAAGAGAGGTTAAAGCGCTTGGGGCTCTTAAGCTTGGAGAAATGACGACTGAGGGGTGACATGATTGAGGTTTGTAAGATTATGCATGGGATAGAGCAGGTAGAGAAAGAGGTACTTTTCTCCCTTTCTCACAATACAAGAACTCGTGGGCACTTCATGAAATTGCTGAGCAGTCGGGTTAGAATGGATAAAAGGAAGTACTTCTTAACCCAAGGAGTGATTAACACATGGAATTCACTGCCACAGGAAGTGGTGGCGGCTACAAGCATGGACGGCTTCAAAAGGGAATTAGATAAGCATATGGAGCAGAGGTCCATAAGTGGCTATTAGCCACAAGGTATAGATAGGAACTCTCCCGCCTCTTGTAACTGGTTCGGGGGGGGGGGGGGCAACAGGGGGGGGGCTTCTAATGTCCTGGCACCACTGCTGGACCTCCTGATGGCACCTGGTATTTTTGGCCACTGCGTGACAGAGTGTTGGACTGGATGGGCCTTTGACCTGATCCAGCATCGGCATCTCTTATGTTCTTATGAGGGGGAAGCAGGAAAGTTCCATTCCACTGATGCAAAATTTAGTCTGGATCCAACCCAGAGACTCCAGAGCAAAAGGGCTGAATTGGGATTCATATTACTTCCCCACCTGGTCTGAACAAAGATTTGGGGTTACTCACCCATGACAGGTGTGAACTAACTTAGTATAACGAGCAAATGGACTCTGTATTCTTCTTGATAAAATCTGCATTTTACAGAATTGCTTTTCATCTGGTACTTCCTGTGTCTCATGGCCCCAGACCCTGCTGTTGATTTTTTTAAAAAATATTGGTATATAAAATGACGACACACTGAGGATCCCTTTGTTGCATCTGAGAAAGAGGGCTCCAGCCCACAGAAGCTTATGCTGGAAGAAAATTCTGTTGATCTCTAAAGGGCCACAAGGCTCTTGTTTAGTTTTGCTAACGTGGATACCCCTCTGGACCTCAACATCTGGAATTCTTGCTCTGATGGTAAGACCGTGCCCTTCTTTCAGGTGAAGCCAACCCAGGTGCCCATCCCTGCCACGAAGGACTTCACCACATGGTCCCAAGGGCAGCATCTAGCTGTGGCCTGTGCCTGCCCTCCTTCACTCACCAACTGCTTGATACTCTGGGCTGCAGCCCGTGTGGCATAGTAGTGGGACACAAGCAGCATGGTCTCAAACTCCTCGTGAGCAGGAGTGTTGGCTTCACTTGACTTCACCAGGTTCTCGCACTGTGGGTGAAAGGGAGACGGGGAGGCCAGTTAATGTGTAGCAGAGCCCTCACCAGCCAGCAGTGTCACAGCTGGAAGCCAGCCGTTCTTTCAGATTAAAGAGATGCACTTGTTGTTTTTAAGGAAGCAAATACAAAAAGGCATGAGGTTATGATTTTTCAGAAAGAGGCAGGTGCTAGCCAGTTGCACGGGGAAGGAGCCACAGTTCACCGGCAGAGCACCTGGTCCCTAGTCCAGTCTCTAGCAGTATCTCCATCTGAAAGGATCTTAGCTGGGAAAAAGGCCTTTCTCTGCCAGCTGCTGCCACTCAAGGTAGACAATACAGAGCTTGAGGGATTGCTGCAGTGACTCAGTATAAGAGCACCTTCACCTATTTGAGATGCCATCCGTTATTTTGTATACAGGCAGTATGTCATTAAACACCTGGACTCTGGGCACTTGTGAAACCACCAGGACCTCATTTCCTCAGAGTTCAAAGGCAACCTTTGAGGAAGATCCAAGAGGTGAAGCCATCAAACCAGACAATCACAAATCTGCTGGGCAGGAGGTGATGGTGAAAGACCCAACCCTGGGGACTGTGAAGATTGTCTCATCACACCGTTCTTCTACTGCAGGGAAACCTTTTATCTGGATCATGGAATAGGGTTAAACCCCAAATAACATGGGAGAAAAAAAGACTCCCTTGACAGCTGGCTGAAGCAAGGCCATTTCAAGAGAGGCACTCCTGTCCCGGAGAGTTCCACAAGCACAAACGTTCACATCGCAAGCCCCAGAGGTCTCTCTTTAGTTACAACAGGGACTTCTCTGGATCAGAACCAGATTTTCCTCAGCAAGCCTTTCCTGTATTCTGAACGTCACCTGAAGCTAAGGGGATACTGAAAAAGAGAGCCTCTCCCACTGAGCACTGCTCTCCTTGCAGAGCTGCTCAACAGCAAGTGCCTAGAACCTGTGGTTGCCTCTGGATTTGGTGCTCCAGAGGAGACTCGGCGAAGGCCTGCCCACAGATCTTATGCTGCTGGTGCTCCTCTGGCCACCGAGCACCATAAGCTGACAAGAACCTTTCCCAGCAACCAGGGGCCTGCCCAAGCTCCTGCGGCACTCACCAGGTTGGAAAGCACGTCCCGCAGGTCAGCCCAGCTGCCATAGGCCTCCGCGTTGTTCATGCCAGCTACATTCACCATCTCCACAAAGAGCCGTTTGTAAATGTTGAAATTCTGCATGGGGAGAGGAGGGGAGAAGAAGAAGAAGAAGAAGAGATTGGATTTATACCTTGCCCTTCACTTGGAGTCTCAGAGCGGCTTACAAACTCCTTTCCCTTCCCCTCCCCACAACAGACACCCTGTGAGGTAGGTGGGGCTGAGAGAGCTCTGACACAAACTGCTCTTTTTCAAGGACAGCTGTGCCAGAGCTTGTGACTGACCCAAGGTCACATCAGCAGGTGCAAGTGGACAAGCGGGGAATCAAACCTGGTTCTCCCAGATTAGAGTCCGCACACTTAACCACTACACCAAACTGGCTCTATCCAGAAGAGTCTGGATAGAGATCTGGGAAAGCAAAGGGCGTCCAACAGACCGGCAGTTCCTGCCCCTTCTGGCTTTCATGGCATCCGTTACCTGGGAATTGGCAGGTGTGCCATGCTGGACGTAGAGGCTCAGGGCTTTGTCCCAGCTCCCCTCGCGGATGAGGTGGGTGGCATAAAGGGCCACGTACTTGTGCAACAGCTTGTAATTCTGCAAGAACAAGACGAAGGCTGGGAGGCTCCTTGCAATATTACCTGTCGAAGGCTCCAGGGAGGAAAGGGGCAGGTGGGATTGATGGACAG
Organism: Gekko japonicus; assembly: GCF_001447785.1. NCBI lineage: Eukaryota > Metazoa > Chordata > Lepidosauria > Squamata > Gekkonidae > Gekko > Gekko japonicus. The sequence goes on from NW_015168654.1 coordinate 2,227,459, forward strand.
GAGGCACCTTACAGCAAACTCCTCGTTTGTGGACTGTGCCCTTAGTTTTTCCCATTTCTTGAACATTAGTGAGGGGGGAAAACCTTAGTAAAATCAAATAATAACCCAACCCCCTGTTCCTAAGTAACCCCACAATTGCCATGAGCAGCCAAGAGTTACGGTTCAGAGCTTTGGCGGGCAGGAAACTGGAATGGTGAGCTTAGACTCTCCCAGTACAGTGGTCACTTATTCATTGGATTCAGTTGGCCTTCCCAGGTTTATTCCTGCACAATCCATTTTTTGCTGACCTTTGCCTTATCCAGGCACTTTCCTGCTCTCACAATCACCAGATTCCACAGCCTTTATTCCATTCGGCTGAGCGAATTGTTTTCAGGGAAGAAAAGGGGATTGATCCAACACACCCAGTCACTCTTCAGTGCCTTGGCTCCACAGAGCTGAGAGACAGCCACCCTTTTTCAGGTGCCCTCAGCTTAGAGAAGCTGAGACTGCCCTTGCTGCATCAGAGATCTGTGGCCAGCTTTCCTGATGCCTTGATAAAAAGCAAGCGGACTGGGCTCATGGGGATTGGGGGTGCAGAGGGAACATGGTATGAGTCTGAGGGGCAGGAGACCCCACAGCTACCTGCTTGGCGGCTGTCTCTAGGCACTTTTCCCATTGTTCTCTCTCCACGTACATATCGAGGGCAGCCATGACATCAACTCCCACCAGCTGAAAAAGAGAAAAGAAAGCTCTTGCACAGATAGACAGCATTACAAAAAGATGGTCGTTTCTAGTACAAAGAGTCAACTTGAGCCTTCTAAACCAAAGCCCGTCCTCTTCGGATCACCCTTTGCTCTGTCACATGGGCCTCGCTTCAGGACCCCTCCACAAAACCCCGGGAGAGTCCAGCCGCCAGCCTCCACTGACGGATCCATTGCCTCCCTCCCTTCCCTTGTAACACAGCTTGCTGGCTCGAGCTTCTCTACCAGCCACGCACTGGTTTTATTAATGTTTTCATAAGTCATCATGAATGGAGAGGTAGCAGCTTTCACATGCCGTTTAAAGGGCATTTTTAGATGCCTGCTGGTTGTGTTTCTTTTAAAAGCAGTGCCTTTTGGGAAACATGACACACATACTGAACTGAACTGATATCCCAATGTAACAATTTCAACACAGCAAATGATCAGTCTGTGCCCTTTCCCCTCCCTCCCTTTCAGGGTTCCATCTCACCGAGTCCACTTTGCCCTGCTCCTTGAGATACTCCTTGTAGTGCTGGTCCACGTACTCTTCGTACCTGCCACAGAGGAAGGGTCTGTCTGTCACTTGTAGCTTGGCAGACAATGCCACCCTCCATTGCTCAGAGCCAAACAGCTTCCCCACCATAGTCCCAGTGGTATCAGAGAAGGTGTATACCCCCCCCCCTAAAATCCTTAAGAGCTTGCAAGGCAGACACATATACACTTCGTTCTGCCTCTACATTCTCGTCTTTCTTAGACAAGTAGCCAGAAGCTGCTGCTCAGTGGGTGAGTGCATGTTTTGTCAAAAGCCCTCAGTTCAGTCCCTGGCATTCCAGTTACAAGGAACGGAGCTGGAAAAGACCGTGTTCTGCCCAAGAAGACCCTGAGAAGCTACTGCCGGTCATAGAATCGTAGAGTTGGAAGGACCCATACAGGCCATCTAGTCCAACCCCCTGCTCAATGAAGGGTCTGCCTAGAGCATCCCTGACAAGTGTTCCTCCAGCTGCTTCTTGAAGACTGCCAGTGCGGGGGAGCTCATCACCTCCCTAGGCACTCATAGCAGAGGATACCGGGGTTCAGAGGAGCCACTACTTATGACAGTCTACGGCAGCTTCACCAACAAGGGAAGTTACCTGGGGTCGAGCTCCTTGGCCACCCGTTTGGCTTTGTTCCACTCTTCCCCCTCCATGAAGGCATCGATGGCTTCCTTGATCATATCCAGATTGAGGTAGAGCTCAGCTGCCTGAGGATGGGTAAGGAATCAGCTACACACATTTTGCTCCTTCCACACAGGGGAAAGTGGGTGTGCGCATGCAAGCGCTGGCTCTGAAGTGCAACGCTCCAGTCCCGGTAAGTGAGCTTACCACATTGAACTTGCCAATGCTGACTAGCTGAGGTCCCACCGTTCGCATCACCTCGATGCTCCGGGGTTGGCCGAGGAATTTGATGGAAAGCTCTGCCGCCTACCAAAAGACGAAGGATTCAAACCCACGAAGCCAGAGTGCAAGAGGGGGCAACGATGACCTACCATGGACGAGGGCTTGGAAGGTAGCAAGGGGCACATACAGCCTACAAGGCACTGGCCATGGGGGAACAGAGAGGAGACCTCAAGCCCCGCAAGGGCAATTGCTGCAAATGACCTCGCGTGCCATCTGAGCAGACCCTGCCTCCTAACTGGTTGCCTTAGATTAACACTGGAACAGTTCTGTGGATCCACAGTGGTCACTTACCTTCATCCAGCACTTCTCCATCCGGGCGTTGTTGCCCGGGTCGCGCACCTTCAGGTAGCAGTCCACAGCTCGGGAGTACTCGCCTGCCTGCTCCCACTCACGTGCTTGCTCCAGGATCCCCTCAATGCCCCTGCCAGTCAACAGGGTCTTGGTAAGTGTCTGGAGGGAGGTGCAGTAGCAATTGGGGCCTCCAGTGGAATGTGGGACCCTCCCCTCCCCTAACCACAGAGCCTTATTGTGCTAGGAACGGGGTGGGGAGGGGGGAGCTTGGCTGAGGTAATCCCAGTGTTGGTACAAGGATCCCAGAGGCCAGTGACTGGGACCACAGGCCATCTTCTGCATGCCGGGATACCCACTCCTAGGCCTCACCTCCTACAGAGTTGCTTACCTGAGACCCTTCTTGGTTGCCTCTCTTTCGTACGCCTCCTGCAGGGCCTCCAGGTCCCCAGGAAGATACTCCTTGCAGACCCGCAGGGCATCGGCCCACATGCCTGCTTCCTGGGGGTGTGAAGCAAGCACAGGTTCATGACCGTGAGTGCCTTCATAAGGAGAGAGATTGTTGAGCAAAGGGGACGTCTGGGTCCTGAGCAATCTGGAGAAGAATCTCAAAACCACCCATGGGGGGGGGGGATCATTCTTCAGTGCCATAAAATCCTTGGGGTCCTTTGGGAACCACTGGGTGTCACCATTTTTTATGACAGTTCTGCCCAGTCCACACGGGACCATGGTGATGCCCACCCTAATGGCCAGCAGCAAAAGCAGACGTCTGGCACAAAATGACCAACAGAGGAGCAGACGAGCACGCTGTGTTAGCTGGTGCATCTCCTGCAAGATCCCTTTTCTTCCACTGCTCCCTATCCCACTGATGCGCTCCCACCATCAAGAGAAAGTGTGGTTCCTCCCCCATGATTTGGCCTTTCGGCTTGCACAGATTTAATCTTGCACACACCACATTCTGAGTACTGTATTTTTATTTCTATGGGAACCCTTTGTGGACAGGGGGGGGGGGAGCCCGTCCCCGCTCCATACTCTAATTCCCTGTCTGAGAACAGTGAGCGGGCTGGGGAGGGGGCTACTCTGGTCTCAGCACGATACCCTGATGTGCCCTTCATGGGTAGGCACCCCACCCCCGCCAAAGCCGAGAGGTCCCATGCGGGGTTCTCCCACCTTGTAGTGCTTCACTGCCAGGTCGAGACGCTGAGCTCGCAGCAGCAAGGCCTCCGCTTTCGGGAACTCCTTTTGCTTGAAGGCAGCATCAGCCTGGCCAACCAACACGATCACCACGCTGTCTGGGTCATGGGCCTCGGCCACCCGCTGGGCAGCAGCCCAATTCTGGGCATGAGCGTGCCTGGGGCAGCACAGTGGAACAGGGTGGAGCAGAGACAGTCACGAAAAGAGAGAATCAAACTGTTGCAGAATTCTGGGGTCAATGAGCCTGGGCCTTTCTGCTCTCTGTAGGTTTTGCTATAACTGACTTTGGTTTCTTGGGTCAGAAGTCCCATAAGCCTTTGCTCTTTTGCTGGCAGCCTAGACATAAAAACGAAAGCCTTGCCCTGTAGATTAATAAAATATATCTGGGCTAAAGGTCACACTAGCAAAGAGATCTTCTTCAATTCCGCAGGGCCCGTAAGACGGAGCTGTTCCGCCGGGCCCTCGGCTGAGGCAGTGGATGTCCATGTATGGCCTCCCTGAGGTTTTGCTTCCCTTTCTAACAACTGCTGGCCAGGACCACTCGCAACCGTTAAAATAAACTTTTGCTGAAGAATGGTGACCACCCTTTTTAATGTATAATGTTTTAATATTTTAATTATTGTATTAATGAAATTTGCTTTTAATGTATTGATAAAATGTTGTTACCCGTCCTGAGCCTGCTCGCGGGAAGGGGGGACTATAAATATGAATGAATAAATAAGTGAAGAAATAAATGATCAATTTAGGATAGGTGGGTATTTGGCAAGTTTGGAACATTTTTAATTGACTCCTTCCTTGATTCCTATTGGCTGAAATGAGAATAAAAAGGCGGCTTTGGGCTTTGTTCGAGCCAACACCCCACCTTGGCTTGAGTGAGGTCTTGGTCCACAGTCCAGGAATTCCTTGTTCTTTCTGAAGTGCACACTATACCAGGTATAGGGTATCGATATTGAATATATGCCATTGAGTTTTACTTGTGTATGGTTTTAGAGTTAATAAATACTTTCAGTTTAAGGCAACTGTTCTCTCTGTGTTTCCCTCTCCCACTGGAGGCCTGAGTTCCCTAGCCAGACTTCCACCCATCCATAGAAAAGAACCCTAATGGGGTTGGGGATCCCTGGACCCCTAAAATTCTAGGTCTAGGTCTAAAATTCAGGTCTAGGGTCTGGATCCCTAAAATTACCCAACACAAACAGCCTAGGAGACTCCCAAGAGGTTAGAAGGCCCTCTCCCAGCAGACCTAGCCGGATAGGACCAGAAATGGGGGCCCTGGAGGAGAGAGAAGCCAGGTCAGAAGCCAGGGACACTACTGTGGTAAAGGGCACACTTACATCAGGACTGCTTCTTTGGGCTTCCCGGCCTTCACAAACTCCACTTCTGCCTCTTCAAATTTGCCCTGTTCACCAGGAGAAAGATGGATAGAGTGGGAGTCTCAGGACAGTTACCATGGGCATCCCACCTACTTGATTCCAATCCCACACCAGCACTCCTACCTCATCTTCCAAGAAGGAGCCGTACTTGAAATGAATCTCGGGCAGCTTCTGTTTGAGTGAGAGCCGAGCCAACTCAAAGGCAAAGTCAAACATGCTGCAGAGGAGAAGAAGGAGCTGGCTGGAGGAGAGGGGCCTAACCTGACTCCAGCGGACAGCAAAGGGTGCTCCACGGGCGCTTAGCTGAATACGGGGCACAAAGGAGGGTACAGCCACAAGAGGCTACCATGCTGGCAGGCGGTAGGACCCCCCTGTAGAAGCCCAGTGCATTGTGGGAGGCCACAGACAGCCCCTACCCCGAAGGCCATGCCAGTGGAAAAGCACACGCTTGGACGCGAAAAGACTGTCCGCCCCGCACTCACTTGTTGTCAGCCGCATGGTCAATGGCCATTTCCAGGAGTCCAAATTTGTTCAGGAGCTTCACAGCCGCCTCTCCGCCCAGACTCTTTGCCCATAAGAAGGCCACGTGCTTGTGGGAGTTCACCCCGCCGTGCGCTTTGGCCACCTGCCTCAGAGCAAAGACAGGGAGGGCTTGAGCGTGCAGCGGCTCCCCCTTCCCCTGCCCCAGGGAAGAATGTCCTCCCCAAGTCCCAGGCAGCGGGTGAGCCCTTCAGCATGGAGAGTGGTCTGTGCTGCCAGCTGCAGCCTCTGAAGTGGCGGTTTTGCTCGTGCTTCCTGTCTCCAGGGGTAAGCTCTGGGTGTGGGCAGGGGTGCAACTCCAAGGGCAAGAACCAAAGGGCCCTCGATCTGGCACCCTGTAGCCTCGGTCCACTGGATGCAGGACCAGCCCAGGACGTAATTATTTTTTGTTTGTCGTATGTAAGATGTGCGTATTTCATTTACTGTATTTTGGATTGAGTTTTTATATTATTGCCATAAGCTACTTCGGGCTTCTTCAGGAAGAAAAGTGGTGAATGAATATGCCAAGTGAGGAAACACTAGACTGGGAGAGGGATGTCACCCCCCCCCCCACAGGTCACTCTCCATTCAGACAGCAATGGGTACAGTACATGACACAGCCACCCATCTGGGGCTCAGCTGGTAGACTGCTGGGAACAATCTCTATCGTTGTTACTGCAGTGTATGCTGGGAGCTGCCCTTACCCTGTAGGCCTCATCCCACATGTTATTCATTCGGTACATGTTCACGGCGGACTTCCACTCCTTGGCTTCCAGGTAATGATACTCCGCCTCCTGCAGGCGGCTATCAGCTTCCAGCTCCTGAAACCAGAATCCCGTCCGTTAACCAGGCTGGCTCTCCCTGCCCCTGCCCCTTAAAGCCCTCTCCAGAACTCTCACCTTGCCCAGGTGGAGGTGCGTATCGCTCAACAGGTCCTTGTGGTACTTGGCCAGCAGGCGGATCATCTCGTCATACATCTTGCACTTCTTGTACATGGTGATGGCCAAGTCCGGTTCGTCGACCGTGACGTACAGCCTGGGGACGACGCGGTGTTGAGAGGACGGCCCCCAGAGTGCGTGGGAGAGTGCCACCCCTAGCCTTGTGCAGAGCCGGCTGCCTTCGGCTCCAGACAACTACCAGAGAACTCAGACCAGCTCAAAGCTGGCAGTGCCTCTTCGGCCAGGGCAGCCTCAGGCCTCCCCCACAATCCAAGTGGGCTGGAATCCCAGCTCAGGCGGTTGCGGCGATGCCACTTACCGCTCGGCCTCCTTGTACTTCCCTTGCCGCTCCATCTCCTGGGCCTGAGTGATGTACAGCACAGACACGTCCTCCGGCCTCATGCACCTGGATGCCAGCTGTAGAGAGATGGCAGGCCCCAGGCTAAAATGATCTCCCTGGACCTCCCGCAAAGTAGGGTCTAGTTTACCCCCACCCATTTCTTTCAGTAGTGCAAGCGATTCAGGACAGACCAACTGGCTTCGGTTTTTTAGAAAAGCAAAGCGTTTGCCCTCTAGAGTTCAAAGCATGGGAATTTCTCCTCTGCCCAGCCCCAGCAAGATCCCACAGTGAGCCTCCATTTGAGACAGGCACGCCTGCATCGGGGCCTGTGATTTCGTTTACCGGTGACTGTTGACGTGAATTTTAAGGGCAAGCTCCCTTCATCGTGCAGTGGGGATCAAAAACTGGAAGGACATCTAAAGGCAGCCCGTGTCTCCCCAAGTCAGTGCCATGCACACGTGCAAGAGGAACAGGGCCTGCAGACAGGAGTCTCACCTTATGCGCCTGTTCCCAGCGTCCGGCCTGCGTGTACATGTCGATGGCATCCTTTATGCAGTCTCCTTTGATGTACACCTCCTCGGCTATCTGGAGAGACCAGTGCCACATTGCTCAACCACGCCATGACACTCACCTGGTGCCTGCGACTTTGGGTGGGTGGTGGGGGGGAGGGCCTTACCTCATACTCCTGCAGGGCTGCATAGTGCTGGGCTATCTTGGGATAGTGTTTGGCTCCCGTTTTCTTGTCCTGCGTGTCCAGGATGTAAATGGCCTTCTTCCATTGCCGTGCCCCGATGGCCGCCTCGATGGCCTTGACGGCACACCTGGAGTGGGAGGACACACTTCTTAGGGCAAGACTCCTGGCTGCCGCAGCTCTCCAGGAGAACAGAGAAGGAGCAGGGGACGGTGCCAAAACCCACACACAGCGGCCAGACACCACAGTGCCCAGCAGAGACAACTCCAACAAGGAAGGGTGCCTTCCCAGGGCTGTTGTGTGTGTAAAGTGCTGTCAAGTCGCACCCCACTTATGGCGATCCCGAGGCAAGAGACATTCTGAGACAGTTTGCCATTTCCTGCCTCTGTGCAGCAGTCCTGGACTTTGCTGGCAGTCTCCCATCCAAGCACTAACCAGGGCACTAACCCTGCTTAGCTTCCCAGAACTGATGAGCCTTGGCTAGTCCGGTCAGGGCCCTCCTGCCTTTACCTGGCCTCAATATAGTGGTTGATGGCAGCGTCCAGCTGCTTCTGCTGCACCAGATGGTCCCCCCAGCCCTCCTCCAGCTTCACAACTTCCGCTGGGAAGACCAGACGAGCCAGCTCCACTGCTGCATGGAGGAGAGACACAAGAAAGGCCTAAGGGCGGCAGGAAGAGGAAGAGCCCCGGGCCCGCTTGCTCTTCCTTGGACTCCTTGATCCGGATCAGATCCAGGACAATGGTCTTAAGGAATGCAGCGGCAGGCAGGGCTGGAGAAGGAGACCCCACATGAGCTCAAAATAGGAGTTAGGAGGCTAAAACGTAGCCAAGCCAGGAACTTAGGGAGCAGCCCCCCTGCCCAGTCCGATACCTTTCAGGAAAGAGCTGCCCTTCCGGTAACACTCCAGCGCCCTTTGGGGGTTCCGAGTCTTCTCAAACAGCTCCCCAGCCTGAGACACAGACATAAGAGGGGCCCTCGCTGAAATCCCTTCCCAAGAGAAACTGAACAGAGTGCAACTCCAGCTCTTTTTCAAAGGCAAGTGAAAGGCCTTTTTTTGAACAAAAGCAGAACGAGCCTACAGTGACCTGATTCGTGATTTATTTATTTTTTGGGGGGTCACGTGTCCCTTTGGTACCCAGAGTCCAGATGAACCCTGCTGCACCCCAAGCCTCTCGCCTGGGAAACCATAATTGTAACCCCAGCTGTGCTGATGCACAAGCAAGTGCCACTCAGGCCTTTACCCTTGGGAAAACCCACCCCAGCCCCCAGAGCCCTTACGGGAAAGTGAGAAGAATGAGAAAGTGAGGCTGTGCATATGCAGAGAAGGGGACACCCTGATGGTGGGCTGAGTCTGCTGAGTTCCCTGCTACTAGTCAGGCCTACTCTGAAGGGATAAGGAGAGGTTTGCTTGCAAGACAAAATAAATCAGAAACCGCAGCTTCTGGGGTGGACTGCATTACCGTCTGCAGCTCTCTTGCCTTGCTAACTCACTGAAAAGACTGGCCACTTCCATCAGTCTCCTGAACAAGCCGAGCCCTGAACCCATGAGATGAAAAGACCAAGGCTGCAGTCCTGCACATAAGAAGAGCCCTGCTGGATCAGACTAGAAGTCCATGTAGTCCAGCATCTGGTCTCACACAGGGGCCAACCGGTTCCTATGGAGGGCTAACAACAGGGCATAGAGACCGAGGCCTTCCCCCAATATTGCCTCCTGGCTCTGGGATTCAGAAGCTGACTGCCTCTGAATGTGGAGGTAGCCACTGACAGCCCTCTCATCCACGAATCTAAGTCCCTTTTAACTGGAAGATTAGCAGGAACCTTCCTACAAACCTTTTTTGTTTTATTTTGATTTCGTTTACAGTTTTGCCAACCCGTGTTCTCCCTCAGCAGAGTAGGACTAGATCAGACACCTCATTTTCGAATACACGTACTTTCCTTTCTTGATAGAGGAGGCCTTGTCCCCGGTGACTGGGAAACGGGGACTTTGGGGAGCCCTGCCATTTCCACATGAATGGTTTTGTTTGTGTTGGTTTTGTGGCTGAAGGTTGTTGTAGCTTATATGGGGTTTTTTAAAAAAAAGATCCATTATTTTTCTTTTGAATAATTTTGCCTTCGCTGAAGGCTTTCAGTCTTTTGTAGGGACGTGAGTTTAGATAGTTCCAGTCTTTCTTTCTGTCTTTGGTATTTTCTCCCCCCCCCCCCCAAATCCCCAACCCATTCTTGTATAAATATGCACTGTTCTTTTCTCGCTCTAGGGGTGAAGAGCTGGGTCTTTCTACACTACGTTAGCCTGAAGTGACATTCACTCTTTGTATGCCAGAAGAATGTAGCAACCCTGCCAAGGTGTGCAGGGACAGCTCAAAAGCCTGGTGGTTGCCAACTGCGGGTCCCAAGAAAACAGAGGTGAGACGGGTGACGGAGGCTGGATGCCAATGAAGCCTAAAAGGGAGGGGCTGATGCCGGAACAGGGGACGCTCCCACCTCTGTGGCCCCCCCTCACAGAACAGCCATGGCAACGCAAATGCAGAGGCTGACATTGCCTTGCAACTCCTTTTAGGGCCTTATTCCCCTGCCCTTTGCACTTCCGGTTCCAGCCCCCGTCAGAAGCCCCACCTGCTCGAAGAGCTCCCCTCGGATAAGAGCTGTGGCAATGCGATTGACGAGGTCGGTGTTGCCCAGCAGCTCCTCTCGGCCCATGGCCAGCCGTGCCGCTTTGGCCGGCAGCCCCGCCTTCAAGTAGAGGCCGACGGCTGCTTGCAAGTCCCCTTGGCTCTCCTGCACCTCTGCAGCCCGCTCCTCCTGCTGTGTCTGCAACAGCCACTCGTAATACCCTCGGCGCAGTTTCTCCAAGGAAGGATGGCCCTGGGAAAAGGGGAAGAGAGACACAAAGTGGACACACCTGGAATGATCTGCTGCCCTTGCAGACTGTGCCGACTGGTACAAAGAGCCACCATCTCCACCCATGGGGCCTGACCAGTGCAAGCCCTTCTGCTCCCAGCCTCATCTTACTTTGGCCTCTGCCACCGCAATGCATTCGTCCCACATGTGCAGCTCTTGGTACATCTCCATGGCTTCATCCACAGCATTCTAGATGAAGGTAAAAAGTATGAGTTAAAAAGTACTTGACTCACACAACCACTTTTAACGACTCACACAACCACTTTTAACTTTAAAAGGGGTAATTTTTCTGATATGAGGGGACATGTGGGGAGGAAACTGAAGGGAAAAGTAGAAAGGGTCAAAACCATTGGGGAAGCTTGGAAACTGTTTAAAACTACAATTCTAGAAGCTCAAAAAAAAAATATTCCGCAGGTTAGGAAAGGCACAAACAGGTATAAGAAAAAGCCTACATGGTTAACAAACAAAGTAATGGAAGCTGTAAAAGGTAAAAAGGATTCCTTTAAGCGGTGGAAAGCTAGTCACAGTGAGGCTGATAAAACAGAACACAGGCTATGGCAAATAAAATGCAAGTCTGTGGTCAGGCATGCAAAAAGGGAATATGAGGAGCATATAGCAAAAAATGTAAAGACCAACAATAAAACTTTCTTCAAATACATTAGAAACAGGAAACCAGCCAGGGAGGCAGTGGGGCCCTTGGATGACCAAGGGGTAAAAGGAGTACTGAAGGATGATAGGGAAATGGCTGAGAAGCTAAATGCATTTTTTGCCTCCGTCTTCACTGTGGAAGATGAGAGGTGCTTGCCCACTCCAGAGCCGCTGAGTTCGGGAGGGGTGTTGAAAGACCTGAGTCAGATTGAGGTGACGAGAGAGGAGGTCCTAAAACTGATAAACAACTTAAAAACTGATAAATCACCAGGCCCAGATGGCATACATCCAAGAGTTCTGAAAGAACTCAATTGTGAACTTGTGGATCTCCTGACAAAAATATGTAATCTCTCCTTAAAATCAGCCTCCATTCCTGAGGACTGGAAGGTAGCTAATGTCACTCCCATCTTTAAAAAGGGTTCCAGAGGAGATCCGGGAAATTACAGGCCAGTCAGTCTGACGTCGATACCGGGTAAATTGGTGGAAACCATTATTAAGGAAAGAATTAGTAGGCACATAGATGAACAAAACCTATTGAGGCAGACTCAACATGGGTTCTGTAAGGGAAGATCTTGTCTCACTAACCTGTTAATGTTCTTTGAGGGGGTGAACAAACATGTGGACAAGGGGGATCCAATAGATATTGTTTACCTTGACTTCCAGAAAGCTTTTGATAAAGTTCCTCATCAAAGGCTCCTAAGCAAGCTCAAAAATCATGGGATAAAAGGACAAGTCCTTTTATGGATCAAAAACTGGCTAATTAATAGAAAACAGAGAGTGAGTATAAATGGGCAGTTCTCCCAGTGGAGGGGTGTAAGCAGTGGGGTACCACAGGGATCAGTACTTGGTCCACTGCTTTTTAACTTGTTCATTAATGATTTGGAGTTGGGAGTAAGCAGTGAAGTGGCTAAATTTGCGGATGATACGAAGTTGTTCAGGGTGGTGAAAACCAGTGAGGATTGTGAGGCACTCCAAAGGGATCTGTCAAAGTTGGGCGAGTGGGCGTCAACATGGCAAATGGGGTTCAATGTGGCCAAGTGCAAGGTGATGCACATTGGAGCCAAAAATCCTAACTATAAATACACGTTGATGGGGTCTGAACTGGCAGAGACAGATCAAGAGAGAGATCTTGGAGTTGTAGTAGATAACTCACTGAAAATGTCGAGACAGTGTGTGACTGCAATAAAGAAGGCCAATGCTATGCTGGGGATTATTAGGAAGGGTATTGTAAACAGATCAGCCAATATCATAATGCCGCTATATAAATCAATGGTGCGACCTCATCTGGAATACTGTGTGCAATTCTGGTCACCACACCTTAAAAAGGATATTATAGCTTTGGAAAAAGTGCAGAAAAGAGCAACTCGAATGATAAAAGGGTTGGAACACTTTCCCTATGAGGAAAGGTTAAGGCGCTTAGGGCTCTTTAGCTTGGAGAAACGACGACTGAGGGGTGACATGATTGAGGTTTATAAGATTATGCATGGGAAAGAGCAGGTAGAGAAAGAGGTACTTTTCTCCCTTTCTCACAATACAAGAACCCGTGGGCACTCCATGAAATTGCTGAGCGGTCGGGTTAGAACGGATAAAAGGAAGTACTTCTTCACCCAAAGAGTGATTAACACTTGGAATTCACTGCCACAGGAAGTGGTGGCAGCTACAAGCATGGACGGCTTCAAAAGGGAATTAGATAAGCATATGGAGCAGAGGTCCATCAGTGGCTATTAGCCACAAGGTATAGATAGGGACTCTGGGGCAAGTGATGCTCTGTCATCTTGGTGCTTGGGGGGGGGGTCAACAGTGGGAGGGCTTCTAATGTCCTGGCCCCACTGGTGGACCTCCTGATGGCACTGGTATTTCTGGCCACTGTGGGATACAGAGTGTTGGACTGGATGGGCCTTTGGCCTGATCCAACATTGGCATCTCTTATGTTCTTATGAGGTGCAGGGAGGGACTCAGAGGTGCAGGTGGGATGGGTTGCCTGCAAGGGAGCCTGGCTCCTGGACTCACCTGCTCAAGTAGGATCATCTCCGCCAGCTTGTAGTTCTTCTCCAGCATGGCCAGGCGGACCCGCACCTGGTAATAGTCTGTGCCGTCCCCTCCCTAAAAGGAAATGGGGCAGTCTACAGTCAGGCAGGGAGTAGACGGGGGCTCCCTGCTCCTGGAGACATGAAGCAGAAGAATGGGTGCCTTCCACCCTGTCTGGTCAGTTAAGGGCAGCAGGGCTTTTCACTGCCATAATGTAATCACCACCCTGAGTGAGTACAGCATCTGCTCAGATGGACAGGGGTCCAAAGCCTGAGGAAGAATCTGGGTGTGATGTGAATAGACACAAAAAGCTGCCTTAAACTGAATCAGACCACTGGCCCATCAACATACTGTCTACTTTGAATGGCAAAGGCTCTCCAGGGTCTCAGGCTGAGGTCATCTACATGACCTACAACCAGTGTTCCCTCTAAGCTGAGTTAGTGTGAGCTAGCTCACAGTTTTTTAGCCTCCAGCTCACACATTTTTGCCTTAGATCAGGAAGGAGGGCTCCAGAGCAAACTAATTGATGCAGCAGCCAAATTGTTCACTCACAACTTTAATGCCAGTAGCTCACAAAGTAGGATTTTTGCTCACAAGACTCCAAGGCTTAGAGGGAGCATTGCCTACAACCCTATCCTCGAACCCAGGACCTTCTGCATGCGAAGCAGATGCTCTGCCACTGAGCCACAGATACAGGTGAGGCTCCCCTCCTTGGTATCTTTAAAGGAGGGCAGAGGGGTACGCGTGCAAGGGAAGAAACAGACACGGGCCACTCACATATTCTTTGGCCACCTGGTCCGCAATCTCATTGGTCTTATGGAGGAACTGGGCCTTGGACACGTGCCCAAGAGCAGCAAAACACCTGTGAAGAGAGTAGGAAAGGCGGGAACCCCACTGCAATAACCAGGCCAGCTTGTGCTCAAGCAGAGGTAGTTAACCAGAGGTCTGAAATACATGTGACATTAAGGGTCTGCAATCATATCTTCTAACATGTAGTTCAACCCTTAAAAAGCAGCCACGGATAACCCCAGGTCAAATTCCATTGCCTGTTGTGGCTGTTTTGAAAGGGTCATGGATCCCTAATGTCATGTCCAGGGTTTGGCCCTAATCAAGACTATTATTATGGCAGCTCAAGACAGGAGGAATCCCACCGTCAACATGGGATTGCACAAGCACTGCCATTTGGGTACAAAGGGTCACCAGATGGTTGTTCGAACTAGTCAGATCACGCCCCCTATCCCCAACCCACCTCTCAGCAATGTGCAGCTGCTTGGCTTCCAGGGCCAGTCGGCTCAGCGTCTTCCACATGGCCTCTGTCTCCGTGGACATCTCCAGGGTCTCTAGGAAGGCAACGGCCCTGGGAACAAACAAGAAGGTGGGACCACCGCTCCTCACAAGGCAGGGTATGGGAGTGGGGAGGTTGCTGTAACGCCCTGGCCTGAAAGAGGTGGTCTCTGTGGGGACGGATGAAGCTCTGCAAGGGGGTTGCTGGTTCCTTCCTACTGAGGACCGCCTACCTGCCTGCCCCGCTTCTTCCACCCTTACCTGTGGTAATCGCCATCGTCGATTGCTGTGCCGAACTCGATCAGCCCTTCATCCAGGGTGTAGGACACTGTGTTCACCCCTTCGGTCACAATCACCTCTGTCTTCCCGTTGCTTCTTTCCAGGTCCACAATGTCACCCTGCCAGGAGTCAAAACCCTTCGTTCAGCATTGCCCTTCGCCCACTCTGCAAGCATGGGAGGGCCTGGCACCACTCCGCCCTCTGTGAGGCTGACCTTGCTGTCCCCTCCACCAGCTGAGGGATGCCCAGCTGCTTTGCCAGATTTCCCTTCCTCCGGCGGAGACAGAGAGGACGCTGGTTGGGCACCAAGCCAGAGCCCGGGCACCTGCCTCGTGGCAGCCACCAGAATCCCCAGCAGAGGAAGGCTGTTACCTTCATAGGGAACATGGTCACGCGCTCTGGGGTGTCGATGTTATACCACACGCAGAGGCTGCTTCGGTTCTGGCCCACCACCACGTCGCTCCCTGGGACCCACTGCACATAGGAGCAGTAGCTCAGGATGGTGGTCTTGGTGGCTCCCTCGATGTCATACAGCTGCAGCTGGAGGGAGGAAGGAAAAGAGTCACGGGAGCACTCGAGGAGGGGGAGGCAGGCCCTCACTGCCTCCTTCCCACCCCTGCCTCTTCCTCTGGGGCCTTACCCTCATCTTCTTGTCCCGGAAGAGCAACTTGTGACCTGTCTCGTTGAGCTCCAGCCAGTCAATCTTGCTGTCGTGGCTGATGGTGCCAATGTTATAGCCACCCACGAGGTCCACTGCGGAAGGCAGAGAAAAGCCACGTGGCTCAGGAGCTATGTCAAAGGGGGGGGCGTGTCAGGAGCAAGGAAGGCGCCTCACTCACCCATTGCTATCGTCTTGATGTCCACCAGATAGGCCAGCCGCTTGTTCTCTTCCACTCCCCGCTGCCTCCTTTCATTGATGCGGACGCTGGGGCACAGAGGAGACAGGCATTACGACAGGGCGAGGGCCCAGTTACCCTCTTCCCTGCAGAGGTTCCAGTGAGAAAAATAAAAGAGGGCTTCGCTGCTCACCTGATGAGATGGGGGTTCATAAACTCGGTGCGCACAGAGCCCAGGATCTCATTGTTGCCGTACTCCACCAGGGTCAGCTCCCCTGCGTTGAAGATCATGCAGACCTGGAGCAAGGGGAGAGCTTGAGGGGGATGTCCCTGCTTGGACTGCGGGAGTCGCAGGGGGGGGGGAGAGGGAGGGCGTCGGCTTTCCAAGCACAAGGCTTGCTCTATTTGCCCTGTGCTGCACCGGGGGCCTCGAGCTGGCCCTCACTCCCTAACGTTGC
>NW_015168654.1:2243420-2278836 GCF_001447785.1 Gekko japonicus
GAGGCATTGCTGGGCGAGGTGAAGAGGATGGCTGTCCCACACAGTCCCGGGGCTGCCCCTGCCCAGGCCAACTTACGCCTTCGTTGTCAAAGAAGAACTTCTCATTCCCTCCGGACCCTTGCCAGGCCACCTGCAATGACGACAACAACAGCAAACATGGGCAGGCTACATGAGCTCCACGTCAGCTGAGCCAGGCTGACTGCACCCAGGTGTGCTCATGGACAGAATACCCTGTGGCACGGCACGGCAGCCATCTCACGCCGCATGCTTTGGTGCTTCCCATCTCTGTGTGGCTCAGACCCTTTCTTGGAGATCTCTACCACATATAACCCTCAAAAACCGATGACCACACTCCCCCCAAGCAAGTGGCTGGTCATCTGGTGGATAGGCAGCTCGGAAGGAGCTGTGCTTTGCTTGCAGAAGGTCCTTGGTTTAAATCCCTGGGACTTCCAGCTAAAAGGAAAGCACAGGTGGACAAAACCTCTGTCTGGTACCTTGGAGAGCAGCCACTAATCATGCCACAGGATTTTCATTATATCACCAGGAAAGTAACTTCTCATATAATATGGAAGTATATATAATTTGCCCATCATTGATAGTAGACTGATGGGCTGTTAATTATTTGGATCTGTTGGATCACCTTTTTTATGGATGGGAATTATTGCATGTCGTCAAGAGGAGGTCATAATTCCTGTCTCTTTAATTTGTTTAAGTATTTGGGTTAGAATCTCCACCCACCAATCAGGATTTGCTTTAAATCCTGATTGGTGTAGTGGTTAAGTGTGCGGGCTCTAATCTGGGAGAACTGGGTTTGATTCCTCGCTCCTCCACTTGCAGCTGCTGGATGACCTTGGGCAAGCCATAGTTCTGATAAGAGCTGTCCTTGAAAAAGAGCAGTTTCTTTCAGAGTTCTCTCAGCCCCACCCACCTCACAGGGTGTCTGTTGTGGGGAGGGGAAGGGAAAGGAGTTTGTAAGACGCTCTGAGACTCTTGAGTGAAGGGCGGGGTATAAATCCAATCTCTTCTTCTTCTTCATAAATAGCTCTGCAGGTATCAGGTCAGGGGGCCTGGTGCCTTCCCGGATTGTAACTGAGATATTAAAAGTTTCATTTCCAGTACCGTGACAGGGGGCCATTTCTCAAGATTTGGTGTGAAAGTCATTTGGGCAGAAGTGCAGTTAACAGATGGAAGTGCAAATAAGGCCTTGAAATGTGCCTCCCCACAGTTGGCAGAGATGTGGCAGAGGAGAAGGGATCTAGTATTTAGCTCCTTCGTGATCATGTCCCAGAAGATTTTTACATCTTTTTGTTTGGGAGCCCAAATTAAGTGTTTCCATGAGGTAGTTAAAGCAGCTCGTTTTTTGTTTTAATGAGCATTCTAAGTTAACAAGGAAATCCATTTAAGTATGCCTCTGTCATTACATGATTTAAATTGGTGATGCAGAAAAATTCTATTTATTGCCTTTTAATGAGATTGGCAGTTAAGTTTAGCCTTCTTACCTTGCTTTAGAAAAGATAACGAGGACATATCAGATGTATTCTTGGATGTAACTGATTATATCATAGTTAAGAACCAATCAGTTATCAGAAAATAATCACATGATTAAGACAAAAGTGATTTAGAGTAAGATAAGACAGATTTTTTAAAATAAAAACATTACTGTGATAAGCAAATCAGATTCAGGGACAGGGTCTTGTCGTGACACCCATTGGTGTGCGGCATCTCCCGGGGGCAATCCTAACCCCAATGCATTTTAACATCTATATATGCCCTCTTGCCCAGTTGGTCAGGAGGTTCGGGCTACGGTGCCACCAATATGCTGATGACACCCAGCACAGCCAACCAGATACTGCCCCAGAAGATCTGGCCAGTTGTTTGGGAGCTGTGGTGGAATGGTTAAAATAGAGCTTCCTGAAGCTGAACCCATCAAAGACAGAGGTCCTGTGGCTGGGACAGGGGGGGCAGGGGCAGGATTTCAGCTTCTCACTCTGGATGGGGTACATCTGGTGCCAGCTTCCTCCGACAAGAGTTTGATGCTTCTCTTCCTTTAGAGGCACAGGTCACATATTGTCAGGTTCCACAGCCAAACAAAGGAGTACACGCTTAACATAAGGTTATACTTTATTGCAAGAGCCATGGAGGCAGTAACATGGTCACTGTTAGGAATGGCTACTTTCCTACAAGCATAAAGGGATATAGGGTTTTCGTACGCACCCCCCCCCACTCCTAAGCCAATCGGCCTGACTCCCGCACGCGGGAGAATGGGGCCCCAGGCCGTTACAGCCAAAGCTGGGAATCGAAACCTATCCCACGGGTAATAGATGGGGAGACACTACACAGACAGCTAGCTAGCAAGGTCATAGATAAGCAAGGACAAAGGAATGCGGCATCAGTTGGTACACAGGTCAAGCGGCTGCACTCTCGCCCATAAACATCATGGCAGCATAGCTGACACAAATACAACCTCCGGATGGCATTTTTCCATCTTTGCCAAGCCTGGCAGCTGGTTCCCTACCTGTCCCGCACTGATCTAGCTACAGTCGCCCATGCAATGGTCACCTCTATACTGGATTACTGTAACTTGATCTATGCACAGCTGCCATTGAACTTGCTCCAGAAACTTCAACTGGTCCAGAATGCAGCCACACGGGTCCTTCTGAGAACCCTGTTGAGAGCCCTGTGATCTATCAGCTGCACTGGCTCCAGATTGACGACTGAATCAAATTCAAGGCTTTGGTACTTACCTTCAAAGCCCTAAATGGTCTGGGACCATCGTATCTGCGGGACCATCTCTTCCTATATGCCCCTCAGAGACCACTACACTCAACTAGTACCAACTTGCTGGTCCCAAAATGGTCCGTCTGTCCTCTTACTAGTGAGAGCCAGGCCCTGCGGGACTTAGCTCAATTCCGCAGGGCCTGTGAGACTGAGACGTTCCAGCAGGCATATGGTTGAGGACAGTGATGGCTGGAGAGATCAGTGGCCTCCCGGGTTTCTTCCCCCCTCCTTTACACTGCACTTTCTCCTTGCTAAGATTCCCCCATGAATGGAACATGGTTCTTATGTCAACCAACCAGTTATCTGCTGGATAGATGTGTGACGCCATCTAACAGTAGATTGAATTTGGCATTATTGGAGTGTACTGCACTGTGTTTTATTATTATGTAATGCTGTACATTCTTTTTATTTTATTTTATGTACTCCGTATACACATGTTGTACGCCGCCCTGAGTCCCTCTTGTGGGAAATGGATCAAAATAGAAATTAAATATATTGTTGTTATTGTTGTTGTTATTATTCCTCTGGATGGAAGTCACCAAGGAGATTAGGTGAGATTTCTCTCTCTCTCTCTGTGTGACTGATTTGGGCTTATATGAAAATCCCTATAAGCAGTTTTAATACAATAATCTAAAACCTGTTTTGCTTTAAAATATTACTTACTATAATATGATTAAGAAATGTCAGGAACTCTGATAAGCCTAGAACTTGTTTTTACAGAAGCTATAGGATTAATTTTCACATATATTTTCTAGTATTTTGCCTAGTAACGAGAGCTATTCCTTTTTTTTTCAATAAAAGACAAAGCGCTCTGAACATTTTTCGGACTGGTTTGCTGGTTTTAGTTCAAAGAAAAGAACTCACAATGATCTCATTTGCATTATCAGATGTAAAGGTTGACAGACAGAAAGATCTGCTCCTAAGTGTTCAAAACAGACAAAGCCCTTTTAGAACAGTTTATCAGTATTCCCTCTAAGCTGAGTTAGTGTGAGCTAGCTCACAGTTTTTTACCCTCCAGCTCACAGATTTTTGTCTCAGCTCAGGAAGGATGGCTCCAGAGCAAAGTAATTTATGCAGCAGCCAAATCGCTTGCTCACAACTTTAAAGCCAGCAGCTCACAAAGTAGAATTTTTGCTCACAAGAGTCCACAGCTTAGAGGGTGCATTAGTCCAGATTCTCCAATTGGATGTGGGAGTGAAGACACCCCATTACAGTCAAAGCAGAGGAATACAGCAGCTTCCTGAGACTCCTGCAGGCAGCCGACAAGTCTGGGCTAAGCCATGTAAAGCTGTGCCCAGCGCAACCCAACCTCTCCACTACTGGCATCAGAAACAGCCACATAGGGAAGTAGCAAAGACTGATCTATGCAACACTTATCTGTGATGGGCTGAGAGGGAGAGAAACATGCACCCACTTTGAAAAGCCAGGGGGCAGAGTATGAACAAGCATGTTGGCCAATCAGAAGAGGGAGGCTGAACAAAGGGGCGGAAGAAGAGCAGAACCAGAGGGAAATGGCCCACCAAAAGGGCCTCTGAGGCATGGGACGTGAAGGCTCTGAAGTGCAGCCAAAGAAATCTGGCATCTGCTGCAACAGTTCAGTGTGGGAGGCCTGGAAACACTCAGGCAGGAACCCCGAGGAAGAATGTGAAGGGGAAAGCACCATCAGAAGGGCATACCACCCACAGACCTGGCAACTCTGATCTGGTCACACTGTGCTCACAGATCCGAACCTCGGCACACGCAAGCACTGCCAGGCAATCCTCTGTGGGCCATCTGAGCCAGCTGTACCCCATGCCGCCTTTGAACACTGAGTCCCCAAGCTGAGCTCCCCTGGTTCCCACAGGCACCCCACAGTACTGTAGTATGAATGGGAATATAAAGATATTTATATATAGGTTTTTTTCTTCTTGATTGTTCATATTCATATTTCTCTGGTTTTTATAGATTTATTCTTAAGTAATATTTTATTAGGATGTTAGAAAGGCCTGTTATATAGAAGGCTTTCCTCTTGTAGGTCTGATATTGTTAGCAGACAACATAATAGGTACAAAGTTCATGATTCTGTAGTTCTTAGGGCAAACCTTTCAATGTCTGGGTCAGATAAGATTTTAGTCTCGTATCAGTAAAAATACTTTTGTTTGGGATATGAAGAATCCTTGCCCATTATTATTTAGGTTAGGTTAAGTAAACACTTAGTTTGACGTAGATATGTTTCTTTATATCTGGCCAATCAGAGGATTATGACTCAAATTACCACTGTCTTTTGTAACCAATTATGCTGTTTGAATATTGTTTTCTCGATGATGTCAGTCCATGTATAAAATATCATGTATTTCCTGAATATGCTGAGAAGAAAGTAGTCAATTTTGGATGGACTATTTGGTCCAATTGTTTTTCTGTTAATTGAAATAAAACATAGATCTTCCTCCTCATTTGACTTCATTTTTGACATGGAATCAATATGTACAACAGTACCTCACTAAGCTTGGTGGAACTGAGGTCCCCCAGGAGCAGGGTGTCTGAAGTGTGGGCCACAAGGTAGCGGTCCTTCCCCAGGATTTTCACCTCATCAATTTCATAGCCGTAGTGGGATTTCAACACCACTCGCATCCCCGTGGACAGATTCTTCACAATGACCTGGGAGGGAAGTGGAGAAAAGGACATCACTGCTGCTCTCTGTCTGGCTGTATGTGTAAGGGTGCTTTCCCCATCCCAACAGAGGCTGACTTGCAGGAGAAGTCTGTCCAGCAATCTGGGCAGCAAGACTGCAGCAGCCTTCAGGCCCTGAGCCAAGCTTGATTACAAAAAGGGGAGGGTCCTAAATGGCCTCAGACTGGGCTGGGTTACTAAGGGACCACTGGCCATACTAAAGGACCATACCAGCCTGCCCCCTATTTAAGCTCTGCATCAGAAGCCCAGCTCCAGGAGGTCAAGGGGTGGCCACTAACAGAAGGCCCTTCTCTGACATGGCACCTTCCCCATGTCAGTGATTTTACTGACACCTGGACACCAGGTTAAAACTTTCCTTTTTGTCCAGGCAGTTCCTGCTGGTTTTTAAGATTTCTTTTCCACCTGAGAATTCAGTTGCTGCATCTGTTGCTATCTGTTTCTATAACAACAGTTCTCCCATCCACATTTTACCCTGCTACTAATTTCTTAGGGCCACTATATCCCTCTCTGCTTTTCTAGTGTTTTTGCAGTTGGTTTTCTGCATGAATGGAGCCTTCAAGGACTCACAGGCGAGGGAAATGGAGACCCCCTGGGCCCTTCTGCCTCAGCTGTATTTGCTTCCCCCACCCTGACCCCCACTTCTGGCGCCTCTGCTGCTTTAGCTTCTGCTTCATTCCTTTTCCTCTCTATGCACGTGCTCAGACAGTGCGGATTCTGGTTTTGGACTGGATTATCTGCAGATCTGGGGTTCTCCTGGGTTCACACAAAGCTCAAGCTCAGCCCTGGGTGCCCCCCCCCCCGGAGCCTGCATGTACATGTCAATAGCTACCTGTTGCTGTTAGATATACAATCACATTCTGTAAAGTGCTCCGCGGCGTCTTTTGCGATGTTCCAGTCTGTTGTAATCTTTTCTCTCTTCGGCAAGGACACTGTGCTTTGCAGAAGCTTCAGGGAGGTGCCCCAGTCTTCTCTTCCAACCCCAGGCCCAAAACAAACTCCCCTCCCCCGCCCCATTCACTGCCAAGCCATTCCCGCATCACAAATCACACCCACCTGGCTGGGTCCTACGTATGTCATCTCAAATTTGTTCTTGTAAATGGTTCTGCGAAGACAACAGTCAAACTGCTCCACCCCACCACAGAGGGTGCCCTGTGGGAACAAGGAAAGCACACAAAGACATCAGGGAAGACCTCTTATCCCTTCAGCAGCTCCTGTCCAGCCTCCAAATTTGCCAGCTGGCTCCTTGGCCACTTGTACAGAGTGGAAGGCACCATGGGAGGGGCACCACCCAAAGGGGTCACCACCCAGACACAAAATGCTGCCACACAAACTTCACACGCACCGCACAGAGCCGTGAGCCATCCCGTTTCCACGCCAAGGCCGTGATTGTATACAGGTGAGGGATCTCCTTGGGTTTGGCTTCCTCCCAGGCACTCCGACGGGGACTCCAGTTCAGCACCCTGAGCCTGCAGGAACAGGTGGGGGGTCACTGAATAACCGGGGGGGGATGGGGGGCAAGGTGACTCTACAGCACAGCACCTCCCCCCAGCATCACACCTGTCAAAGCTGCCGATTACCACTGACTGTCCCCCAGGGCTGGCAGCAGCTACCATGAACTCTTTCTCTGAAGAGTCCCGGCTGTAGTCAAAGGTCTGGATCACATGCCCCTCCTTCCCGTAGGCCACAATCTTCTTGTCACAGCCTGCGGCCACAATGCTGCTGGATGCCCATGCCAGGGCATAAGGGGGACAAGGGTGCACTACCAACTTGCCCTGTGGGAAAAGCAAGAGAGGAGAACGAGAATAGGGTGAGAAGGAGGGACCGAGTTGTACAGCAGCCAGCTAAGGTTGTGCCCAGCGTCTCTCCAAACAAGCATTTGCTCCATACACAAGCCTCAGGCTGCTGCATCACGCCATTATTGGCCTAAGCGGCACAAAGCAGCCAGGAGACAGAGCTGGACCTGCTGCCAAAGGGGAGACCAAAGGGCCCCTTTCTATTGGGAGCTACTCTTATGAGTGCCACAGGACACTGTAAATACACCGTTGCAGACACAAATCACTGTTGATCCTCCCAGCTGTTTGTGTCAATAAGCATTTCCAAACAGGGTTATTCTCCCTCCAAATAATGCTCTCTGGCATAGGAAGGCCAAGAGAGATGGCTTCAAGTCTCAGCCTGAGTGTCTGGGACAGGGCTGCCACCTGAAAAGCACAGACACATCAGGAAGCGTAAGCAACACAGGGAGCTCGTTTTCCCCTGGAGGCACCCATGGCCTGGTTTCAATTAGGGTCTCATGAAGGGATTTGTGGCTAAATGGCTACGGGTGATGCTACTAGCCCAAAAAACGTGGAAGGAGAACGGTTCATACTCTCGTGCGCTTCACTACCCAGTTCCCTTATTGGCTGCATGCCCTCTGGGCTGATAACCAAAGCAGTAACTGCCCCATCTCTAATCAACAGTTCTACAATCCCTGCTGGGAATTATGCCTTCTCCCCCCCCACCACACCCTGACTGCAGTGGGAAAAACTGCTTTGTTCTGTAGCACTGAAGCCATGAGCTTGAGATCAGCAGCAAGCCTTCTAGGGGGCTTGCTACAGAAGAAATAGACCTACAACTGTTTGCTGCATTTGTGTGTGTGACATTTTT
The DNA here is from genome assembly GCF_001447785.1 of Gekko japonicus. Taxonomy (NCBI): domain Eukaryota; kingdom Metazoa; phylum Chordata; class Lepidosauria; order Squamata; family Gekkonidae; genus Gekko; species Gekko japonicus. Next base: position 2,251,512 of record NW_015168654.1, read on the forward strand.
AGATTTTCTTAGGGCCTGGGGTCAGGGGTGAGATAATGAGAAAAAAGGTAATGAGATACCTCGGGATTGGTGGAGGGGAGGGGGTTTCCTCATGTCTAGATTTATTTCCAGAGCTATCCAACTACCTTCTACAAGAGAGGAACACTCCACCTCATAGAAAAATATCACCCCCACCCCCCCAAGGCACAAATGAAGCACACAGGGAGCAGGAGGGACTCTGTCATAAGAACATAAGAACATAAGAGATGCCAATGCTGGATCAGGCCAAAGGCCCATCCAGTCCAACACTCTGTATCACACAGTGGCCAGAAATACCAGTGCCATCAGGAGGTCCACCAGTGGGGCCAGGACATTAGAAGCCCTCCCCCTGTTGACCCCCCCCCCCCAAGCACCAAGAAGACAGAGCATCACTTGCCCCAGAGCCCCTAGCTATACCTTGTGGCTAATAGCCACTGATGGACCTCTGCTCCATATGCTTATCTAATTCCCTTTTGAAGCCGTCCATGTCACTCAGACTAGTGAGCTCATAGGCTCCAGACAAGAGGTGCTCCTCCACAGCCTATACACAACACGTGACTGATGTGTTTGCTGCAGGAAGAATCACTGTTCCCCAAAAACTCCACTTAAGCACAGGAAATTGTGACTCCCGGGAATGGAAGCGAACCTCATCATGCCAACGTTTCCCTTTGGAAAGAACCAGGAGGTCACAAACCCCCCAGCCGCTAAGTAGGTCTAACTGGACTGGGGAAAGGGAAGAACCTTAGAGGGAAGAACCTGACCGTACCTGGGACTCCCCAGAGCCTTCGTCGTCAAAGAAGTAGCGCACGATCGTTCCATCTGCATGGCCAGATAGGATTCCCTTCCCTGAGGTGCTGAAAAAGTATACAAGATGTTATCAGCAGAGAGGCCTAGAAGGTCTCATCCTCACAGTGTTTCAGCTGCGATGGTTTGTTGGAGGATTTGGGGGTGGGGGTGGTAGTAAAAGAGCTCAGTACCCTACAGCTCAGTGCCCTAGGAGTCTAAAATGGATGGGGTACATCACAAAGACCTGCTAAGATTAGTCTTACACTGCTATGAAGCTGGCAGGTGAAAAAACAGAGCTTGCCATTCCTGGGGCAGCCAAAGAGATGGCAGTGGAGTGGGATTTTTCTCCTCTCACTGTCGCACACTTACTTGGAGGTCAATGATACTACATAGGAGTCTGTCCCGTAAATAGTGGATGACTTGCTGGACTTGGTGTTTGCTAGACGAACCTTTGGGAGAGAAAGATCTGGTCAACTCATCAGCCTGTGATAGCAGAAAGGAAAGCGCCTATGGGCAAAGTGAGCCGGGGGAGTCTTGGGGCACCAGCCAGCCAAGACAGACCACTTGGGTGCAATCATTTGAGCACGCTCATCCTAGCACCCAGCGCTGCATCAGAAGCAGACAGCAGCTTCCCTACCTTGCCCTCAACGAGCCCAAAGACTATGGTGTTCTCCTCTGGCCACAGCAAACAAGTCACAGCACTCTGTTGGAGGACAGAATAAGAATAAGCAGGCAGGAGCATTACAGAAGCATGGCTTGACTGGACTGAGGGAGAGGAAGCTACACGACATAAGAACATAAGAACATAAGAGATGCCAATGTTGGCTCAGGCCAGAGGCCCATCCAGTCCAACACTCTGTATCACACAGTGGCCAGAAATACCAGTGCCATCAGGAGGTCCACCACTGGGGCCAGGACATTAGAAGCCCTCCCACAGTTGACCCCCCCCCCAAGCACGAAGAAGACAGAGCATCACTTGCCACAGAGTCCCTATCTATACCTTGTGGCTAATAGCCACTGATGTAGCCTGGTCTCTGATGGGGCTCTAAAATGATTATTTTCTCTAAGAACTGGAGCCTTGTTGTGACCCTTGTTCCCACGTTGGCTCAGACGGACATGAGAGCTGGGTTGAGTTATCCTGCCCAACTCATGTTCTGTGACCTTGCTTTGCCCAGTGCTGAACCTCCCCGTTCCTCCCCTCTGAATTTTTCAAACCATGCTCTTGGGAAGATTTTAAAAAAGCCCACACAACTATCTGCCCACTGCCAGAATGCCACCTCTTATTTGTAGAGAAGGGCAAAGGAGAGCAGGCTGCAGAAAACCAGGTTCTAAAGGGATCTAGACATCACAGCAAAAGGCCACCGGTTCTCACAGAGTGAAGGCAGGCTGGGGCTTACCGTCTGAATGAACTTGTTGCAGATCACCTTCTTGTCACCCCTGCACAACGGGGAAGAAAAAAGACTACCGTTGCCACAGGCCAACAGGAAAGGTCCTATGGGGGTACAGGGGCACCAAGGGATTACCACTGCGGGCAACAATACTGATCAGCTGCTGTGCCCCAGTAGAAAACTGTCTCTGGGGCCTGACTGAATCCCCCCCCCCCATACTGCAAACTATGTGAGAAGTGGGAGATCTGCAACTGGGATGCCCTCTGCGCGCGTTTAGCTCGTCAGCAACTCCACAAAGCTGCCTTGAAGACTAGGGAAGTGGCGTGAGGTAGGAGGGAGATACTCAACCGTCTACCCCCATGCTTTCCCCTGTATTTAATTCCCTGCCCCCTGCCCCCAAGTCACTATTAGCTCCATAGCAGGAAGCAGGGGAGGAAGAAGCAAAACAAAATACCTATATTTTAGGGAGCAATTTCATATTGGGAAACGGCATGAAAGAAAAGGTTAAACATTCCCCTCCTCAGCTCCACTTCCCCAGTGGCCAGAGGGGCCACAGGGAGCTATTAATTGGTACATTTAAAAAGGAGGGAGGGAAAGATCCTGATCACTGATGTGCTACAGCCTAACTGTGAGAAGGCAGGATGAACCACCTGATCTCTCAGAACACTGAAGCTGCTACAACAAAGAGAGCGGAATGAAGACCAAGCCTCCCTGTCTTTCAGCTGTAGTCAGATCTGGAGTGGAGACACAGGGGCAAGCCAATCAGCAAGGGCCTGCAGCAGGATCTTGGCCTGGTGCTTGCTCCTGGAACGGTCTCGCCCTTCCCATATAAAGTCCCTTACCATTCCTCCCCGATCTTGTAGACAAAGATGATGTTGTCCGTTTGCCCAACAGCAATCTTGGTGGAATCTGGGGAGAACGCCATGCCTTTCACCACATAGCTTTTCCTGCCATACTGGAAAGAGAAGAGGGAGCCACGATAAAGGCAGGGACACTGGCTCTGTTCTTAGGTACCAACAAAGCCCAGAACAGAACAGGCCCAGGGCCAAGTGACCCAGGACAAGGGTTGACTAGTTTGCTCACCACAGTGAGGGTCCCTCTCCATTTGGGGAAGGGCAAAGCTAGGTATGACAGGGACAAATCCTCTCCCCCAACTCATCTATGCAGTTGAACTGCACTTTGGAGATGCCTCCAAAGCTCAGGAGAATGGCATGGACAAGGACCACCACCCTCCTTGGGGAGGCAGAGGCAGTGGTGAGACATATTCTGGCCCAGAAGCAAGCAGAAATTACCAAGGCCAGCCAAAGTGGGTAGCTCCTTGGCCAGAAGGAAGCCTGGAAGGAGGAGCCTGTTCTCAGGTATGACAGTGCAAGATTCTCCTCCATTCAAATACCAGATCTAATAACTCTAATGCAATTACTCTTTCCAGTTTTATTTAGCAGTATACACATTTGACCATGTCATGTGGAAGAACTCACTAGAAAAAGCAATTATGCTTGGATTGGTTAGCGGCAAAAGGAAACCGGGCCAGTAAAAATTGAAAGTTAAATAAAAATAAAAATAAAGAACGTGGTGGCTAGACACCATAAAAGCTGACATCAGCCTGAGCATGGAATGACTCAAAGAATCAGTACAAGATTGGAAAACGTGGAGAGAGTTGGCCCACAGAATCACCAAGAATCAGACACGACTGAATGGCTGACAACAACAACAACATTCTGACTGCAGTTATTACTAATGGGTTGTGTGTATATAGCCACAAGTGCAAATTTTTATATCTGTCACAAAATTCAGTACTGGGAGAGTCCCAGTCAACTCTCATGCAGACCAGTTCTGAGGCAGTTTACACTCATGGCTACTTCCTTTGTGAGACCAAAGAGGAAGGGAACAACCCTTTCCCAAGAGTTATGTTCAGGCTGGAAGAACCCAGTGTATACCTTAGGATCTGCAGGCTTCGTGGAGAACTTGTCCCTCCGCTCGCCATGTTCATCGTATAGGAGAACCACCTTGTCCACAGTGCAGACAGCAAATTTGGAATTGTTTGGGGCCCAGGACATGCATGTTACTTTGGCTGCCCCCTCCTGTAACAAAGCGGGATAATGGTTACACAGGCTGGGGGCAAGGGCCTACTGTGCATGGCCCATCAGAAACCCCCAGGTTCTTCAATCTTATGTTGGACAGCAGCATAGCCAGGGGTTGATCTGTGACATCTGAGGATTTAGTTACCTGGCTGAGATTACGGACTGTTACATTCATTTCGAGGTGTGCAGTCAGTTGTTTAATAGTTTGTGCAAAGAAACTTCTAGACTCAACGTCACTGCTTGTTATTGGGAATATATTAGAGAGGCGACTGCAATACTACACACAATGGTTTGGAACTTAATCCCATTTAAATTGATAAGATTTACTTCTGGGTAAGTTAGGCCTAAATTTTAGGTTTTGGTCCTATTCAAACTTTGACAATATAAGGCTATTTTCACACAGCATTATGGCTTTGGTTCTGGCCCCAAACTGCTTCAGTTACTTACTTATGTTTATTAGCTGCTATGACCAAAGATCTTAAGCTCAATTATAAAAGATGAATATACAACGTTAGTCTCATAATACGAACTTTATAATAAAATTTTACAGTCAAAGTAATCAAATCTAAAAGATCTAAAATGTTAAAAGAGAAGTCATTAATAAAACTATAATTCATTTAAATATTCATTTAAATCATAATAACGGTGTATACCAAATTCTGTTACAGTTGGGTCAAGCCAGATTTTTGTCGCTTTACAGATAAAACTATCATTAAAAATTTAGTAACAGAATAAGTGGTTTCAGAATAATATCTGCCAACAGATAGGGGACCACCCAGAGTTCAGTAGGTAATCGGTGTTTGGTAAGAACTGGAGTGATCCAAATCGATCTAGGAGTAGAGATGTGAAGGCCCAGAAAAAAATGGAAAAATTTGGGAAAAAACCAGGTTTTTTCCATTTTTTTCCTGAAGTCTTTTTTGTTTTTTCCCAAAGAATTGGAAAAATTGAAAAAAGCAAAGAAAAAAATTGATTATGGAACATTTTATTTTAACATGATGAATAAAATATTTTAAGACAAGGTGTTCAAATATTTTCCAAATCATTTCTAAAAAATATGTATGGTATCAGATTGATCTAATTTCTGTGCAGTGAGGACAAGCAAGTCCTAGGTTACAAACTGAACTCTCCAATGCAAGAACAAGATGCATTTCTTCCTTTAGGAGGTGCTATCGTCACAAGAAAAGAAAAAGGTTTCAGTTTTGTTTTTGCATGTCGGTGTGTATTCTGGTTGTAATAATTGTTTCGATACACTATATTTTTAATATGCTAGTTGTTATAATTTCATGCCAAGTAAAAATGTCCATAGTCATATTTTATGTTCCTAAAGTAACAGAATGACTTTCAGTCTGGAAAAGAAAAAAGAAGTGCTAATGTAGCATTTTTTAAAAAAAATCCAAAAATTTCCGTTTCTCCCCCCCCCCCCCAAAACGGAAAAAACCTGGAAATTTTACATCTCTATCTAGGAGTTGACCACTGATGACATAATAATAGAAGATGGCCAAGTGTTTCCACAGCTCCAGTCTCACAATTACATAAGCAATCCGAGTATGGGACTTTAGAAAAGCAACTTGTTAAAACTGCTTCAGTTTATCCTCTGGCTTCCGCATGCTCTCTTAAACCATTAGTTTTCATCTGGCATTTCCCCTTGTTTGTTTTTGGTTCTTTTGGGACCCTTTCCACCCTGGTCTTTTTTGAATAGCCAGTTTTGAGTCTTGTTCCTGTGCGTAATTTTCCTGAGCTTTTGTTTGTTCCACCCACTTCCAGACTAATTTGTTTTGCTGACTGGCCTGTGATGACTGTGGGACAACCTTGCTCTGTGTTTCCCCACCCCTCCATCCCAGAAATTTGGTTTTTATTTTTCTACTAGTCCTTGGTTTCTTTAAAAAGTTGCCTTATAGCAATACACCAATATATCACTATAAGAAGGCACAGGAATGATTCCAAGCCCATCTCCATGTTCCCTGACCCCCTTCTTCCTACTCTACCATTTTTTTTCTTGCACAGGCAAAGTGTTTTTTAACTAAACACATTCCTGACAGCAGTGTATCAATACAAATTGTGCCTCTGTGCCTCTCCATAACCCTCCTCCCATCTTACATTTTTTTTTCTTATTATTACGGTTTTGAGAGGATTTACCACTTTTGATATTTATTTATTGAATTTATACCCCGCCCTCCCCACGAAGCAGGCTCAGGGCGGCTTACACAGTTTGATACATAAACAACAGTTAAAAGTTAAGATAGGGGTGAGGTCAAATGGCAATTCTCACATGCACATTTTTCAGTGCCACGACTGATCAGAAAACCGCCATCATGGCAATCCTTCAGCCAATCATTGGCGATCGGGTACCAAATCACTTTGCACTCCGGGCAGTAACTTTATACATACAAAGCACACCTTTAGCACAATGCTGAGAATTGCCATTAAAAAAAAAGTCCTAGCCAATGTCTTGGCTAGAAAGTTCAAAGCCAGCATGGCAGGAAGGTGGCTGCCCAATCAGGAGATTATGAGGGGGCAAGAGAGCAAGACACAGACCTCCTATAGCAGTACATCAATAAAATAAAAAAGGAGTGGTGGTGGTGCTGTAAGGCTGCTGATGACAACAGCACCCTCTGCTGGGAAAACCCCGATAGTATTACGGTTGTGTGTAAGAAAATAAACCAGAATGAGAATTGAAAAAACGTGAAGGTCCAGAAGTCAGGCAAGCAGTGTCAATGGCTTAGAGTCTATCAAAGACTATCGTAGGCATTGCATCCATGCCTAACAGCCTCTCTTTGGCTGGTTTTATAGCCCCAAGCCTAAGAGTCATGCTTGTAACCAGTTGCTCAGAAGCAATTTTGACACAGAGAGTACTCCGTCTTTCTGTTATACCTCTGAGGATGCCAGTGACAGCTACTGGCGAAACGTCAGGTCCTACAATGCCAAGACCATGGCCATACAACCCAGAAAATCTACAACAGCTAATTCTGCAACTACTCATCTTTGTTATCAGCCAGCAACTGACGTTGGGCCCGGAGACATGCACTTTGCTGTCTTGTCTGTAGCTCTATTCTCAGCCTCTGTCTGCAACAATCTAAGGGTGTAGGTGATACTGGTGAGCTGGGAATGGCCAACTTTGGTTCACCTGCTGAATCAGGGCTGGAGGGTGTCGGTGACTCTGTACCAGCTCTTGGCTGTGAATCCTGTATCCATTTTCCTGCTGGTCAGCTTCTGTTAAGGTTGGCTACACAGGGCTCCTCTTCTCCTGAGGAGTCCTCACTATATCGCTGAGCCCTGGCTGTCTCATGACATCTGTGCTCAATACAATTCTGATAGATTGATGGCAGAGAAAACTGCTAAAAAGCCCTGTTTCATGGAAGCCAACAGCACAAATCTTACTTCACCTAACTACGGGGAATTTTCATTTCTACCAGCTCAGGCAAAATGCTAGAAGCCAAGTGATGTACAAGACTGTCAAAATTTCCAGACCCAGGAGAAAAACAAACATGAACCTCTTAACCAGGACCTTCTACTTGTCCACTTGACTGAATAGATGCAGAACCATGTGTTCTAGAGCGATAAATTCCCAGAGAAGCTTTTCTCTCTCCCAGACAACCTTTGCCATTGTCTCAGAAGACACCTTAAGCAAATCCTAGAATGGGCAAAGGCTGAGGTACAGATGTGCTGTCTGTGATGCTTTGTGATGGTTAACAGGAGGAGACATAAAGCAACTGATAGGTGACAATTAAAGGGATTGGTTTGCATAATTAGCAAACAATTGGGATAATATGCTGGGAAGGAACAGACACACATTTCTTTGGGTCCCAGGAGGTCAGAAAACCCCACAGCAATTCCAGGTCTTCAGCTTCTTCCCCTTAATCCTTGGGGGAGGGGAGGGTTACCAAAAGCAAACTGTGTAGTAACTGTTGCCACCAGCAAGTCTGCAAGCATCTCCTGCTGGATGGATTTGCACATCCAGCACTCCGTACACAAGCACTACAATTTCGAAGCTTCACCTAGCTGCCGCATCTCCTGCTTTGTTGCTACAAGCTAGCACAAGGATGAGCTATCACACTTTCACAATTTTGAGCAATTGCACTCAAGGGATGGTGAGCTTATGTGCTGCCCCCTCCCATTTACTGTTCTTAAGATAGTACAAGCGAATAGGAATGGTGTGTTTAGAGAAATCAGGTTTCCAGCATTCAAAATATACGTTTCATAAACAAAAAAAGAGTATGTATGGCCTGTTCAAGCATCAGACTGAGAAAGGATACAAAGAAAGATGAAAATATTCATTACGCAGCCCTCATACCCTATGCTGAGTACTTATGATGGTTAACTAGAATAGGCTGGTAATTTGTGAAGTTATAGCATTTAAAAGTCCGTCAGTATCTCAGAGTCTGGTCCTTTCCCCATTGTGCTCACCACGTGGGCAAAGTGATGTCCCTAGGTAAAGGTTTCGTCTTCATGGCTTGTACCCATCCAAATAAAAAACCAAAAGAAGAGAGATTTTTCCCCTTTAGCCATAGAATTTATAATCTCTCTTTCAAGAGTCCATCTCCACCTGGGGTTGTCCTCACTTTCTTGCTTCCAGAGGAAGAAATTACTGTTTTGCCATTTGGCTGTCCGTGACCCTGTCTCTTTATAGTGTGTGTGTGTTTGTGCACCTGGAAATCAGGTGACCTCTAGTGACTGACTATGTGTGCACCTGGAAGTCATGGCGACCTCTGGTGACTGACCCCTCCTGGGTGCCTGGAGAATATTCAGAGAGGTGGCTGAATAAAGTCTGCCTCTGTCCTCCCTACTGCTGGTATTTCCCAGACTCGACCCTCAGCTTCTGAGATCTGGCTTGCCTGGGCTATTCAGGTCAGGGCACTGTGGAAAAAAGAATTTCCTTTTGTCTATCCTGAGCCTACTGCCCATCAGCTTCATTAAATGCCCTCAAGTTCTAGTCTTTTGGGGGAGGGAGAAAAACTCTCTCCACTCCATACATAATTTTATAAACTTCTATCATGCCCCCCCCCCCCCTCTCTTTTCTAAACTGAAAACTCTTTTCTAAACTGAAAACCCTTCAGCCTTTTCTCATAGGAAAGGTGCTCCACCCCCCTAATCATTTGGTTGCTCTGTATTTTTCCCAGCTCTGCAATGTCCTTTTTGACCAGAACTGTACATAGTATTCCAAATGAGGCCGCACCATAGATCTACCCAGGGGAGCATTACAATATCGGCCGTTTTATTCTCAATCCCTTTCCGTCTGCAGTGTTCTTTATAAAAAGTCTGCAAAACGGTTTCCTTCCATACAGCATCTGTAGAACTGAGCTCTGGCTCACGAAATCTCATGCTGGAATAAATGTTGTTACTCTTTAAGGGGCCGACAGCCTTCTGGAAAGAAAGGGCCCTGTCCTCCTCGTCCCCCCGGACTGCGCTTCTCCCTTCCAATCCCACGGTGTTACCCCACTCAGAAGAAGAGCCTGGGCGAGCCGCCTACTCCCCACGCGCACAGCCCCATTCCAACTCCGCTTCTACTTCGGTTCGACCCCTATCGCTCATGTGCACAGCATATCCCGCCTCGCCGGTTCCCACCTGCGGGGTGAGCAGCGTCCGGACGTGCCTCAGCTGCATGTCCCGATCCCGCTGCCCGGGCTTTGCGCCGCGTCCCCGCCCGTTACCCAGGTAACAGCTACCGGGACCGGGCCACCTCTGATGATACTAGAGGTGACGCATGGAACGGCGAACGAATGACTGTCTCTCCCACGGGAGGGGCGGGACCAGGAGCACCGCTAGAGCGCATGCTCCATCGTCGCCCTCGAAGCAAAGGAGGAGGGTCGGCGGCTCAGCCAGGCAAAGTCCCACCCCCTCAGACAAGCTCCGCCCCCAGGCCGAGGCCCCGCCCCAGCCGTGCCGCGTCTCTCCCCTTGGTTTCCCCGATGGAGGCTCTGCGGGCGGCGGGACGGGCTGTGCTCAGGAGCCCTAGTCTGGCTCGGCATCGCCTGGGCGTGTCCCGCCTCCGCCGACACCGGCAACGTGAGTAAGCGGGTGGCAGGAGGAGAGGGGGATGCGACGGTCGGGTGGAAGCAGAGCCGATCCGCTTCCTTGCCCGGATCCAAAGCCCCGATCGGAGGGAGGAGGCGGGTGATCCGACGCTGGAGCGGCAGCGGTTGCTGGGAGACGGGATCCTGAGCGAGCAGCATCCAGCGCGCCCCGCCGGTCCTCTCTCTGGGGAGCCTGCGGGATAAAAGGAGAGGGTCGCTCCGGCGGGTCCCTTCCTCCCCTTCCCTCCCTTGGCTTTGTTGCTTAGCAACCAGAGATGGGGGGGGGGGGGCGCTGTTCAGGCTAGGCTTTGCCGTGATTACCTCCTCCAGTCAGTCTTGTCAGTTGTGCACCTGTTGAGCCCCCGCCTCTTGGCTAGACATGTCGGAGAAGGGGGGGAGCAGGTGGGTGCCTTACAAGAGCTAGCACCCTGGACAGGAGCCTTCCCAAGAGAGGCAACAGCCTGCCCAAGTATTTGTTCCTGATGGGCGTTCCTATGTCCTCTCCTGTATCCTTCTGCCCCCCCCCCCCTAACGTGGTGGAGTCCAGGAAGGCAGACCCAGAGGGGCTGGGGATATTGGGTTGCTTTCTGCTGGGGGGAATGGCTGCACCACCTCCTGAATAGGCAGAAGGCAGCTTCCCCTATGGACAGGGTTTCTCAGGGGAACAGGAAGAAGGCAGAAAGATTACAGTGTTATAAGGAGCAGGCTACAGAAGGAGATTTGTCTTGTGTTTCTGCTTGTGATTTTATATGTGGCAAATCAGACGGCAGGATGGCTTAGGGCTGGAATTGATGGTGCTATATGCATAACATTTATTCATAATATCAATTCGCTAGAAAACTGCTTCCCAGGACTCGTTTCTTAGGTGTGGTGTAGGCTGTCTCTCCCCTTCTGTTCGCACTCTGCCCCAAGGCTTTATGAGCTGCATGTTGAGGCTGCTGCTGCTGATTCTCTGAAAGTCTCCTATATGAGAAGCATATGGCAATTGCCTGCCCCAGAAATCAAGGCTGTCCTCATTCTGGGCCATGAATATTTATGTCTCACATGGAATGTGTGAGGCAGTCGGGAGCGCAGGTGAAGGGAAGCCAGCCTGACAGCGTGAGGTGTTCATGCCCCACATTTAGCAGGAGAGCATCATGCGCTTCTCATGAACACCTACTTACTCTCTGGAAGAACTGAACAACAAGGGGGGTTGCAGAGAAGGAACTGCTGAGAAGATAATTATTCCCCAGTGGAAACAAAGCATTTTTACCTGGGAAAGAAGGTAGAGTTTACTTAAACTTTACAGAAGAAGCAGACACGGATGATCTGTTTAAATATTGAAGTAATGATGAAGGCTGCATACACACAGTGCTAATCGTCTGTTCTGAAGAGCCAGTTTGGTGTAGTAGTGGTTAAGAGCATGGACTCTAATCTGGGAGAACCAGGTTTGATTCCCCATGTAGCTGCTGGTGTGACCTCGGGTCAGTCATAAGTTCTCTCAGAGCTGTTCTTTCAAGGGCAGTTCTCTCAGAGCTCTCTCAGCCCCTCCCACCTCACAGGGTTTCTGTTGTCGGGAGGGGAAGGGGAAGGAGATTGTAAACCCCTCTGAGACGCCTTCGGGTAGTGAAGGGCTGGGTATAAATCCAATCTCTTCTCTTCTTGAACTCATAGCCGTTCCCAGTGCAGAGACACTCACAGTGGCAACGAAGCATCCCCATGGCAGTTCCAACACTCCTTACATCTCCCTCCTCCTGCCCTGTGTCACCGGAGGGCTTTTTTGCCAGCATGTTAAAAAAAATCAGTAGTTTTATATCACTGTAGCCTAATGCTGTAGCAATATGGTAACTACAGACTTTTTAAAAAACTGACCAAATGTCCTCCAGTGGCCCAGTGTGGAAAATGGCAGCTGTAAGAGGCTGGTGGCAGCAAAATGCTGCTGAATTAGGCGGCAGTTTCAGAAATTTATCTATTTATTTATATCCTGCCTTTCTCCTCAATGGGGACCCTAAGTGGCTTACATCATTCTCCTCTGTTTCATTCTCACAACAATCTTGTGAGGCAGGTCAGGCCGAGAGCGTGTGACTGACCCAAGGTCACCCAGCAAGCTTCCATGGCAGAGTAAGGGGATTCGCATCTGGGTTTCACCGATCATAGTCTGACTCTTTAACCACTATATCACATTGGTTGTTGAACACCTTCCTGTCCAGGTGGGTGAGCAAACCTGCTTGGACTGCAATCTTCCTGGAAAGATTATAGCAGAGCAGGTTTGGGAAAGACTGGAGCAAAGCAGGGGGAAACCTGGAATGTGGATGACTGGGGGACAATGTCATGTTGATGCTCTGGAAAACACTGCTCTGGTTTGAAGCCCCGGGAACAACAAAACAGCTGTGTGGATGCAGCAGAAGAAGTGAAGGATAAACATAGATTAGTTCTAACCTATTAATTTTTGTGGTTATTTTCGTAACCACCAACAGAGTTTCTAAGATCATATTTGAGGCAGAGAGAACCATCACTCTTCCGCCCCACCATAAATGAATTTCCCTAATTGAATTTAGCAGATCCCAACTGCCCCAGAACACCGCTTATCATTCATGCAAGCAGCTCTTCCCAGCATTTTTACTTAAGGCTAGGGGAGTGCATATCCAGGCTGGTTCCCATGAAGCATAACACACTCTCTATATATAGTTTGTAGGGCAAGGCTAGGCAAGAAGGGTTTTCTTTCTTTTTTTTGCTTGAGTGCCAGATTTATGTATTTCATTTCAGAGAGTAGCCATGTTGAACAGCCAGGTTCAAGTCCAATAGCGCCTTAGAAAGATTTTTGGGATATAAGCCTTCGAGAGGGAAGTTTGACTCCCAGAAGCTTATACCCCCAAGATTGTGTTGATTTCTAAGGTGCTCCTGGACTTGAATCTAGCAAATGTATGTATTTGATGCATGTATGTATTGCCTTTCTGCCCTTGCATTCAAGGCTGCTTAAAATTCAAAGTAACACCTATGATATGCAGAACACAAAAGGAAAAGGGGACTGAGATGAAAGGAGATTCAGGCATTAACTCTTCAATACCCTATGCAATGATTCTGTAATGACCAGCTGAAATGACTTCTGCAAGGGATCATTCAGGGGGTCATGGGGAGCCCAGTGGCACTTGGGCCTAGGTGGGCTTGACAGAGGGGCTGGGCTTGAAATGAAACCGTGGAAGGGTGGGGGCCTTCCTGCCCTCCTCCAGTGGGCCCTTCTGTGAAGTGGATTAAGAGGAAAGCTGTGCCAGACTGGCTTGAGTGCCCCCTGCTTTTGGGGGGCAACAAGGGAACTGCAGGACTGAGCAAAATGGCCTGGTGCATCACCATGTAGCACAGATTGAGAGAATTAAAGTGGACCGGGAGGTTTAAGCCCGTTTTTTGACAATATACTCCAGGTCAACAGCTTCACTCATCAGCCTACTTAGGGTCAAACTAAACAAAACATTTTGACACAAGTTGAGTTGGGTTGTGCAGCCCCTCCCCATGGAGCAAATAGTGTCCCTCCAGACTGTTTTAGTTCAGGAAAAGCCTCCCCCTGTGCCACAGTCTTGATCCACATTGGGCTCTGGCACACTTGGGAGCTTTGCTTCCCACAGGTCATGTTTGGCTTTACCATCTTGAGCCAAAATGTCTTGTCTAGTTTGAGCCTCAGAGTACCATCATATGGGCAGGATAGATCTGCATCTGCCTACTTCAGAGTCTTTTCTGTGGTGGCTCTTGGGTGGTGGAACAGCCTTTCTGTGCAGGTCAGGGAGCCCCCCCCCCATTATTAACCTTTCAAAGGGGGTGTAAGACCAAATTATTGAAATGGGTCTTGTGAAAAAATGCATTTTTTCCTGAGAGGTTTGAGATGGCTTTGGGGGCACAGAACAAGCAGGAGGGGAGGAAGTCAGTGCAATTGCTTTCCAGAAGTACCTCAGCCCACTTTCATACAGATGCTAATAGATCTAGCAGGTAAGATAATGGGTGGGTCAAGATCTCCCCCTTCCCCAAGCAGGGGTCCCCAAGCAGAGGTCCATCAGTGGCTATTAGCCACAAGGTATAGTTAGGGGCTCTGGGGCAAGTGATGCTCTGTCTTCTTGGTGCTTGGGGGGGGTCAACAGTGGGAGGGCTTCTAATGTCCTGGCCCCACTGGTGGACCTCCTGATGGCACTGGTATTTCTGGTCACTGTGTGACACAGAGTGTTGGACTGGATGGGCCTTTGGCCTGATCCAACATTGGTGTCTCTTATGTTCTTATGTTATGTAGGGAACAGGGATTTGGGAGGAACTGAATAGTAGAGAGACTCCAGGAAGAAACTGGAGATCTCCAGGTAAAACCTCTTGACCCAGCCTGTCCTGGTCAGTGGGTGGGGGAAAGAGAGGAGGCAAAACTCAGGGAAGCAAGGAGGAAGTGGTCTTTTCTTTGGGTGCTGCATCCATGAAAGCAGACAGACCTCTCCACTGAGAAGGCAGGCATTTTGAACATGTGATCACCTGGAGAAAGCTTCAAAGTAATGGTAACTCTGTAGAGATCTATAATTTTCTAAGCTAAGGAGCCTGTCCTATATTTTAACATCTGATAGAGCATGTATAGAAAGAGGAACAGAGGATTTGCATATTACCCTTTTCTTTTGGATCCCTTGCTCAATCTGGGGCTGTACTAAAAGGATGCTTGTGAACATTTTCTTTTTAGTAAATACTTTATTACTTTTGAAGCTGGCAGTGGTTCTCTGTACCACATAGACCTACCGTCTCAGACACTCTATTTTAAAAGGAGCACCAGGGGGAAGGCCGGCAGTTGGCAAGTGGCTTTTCTTCCAGGGGCACACAAGGCAGTAACCTGTCCCTGTGGTGACCAGACACTGGGCAGCGGGAGACAGAGGCAAGCCCTCAGTACTGGGAAAGGAAGCTGGGAGTGTTGACCCTTCTAGTGGGCAATTCCACACAAAGGTCAGGTGGTGGTGGTGGGCTACCCGAGAGTGGAAGAAAAGCCTCTCCAGGTGTTGAGAAAAACCTTCGAAGGCAGGGTGGAATAGGGCCTGCAGGCCAGAGCAAGCCAATTCTGCCATAGGCCTTCCAGTGGGTAAAGGTATTGTGATCATCTGAACTTGTTGGTTAATCTGTGCTCATGTGTAGGTTTTAATAGTATGTTTTATTCTGTAGTATTTTAAAAAAAGTCATTATAACCTGCCTGGAGCCCTTTTTAAGAGAAAGGTGGGCTAAAAGTGTCTTAAATAAGATTAGAGACTAGACGTGTCCCCTAGAATTCTTAGAGACTGTGGCTCTGGTCCTGTTGGGTGCAACTTGTTGAGAGAATGATTTCGTGAGTTACATGTTTTCTTTCTTTGAGATTAAAATACAATTAACAGTATCTGAATTGGGGTCCATAGGCAGTGTTGTAAAGATCTATTGATGTATCATTAGAGAGCCAGTGCTGCGGTGTGGTAGAAAGTTGGACTAGAATCTTAGAAACCCAAGTCTGAATTCCCCTTCTGCTGTGGAAACTTGCTGGGTGACCTTGGGCCAGTCACTCTCTTTCTCTCAGCCTAACCTAATGGTTCTAAAGATGGAGGCAGAAGGCGGGGAGAATGATGTCGTAAGCACCTTAGGGCTCCCACTGAGGAGGAAAGCAAGGTATAAATATGTAAATCAATAAGTATAGCGTTGCACCAAATGGCATTCCTTGTTCCTCTCTCTCTCCCCGCTGAACTTTCCGTTGCAGAACTCCCAGAGACCTGGACTGACATGCGTGAGCCTCTCTTGGAGGGCATGGGGTTTGCCCTCAAGTACCTGGGCATGACACTGGTGGAGAAGCCTAAAGGGGAGGACATGGCGACCGCAGCCATCCACCGGATCATTTCCATGGTAGGTTGTTTGTGGCTGCCTTGAAGAGAGCCTGGGGGAGGAGGCACCACTGGGGGGAGGCTGAACCACAGCAGCCCTAAAGCAGGCCTAGTAAAGCTTCTCCTTTGCCCCTCTGCCTTCCCCTCCTATGCCAGCATTTGGCTGGTCTTCTGTGCCCTTCAGAGCACTGGTTCATAGGGAGACGAAGTGTGGAGAGCCACTGTGACTGGGGAGGTTGAAGACTCGGCCTTCTCAGGGAACTGTGCGGAAGAAATCAGCCTGGATCCCTTGAGGGTAGGGATCAGGCCGCACACTCACCCACCGTCCCTCTACCTTGGCCATTATATAGTGCTGCAGCTGGTTGCTAGGATCACTGGCCAAGGAGCATGCTGATGAGCACATGGCCCCAATCTTTCTTCCCCTGCCTCTTCTTCCTATCTTCAGGCTCGGGTGGGACCCAAGAAGTTCCAGAAGGTGATTCTGACTGTCTCGCCCCGCGGCCTTTCCCTGCAGGATGCCGAGACAAAGGAGACCATTGAAAATGTCTCCATCTACAGGTGCGGCTGGAGCAGAGGGCATCCCCTGAGGGGATATTGCTGCAGGGTGTGTGTGTGTGTGTGTGTGTGTGCGAGCGTGCGCATGCACAGGCAGTGTCTTTCAGAGCCAGAAAGAGATGGGGCAGCCATCCATCAGTCACCCTGGTTCTCCTTGTATCAAACACCTTGAAATACCACTGGCTTGGTGACCCGCAGCAGTGTCGTCATGATCTTGGGCAGGGTTCAATATGTCCAACAACCCCCCAGATTATGCTTTGTAGAAACCCAAGGCCTGGTGTGAAGGGAAGGCCCCAGAACACACAGGCCTGGCCATAAGCCTTCCTTGAAGAGGAGAAATGTGAGAGAGTTCCAGCTCGGGCCTCTGCCACCAGTCCAGAGGGGTGTTGTAAGAATTTTTGGATGTGTGGGTGTGTATTTAACCCTGTCACCCACACTTCCCCCCCCCCTCAGTTCGTGTGTCTCCTGAGTGTCGCCCCGTACCAAAGGCAGAAGTGCAAGCTTGGAATTCACTAGTCTCTTATTAAAATAAAACTTATCTTTATTATAGCAAAACATTCAGAGTCCTAGTTCCTAAACATACACACAGAAAAATAAACATGCAAAACAAAGTTTTCCCCACCCCATGCAAGCGCGTCAAGAGGCCTCTCTATGGCTGTCTCCTTTGGAGTCAGCCAAGTTCTGTTGTAAAACCACCCCATATTTATACCAGAGATCAAAAGGATCCCTTAATAACTGGATTACAGGTGTAAATTAACATTTAGAAGTTGAGACTGTTTTACAGGAAACTTTGTTTTCCTTCCTTGGTTGCACACAACAAAAGTTCACATTCCAAAAGGATCAATACAGTGTCATCCAGGTGTTCCCCAATCAGGGAAATAAACTGTGCTTTGATGTTTATCAGAGAGATGAAAGCAGGGTGGATTGGAGTCTGCCAATTTCCCAAATGGTCATATATTTTATGGCCTGGAAATTGGGGTTAGTGGCAAGTTTCACATCTGTGGAGCTTCCCTGGGAACTTCCTGACAATTTGAATGTGTTACATCATCAGTGAAAGAAAGGTCAAGCCAGTTTTGCTAGCAAGAGCAGAGGCAGAGATACATATGTGGATTTCATAAGCTATTTTGTTCATTTTAAACCCAAACACCCAAACCCAAACACTTCCATCTTTCAATATTTCTTACCACAAGGGGCAGTTATGTTAGTCTGTTGTAGCAACGTTAACCAGGAGTCTGGTAGCAGATGACTGGACACGTGAAGCTGCCTTGCATGGAATCAGGCTCTTGGTCCATCGAAGCCAGTCCTGTCTGTCCTGACTGGCAGCATCCGTCCAGGAGCTCTCGAGCTCTTCCGCACAACTTACTGCCTGATCCTTTCAGCTGGAGATGCCAGGGATTAAATTGGGGACCTTCTGCACCTCGGGCAGATGCTCTGCCACTGAGCCACAGCCCTTCTCCTTAGCTTTTGTGGCTCTAAGGTATATTTGATTAAGCAAGCTCTGATTTGCAAAAGCTTCTACTGGAATACATGCTGTTCATCTCAAAGGTGCTACTGGACTCGTATTTAATCCGACCTGCTCATTTGGGGCGGGGGGAGGTGTGTGTTTTTCTGCCTACATGCAGAATAGCTGATCTCTGTTCCCCCGGTAGTGCTGTTGGGAGGAGAGAGGCATGCTGGCTAGCTTCTGTTCCCTTGGCTGTGGATGGTGTACGACCTGTGGCTTTTGCATGTGGACTCTTGCATATGCTGTAGATCCCCTGTCACTGCGGCTCCTGCTTTTGGCACGGGGCTCATGCTTAACATGCCCACAGGAGGCATTAAGCCCCTTTCCTGCCCTCTCCCCCTAGGATTTCCTATTGCACCACGGACAAGCTGCAGAACAAGGTCTTTGCCTACGTGGCACAGAACCCGCAGAGCGGAGCGCTCGAGTGCCATGCTTTTCTGTCGCCCAAGAAGAAGATTGTAAGCTCCGCTCTGGACTGCGTTCCCCTGTGGGGACTGTGGGGGCTTGGGGAGGGAAGAGGGCTGGTTCCCAGTGCTGGGCCAGGGCTTCTCATTTACCAGACTGCCCTTCGACATGCTGCCTAGATGAGACGGTGCAGGCTGGCTGGCTCCGGGGGGGGGGGGGGTTCCTTCTGCCTGGCCCTTTGCTTCTGCCTGCCTCCCCCCCCCCTTCTGTTGCAGGGATCTTTCCAGGTCGGCTGCCTTCTCAGTCACCTGTGCCTTCTCTTCCAACATCTAGGCCCAAGCTGTGACACTGACTGTGGCACAAGCCTTCCAGGTAGCCCTGGATCTTTGGGAGGCCGCTCAGGCAGGTAGGAACCCCTCTGTCATTTTTGGGCTGGGGTGAGGACTCCTTTCCTCCCCGGTGAGGCTTAGCCCCGATGCAACATCAGTGGCTCCACTAAACCTCCCTCGGGGTCTGCTTCTGGCCCGCCTCCCTGGCCCTGGCTTGTCCTTTTCCAGGTCGGGCAAGTGAAGCCCAGAGGTGGGAGCTTAATTCTGAACCTCCTGATCTCAAATGGGCAGAACAAGCTTCGAGTTATTCAGGAAGGAGGGGTGGGGGCTCTTGACATGCTCAGAGGAGTCGCGTTCTAGATCAGTCATGAGTTGTCGGCTACCTCACAAGCACTGAGAAGGATTTTTTTTACTCCCTACCCTGATTTCGTTCCAGGTTCCAGGCAGGAGCACCCGCTGAGTACGCTGTGCCCCATGGAAAGCACTTGCCAGCCAGTCAGGTCACCCATGGGTAGCCCCCCCTTCAAGGCAAACTTTGAGGTATGGAATTGGGCCTGGGCCTCCCCCTTTGTATTCAACTCTGTGATGGCAGGAGGGCCCTGCTGCCTCCTAGAAGGTGGGAGTGAGGGGGCTCCGTGGTCTGATACCTCCCTCCTCCCTGGCCATGTAGGTGGTGAATGCCCAAGGCCTTAGGGAGGAGCCTTGGGGCTTTACCTGCAGCCATGTGCTTTTTTATGGTGCTAGGATGATGATGATGAGGAGGAGGAGGAGGAGGAAGAAGGCGATCTCCACGAATCCTGTTCTGGGTAGGTGAGAGGCCTCAGCACTCTGCCATGCAAGTTTGCTTGGGAGGCCTTTGGCCAGTCTGTGTCTGTCTGTCTGTCTGTCTGTCTCTCTCCCCCTCTTCCTCCCTCCCTCTCTGTCTCTCCCCCTCTCTCCCCCCTCTCTCCCCCCTCTCTCCCTCCCTCTCTCCCTCTCTCCCCCTCTCCCTCTGCCTAACCTACCTCACAGGGTGGTTGTTGTGAGGATGAAAAGGAAGAAGGGAGGACAATGTTGTAAGCTGCTTTGGGTCCCCACTGGGAAGAAAGGTGGGTTATAAGTTATAACTATCAAATAGTCGTAGAAGAAGAATTGGTTTTTATGTCCCGCTTTTCTCTACCCTTAAGTCTCAAAGTGGCTTACAATCACCTTCCCTTCCTCTCCCCATAACAGGCACCTTGTGAGGTAGGTGGGGCTGAGAGAGTTCTGAGAGGACTGGGTCTGGCCCAAGGTCACCCAGCAGGCTTCAAGTGGAGAAGTCAGGAATCAGTTTGGTGTACTGGTTTGGCGGACTCTGATCTGGAGAACTGGGTTTGATTCCCCACTCCTCCACATGCAGCCAGCTGGGTGACCTGGGGCCAGTCACATTTTTCTCAGAGCTGTTCTCTCAGGAGCAGTTATCTCAGAGCTCTGTCAGACCCACCTACCTCACAGGGTGTCTGTTGAGAGGAATGGAAGGAGATTGTAAGCCGCTCTGAGATGCCAAGTAAAGGGCAGGGTATAAATCCAACTCTTATTCTCCAGATTAGAGTCTACCGCTCTTAACCACTACACCACGCTGGCTTCCCCTTTGGAAGTTGGCAGGGATGGTGCTCAGTTGTGATTGCAGGACTGTGGCATGAATGAGAGGCCACCCGGCTCCTTGGCATCTCTGTTGGGTTGTGGGGGCCCTCTGCTGCTTTGACAGGTCTCTCTTTTTTTCTGCACCAAGCTGCACAGAGGAGGCTGGCCAGCCCACAACAGGTAAAAGAGCTCTCTGGTTCCCCTTGCTTGATCTTCCCGCTTTCCATCTCTCAGCACCCTCTTTCCCACTCCCCCATCCCACCCCATCCCAGCATGCCTCACTCTCCTCAGCACCTGTGCTCTTATCCGTCTGTGTTTCAGATGAGGGGTGCCTTGCATTTGGGAGCTCCCCAGTCACACAGTTCCAGTCGGAGGCAGCCATGGGAAGCGGTCGCCCCAACAGCCATCTGCCTCCAGGGACGCTTTTCTAAGTTCGCCTCGGACGCTGCCATTCTCGCCATCTCCAGCACCACTTGTTTGTAGCACACAAAGGACCAGCCAATCTTCCTCAGCCCTCCAGGCGCAGCTCCCTGATTGGCCGGCATCACCTTACTTAACTCCGAGCCTCAATTAGCCTTAGGGTCACCAGCAGTGCTCCCGTCGCTTGGCCTGAGTCACCTGAGGGGGGACTGCTCCACGTTCTGTCTGCAGCAGGGGGTGTTCTGGGACCTCCCGTGGGTGTATCCGGTAATGGTGCTGGGCCTTGTTTGAAGGCCACACCCCTGCAGGCCAAGAGGGGCATCCCGCCTCTGGCCAGGTGTGCTACTATGCAGGGAAACTAGTTCCAATCCCATTTTCCCCCTGCTCCTTGGAGGGGAGCTGTGTGTTGCAGGGGTACAGAGGAAGTCTGGCCTCTGCTGCCAGCTCTCCGCATGGTCTGGTGCGAAGGCAGCAAATCCCCCCCTATGCCCTTCCCCTTGTCTCTCATCACTGCCAAATCACAGCTTTGTAGCAAAAGATGTTAGTTTTTCATGTCCTTTTCTAAAGGGAAATAAACGATTTGTACTGTTGTACTTTGGTGCCCCTCCTTGCAGCCCCCCCAGTCCAGATCAGTCGGTGTGAGCAGAGGTCAACATACCGAAGCCCAGCTCTTGGGACTCAGTTTCCAGCCGGACTGGTTTGTGTGGCTTCTCCCTCCTTCCCAGGCATGTCCCAGCCTGGCGCAAACTCATCTCTCCTCTCCTCCTTTTTTGCTTCTGCTGGACCAGGAGTGGTAGTGTGAGGTTCTCTACTCCTGGCCGACTGGTCCGTGGGAAGCTGCCGGCCTGGCAGTGCTGGGGCAGGGTGGCACATTGTGTCCCAAGGCTTTCAGAGTGGAGGGGAGTGCCAGTGAGTGGTGCCAATGAGAGCAGAGTGGTCCAAAGGAGGAAGCGAACAAGTCAGGTCTGGCCATGTGGGGAAGGGTGGCACACTTGGAATCCGGGCCCCCGGAAAAGACAGGCCTCCATCTCCCCCGTTCATTCCTTCCACATTTGGCAGACGTCGCTAGGGAGGGGAGCCCGGAGGACGCTTGTGAGCTAGCCATGGGACTGGGGGAATGTGAAAGGGGGAGAGGATTCCTGAGGGTTGGTTCTGTGGGCGTTGCAGGAGTGATCTCCCTCACGGGTGCAGGGCCCCAGGATTTAGGGCACTGTGGGGCTCAGTTGTTGTTGTTGTTGTTCAGTCGCACAGTCGAGTCCGACTCTTCGCGACCCCATGGACAATCTCCCGCCAGGCTCTCCTGTCTTCCGCCGTCCTCCGAAGTTGGCTCAATTTCATGTTCGTTGCATCGCTGACACTGTCTAACCATCTCATCCTTTGCCGTCCCCGTCTTCTTTGACCTTCAATCTTTCCCAGCATCAGGGTCTTTTCCAGTGAGTGCTCCCTTCTCATTTGGTGGCCAAAGTATTTGAGCTTCAGTTTCATTATCTGGCCTTCCAGGGAACAGTCAGGGTTGATTTCTTTGAGGATTGACTGATTTGTTCTTCTTGCAGTCCAAGGGACTCTCAAGAGTCTTCTCCAGCACCATAGTTCAAAAGAATCTATTCTTCGGCGCTCGGCCTTCCTTATAGTCCAACTCTCACAGCCATACATGACTACTGGGAATACCATTGCTTTGACCATGCGGACTTTTGTTGGCAGGGTGATGTCTCTACTTTTTATCATGCTGTTTAGGTTCGCCATCGCTTTCCTCCCAAGGAGCAGGCGTCTTTTAATTTCATGGCTGCAGTCACAGTCTGTGGTGATCTGGGATCCCAGGAACGTGAAGTCTGTCACTACTTCCACGACTTCCCCTTCTATTTGCCAAGGAGTGATGGGGCCGGATGCCATGATCTTAGTTTTTTTGATGTTGAGCTTCAAGCCCACTTTTGCGCTCTCCTCTTTTACTCTGAGCAAGAGGCTCTTTAGATCCTTTTCACTTTCAGCCATTAGAGTGGTATCATCTGCATATCTGAGGTTGTTGATCTTTTCCCCAGCAATCTTAATTCCCGCTTGTGATTCATCCAGGCCAGCATTTCGCATGATGTACTCTGCATATATATTAAATAAGCAAGGCGACAATATACATCCTTGTCGTACTCCTTTTCCTATGCTGAACCAATCAGTTGTTCCATATCCGGTTCTAACTGTCGCTTCTTGGCCCTTATACAGGTTTCTCAAGAGACATGTGAGGTGGTCTGGTACTCCCATCTCTTTAAGGACCTGCCATAGTTTGTTGTGATCCACACAGTCAAAAGCTTTAGCATAGTCAATGAAGCAGAAGTAGATATTTTTCTGGTACTCTCTTGCTTTCTCCATAATCCAGCGAATGTTGGCAATTTGATCTCTAGTTCCTCTACCTCTTCGAAACCCAGCTTGTACTTCTGGTAGTTCTCTATCCACGTACTGTTGAAGCCTAGCTTGTAGGATCTTGAGCATGACCTTGCTAGCGTGTGATATGAGTGCAATTGTGCGATAGTTTGAACATTCCTTGGCATTGCCCTTCTTTGGGATTGGAATGTATACTGATCTTTTCCAATCCTGTGGCCACTGTTGCGTTTTCCAAATTTGCTGGCAAATGGAGTGCAGCACTTTAACAGCATCATCTTCTAAGACTTTGAATAGCTCAGCTGGAATACCATCACCTCCACTAGCTTTGTTGTTAGCAATGCTTTCTAAGGCCCATTTAACTTCACATTCCAGGATGTCTGGCTCGAGGTCAGTGATTATACCGTCGTGGTTGTCAAGGACATCGAGGTCTTTCTTGTATAGTTCTTCTGTGTATTCTTGCCATCTTTTCCTAATCTCTTCTGCTTCTGTTAGGTCCCTACCGTTTTTGTCCTTTATCATGGCCAGCTTTGCATGGAACGCTCCCTTGATTTCTCCAACTTTCTTGAAGAGATCTCTAGTCCTTCCCATTCTATTGTTTTCTTCTATTACTTTGCACTGTTCATTCAGGAAGGCCTCCTTATCTCTCCTTGCTGTTCTCTGGAAATCTGCGTTCAGTTGGGTAAATCTTTCCTTTTCGCCTTTGCCTTTCGCTTTCCTTCTTTCCTCTGCTATTTGTAAAGCCTCATCAGAAAGCCACTTTGCTTTCTTACATTTCTTTTTCTTTGGGATGGTGGTGATTGCTGCCTCCTGTACGATGTCACGAACCTCTGTCCATAGTTCTTCAGGCACTCTATCTATCAAATCCAGACCCTTGAATCTATTCTTCACCTCTACTGTATATTCATCAGGGATGCGATCTAGGTCAAACCTGAATGGCCTCGTGGTTTTCCCGATTTTCTTCAGTTTAAGTCTGAATTTTGCAATGAGTAGCTCATGATCTGAACCACAGTCAGCTCCAGGTCTTGTTTTTACTGACTGGATAGAGCTTCTCCATCTTTGACTGCAAATTATATAGTCAATCTGATTTCGGTGTTGCCCATCTGGTGATGTCCATGTGTAGAGTCGCCTCTTAGGTTGTTGGAAAAGGGTGTTCGCTATGACCAGTGTGTTCTCTTGACAAAACTCTGTTAACCTTTGCCCTGCTTCATTTTGCTTTCCAAGGCCAAACTTGTCTGTTATTCCAGTTACCTTTTGACTTCCTACTTTAGCATTCCAGTCCCCTATGATGATGAGGACATCATTTTTTGGTGTTAGTTCTAGGAGGTGTTGTAGGTCTTCATAGAACCGGTCCACTTCAGCCTCTTCTGCATCAGTGGTTGGGGCATAGACTTGGATTACTGTGATGTTGAATGGTTTGCCTTGGAATCGGACAGAAATCATTCTGTCATTTTTGAGATTGTATCCCAGTACTGCCTTTTGCACTCTCTTGTTGACTATAAAGGCCACACCATTTTTTCTACGAGATTCCTGGCCACAGTAGTAGATATAATGGTCTTCTGAGTTAAATTCGCCCATTCCTGTCCACTTTAGTTCACTGATTCCTAGGATATCGATGTTCAGTCTTGCCATCTCATTTTTGACCACGTCAAGCTTACCTTGATTCATAGATCTTACATTCCAGG
The DNA here is from genome assembly GCF_001447785.1 of Gekko japonicus. Classification (NCBI taxonomy): domain Eukaryota; kingdom Metazoa; phylum Chordata; class Lepidosauria; order Squamata; family Gekkonidae; genus Gekko; species Gekko japonicus. The sequence continues at coordinate 2,276,491 of NW_015168654.1, forward strand.
TTCCTATGTAGTATTGTTCTTTGCAGCATCGGACTTTCCTTTCACCATCAGACACATCCACAACTGAGGGTCCTTTCGGCTTTGGCCCAGCCGCTTCACTCTTTCTGGGGTTACTTGTACTTGCCCTCTGCTCTTCCTCAGTAGCATATTGGACACCTTCCGACATGAGGGGCTCATCTTCCAGCGTCATATCTTTTAGCCTTTTGATACTGTCCATGGGGTTTTCTTGGCAAAAATACTGGAGTGGGTTGCCATTTCCTTCTCCAGGTGGATCACGCTTGGTCTGAGTTCTCTGCTGTGGCCTGTCCGTCTTGGGTGGCCCTTCACGGCATAGCCCACAGCTTCATTGAACTGCGCAAGCCCCCTCGCCACGACAAGGCAGTGATCCATGAGGGGGCTCAGTAGGGGAGAGGAAATGGCAGACTGGCAACATCCCACTGAGGTGCAGTTTTAAGAAGGCCACGGCTCAACAGTGGAGCAGAGTTAACAAGCAGAAGGCAGCCAGGGTTAGGAAAGACCTTTTCTCTGTATGAGGCATTGGAGAATAGCCACCAGTCGGAGTAAGCAATGGGCTTGATAGCCCTAATGACTGACAATGATAGGCCTCAAGGGCTTCACCCAGCCTGGGTCCCTGGAGTGCACGGACACCCAGCCCATTCCCTTCCGGTACCTTCCAAGGCCCTCCGTGCAGGGCTGAGAATCCCCAGTTCTGTTGTCAGATGATTTAAATGAATGCAGAGTGAATGTTCTTATGTTCCGTGGGGATTGTAACAACACGGATTCTGGTATTTTGCTAACATAATCCAACTCTGACAGGTAAATGTTGGGAGGAGAGGCACAGGCTGTCCACTTACAGCGGTGGAAATGTATTCAGGGACCCTGACACAGACACCACTGGGGTGGGGCTAGGGTTTCCAACCTCCAGGTAGTGGCTGGAGATCTCCTGGGATCACAACTAATCTCTAGGTGGCAGAAATCAGTTCTCCTGAAGAAAATGGCCGCTTTGGAAGGTGGATTCTATAACATTATACCCCATTTAAGTCCCTCCCCTCTCAAACCCCACCCCCTTAGGCTCCACCCCCAAATAGCCAGGTATTTCTCAACTTGGAGCTGGCAACCCGTGGGAGGGGGGAGCAGACGAGGCATGTGTGTAGCTCCCAGCTGTTTGGTGTAGTGGTTAAGTGAGCGGACTCTAATCTGGGAGAACCGGGTTTGATTCCCCACTCCTCCATTTGCACCTGGCTGGATGACCTTGGGTAAGCCGTAGTTCTGATAAGAGCTGTTCTTGAAAAAGAGCAGTTTCTGTCAAGAGCTCTCTCAGCCCCACCCACCTCACATGGTGTCTGTTGTGGGGAGGGGAAGGGAAAGGCGTTTGTAAGGTGCTCTGAGACTCCTTTGGGTAGTGAAGGGCGGGGTATAAATCCAATCTCTTCTTTCTTCTAAAAGGACTCTTGGTAGTGTGTTCAAAACATCATCTGTGAGGACTACCCACTTACTTTTCTGAAAGAAACGCCACCCACCAAACCAACGCCGGTGGTCAGGTGTGTCAGACACACGCGTGATGCGACCTTCCCCCCCTGCCTACTCAAGACTATTGTGGGGGGGGGGGCGAAATAGGAGAGCACAGGCTGTGGCATTGCTTTTGCCGGAAGAGTCTTTTATTGAAAAGGACCTCACTGAGCAGTGCCACCGTCCCCTCCCACCCCACTGCCAATTCCCCGCGGAAGCCGAGGGAGGGCCCAGCTGCAGCTTCTCCCTTGCCCTCCCCACGCTCCTCTGCACTCTCCTCCCACAGTCCTCAGGTGGTGCTTACCCCTCCCGCCCCACCATGCAACACTCTGAGCTGTGTCCCCGGGCTGGAAGAGCTGGATTACTGGAAGACAGTAGATGCTGGTGCGCGTGCCTTGGAGTGGCCCAGCAGCCTCCAGGCTCCAGCTGGCAGTGTGTGTGTGTGTGTGTATGGGAGGGGAGAGCATGAGCGACTGTCAGTTCCTCCTATGGCACTTTGTCGTGGCTGGGAATGCTGGTTGGGGAGCACTTGGGGTGGAACCTGGGCAGTTGCGCTCTACGAGGGGACACTCCAGATGTTGCTCCTCTGGCAGGTGGGGGAGAGTGGAACGGGCTTCCTGAATTCTGGAGGAGGAGGAGGAGGAGTGGCTGAGGGCTTGAGGCAGAGGGGACGGCCAGGACCCTTGTCATACTGAGCTGGGGTCTGAATGCTGTTGGGACTAGGAAATGCCACCAGCCAGAGCCTTTGGCACAAGAGAGGGGTCAGCGGGGACAATTATTTTGTTGGGGGGGGGGGTTGGCAGCTTGTTACAGGCCTGACGAACTATTGTTGCTGGC
>NW_015168654.1:2278849-2286496 GCF_001447785.1 Gekko japonicus
TCTGCCCGCGGCATGGCTATGCTCAGACCACAGTTCATCCACCGGGACAAACCAGTCCTTTCTTCCTATTCTGTTGGACCTGGAAACAGATGGAAACTTTTCCTCCAGAGTTACTGGATCACATTCTTTCTTGGGCTTAATGCTTTTGCGGGGCAAGGCCTGAGCTTAACTAGCCCAGATGGGTAGGGTAGGGCAGGGTGGGGTTAATGATAGACCACCTGCTTTGCATGCAGAAGGTCCAAGGTCCAGTCCTCATCCCCTCCAGTTAAATGGGTTGGGTCGCTGATGATGCTAAAGACCGAGACCCAAGAGAGCCGCTGCCCGTCAGAGCTGACCATACTGACCTAGACTGACAAAGGCTTTGACTCTATGTGGCAGTTGGCTTCCCCAGTGGAAATAGCTGCCTGCCATACCTGGTAGAGCTCCCTACCCCCCACCATCCCAAGCCCTCCATTCCCTGCACCTCCCCATCAATTTGCTACATTGAAAAGAACCCCAACACAAGTCATTTGCTCTTCTGACAGCCACACAGCGTCTTCCTTTAGGTGGCTCAACCGAACTTCACAGCTTGTGGGTCTGAGTCCAGCGGTAAGCCACGCCTTCCGCTCCCGTCCAGGCACAGGGTCGGGGGTGGGAGAGACTGCGAGCCAACAGCTCTGGCCCTCCCACACCAGCCAGAAATAAGGCCACACAAACAGTATTCAAGCAGTGGCTGTCCACCGTTCTGGGCACCACTCTTACCACGGGATTCTCGTGGCTGCTCCTCGTGGCCCCAGCACAGGCCAGAGATTCCTGCGGCTGTCGGGCAGGGGGGTTAGAGACTGGCTTCTGCATGCACCCTGCGCCAGCTGCTCCATGCAGATTCCCTCGATGGGGGGCAAGAAGCATGAATTCGTCGCATGCAGGTGGGGAGCCAGGCCAGGAGCACAGTGAGGTCCCAGAGTCCTAGAAGGCTCTTGGCCTGTGGTAACAGCTACACTTCAATGATATTGACAGATGGCGTTTTCTTCTGCAAAAGAAAGAGAGAGAGAGATCCTAGAACCAGGACTAGAAGGATACTTTGAGACAGGGGTCCTCAATGTGGTGCTGTGGGTGCCATGGTGATCATAAACACCTTTCCTGGTGCCTGCCAAGTGTGTTTAGAAAGTAGGTGGGGCTTTTGCCCAGCAATGCTTCTCTTTGGCTGCTGGAAATATGATGGACTGTGCAGATTTTAAAAGCATTGTGTTGACAATAACTGCCACTACATTACCAGGATCTTTACTGTGTGACTGAAGGTAAGCTGCAGCGGCCATTTTCTTGTCTGACTCTGCCTCCCTTGGCAGCCATTTTGTGGCAGTCATTTTATGGCTGTGCCATGCTTTGTCAGAATTCCAAAGATGCCCGCAGGCTCAACCCACAGGGAACCACTGCTGTAAGAAACAGGGTGGTGAGCGATCACAAATGGTGCCCCCAAACAGTTACTGAAGGGATCTTTCCAGGTGTCTCCTTTGTTCCACTTGCCCTGCTAAGAACCTAAAAGGTGACCTGCTGAATCACAACAGTGGTCCAGTATCCTGTTTCATACAGCAGCCAAACACTGGATGCTCAGCAAACAGGACAGAGAGGTCAAGCTTCCCTGGATGTTTCCTCCCAGCACTGATAATCAGCCTCAGCACACAGCTGTAATGCACTGCATGAAGAAATAGTTCCTTATAGTAGTCATGGCTCGTTGAATTGGACCTCTCTTCCATGAACCTGTCCAATCCCCTTTCAAATCCCCCAATGCAGTCACTTGTTGGGTGGCGTGCTCTGCCACTTCGACCAGATTAGAACTCCCGTCCCCCCCCCCATTTCAGCTTTCACCAAACCCTCCTTTCCAGTGCCAAGGACACTGAGGCTGCGATCATACGCAGCTTTAGATCCAACAGAGGTGCGAATGCCTGACGGATCTAATGGGCGCAATCAGACAGCAACATCTGGGAAGCATCCCGCTGTCGTCGGCAACCTGTGCTGCTTCACTACAGAAGCGGAGTTAAAAGACACTGGGTAAAGTCCGGTAGTAAACAGGTTCCAAAGAGCCACGGACGGACTTTCCCTTGTCTGGTCGCAGAAGCACGCTCTCTAGATGTTCAGACCATCCCGGTTTGGTGGTGTTTGTTTCCCCCCTCTTCGCAGTATGTGCATCATCACATAATCCACACCTCAGTGCAGAGGTGTGATTCCTCCTTTATGTGCATGGGAAACAAACGGCCAGGGGGAAAAGACCCACAGTTGCGTCTGATCATACAGTGACGGGCTGCAGCCCAGCTACAAAGGGATGTGTGGTCTCACAACTGCGTGTTAAATTCTTCCAGAGGAGATAGCCTCATTTCCCCTCCACTCCAACTGGTGCATGTGACCGCAGCCTGAATGGGCTTCAGGATACTCCTTCAGCATAGACAATCATATGAAGTTGGCTTAAGCAGAGGTTGATTCGGGGGGATCGCGGGGGATCGCAGTTCCCCCGGGTGAGGGGCGGGGGGCGGGGCACATAATGAAGCCCTGCCCCCTGCTTCCGGCCGCCCCGCTTCCGGCCCTCATTCAACCAGGAGGAGGCAGGAGAAGAGGGAGGGTAAGTTGCTTCCTCCCCGCCTCTCCCCACCCCTGCCTGCCTGGGGCCAGGGAGGGCCTTGGCGGGGCTTCCTCGCACTCTCGCCGGCCCACTGCCGGGCCCCTGATGTCAGGGGGTGTGGCATATGCTAATGAGCTATGCTAATGAGTTCCCCTAGCTCTTTTTCTATGAAACAACCCCTGGGCTTAAGAATCCATTGAACTCTTTCTTCCTGCACCACCATCTCAGTTCACAGCCTCAAAATCTTCCAGGTTCGGAGATTTGTTTATTTCCCCCACCCGTTTTGCTGCCTGTCCATGACAGGATAGGCACATATCTTGAAGGCCATCTAGAAGGTGGCGGCTGCCTTGCACATTTGGCTCTGGTCAATCAGAATGGGACACTGTGTATTGTCCTATTGCCAGTACTGTTTTCTCCTAGGGTGGGATAACAGGTATGTGTGAAATGGCTGTTCCAACTGTCCATGTGACTCATCTTTACACATTACTGGATTGCTGTGAAACCAGACCATACTGAAGAAGTCTAAAACAGATCTAGGTGCTTGCAAGCGTGAATGCCATTTTGCAATAGCATATTTCATTGCATGGGGAAATGCTTCCTTTTGTCATTCCTGAGCCTATTGCCAGCCAGATTCACTGGGTGATATTTACTTTTACAAAGAAAGATTGGCATAGCACCCCCTCAGGGATTTTGTAGATCTCAGGTGTGAAACTGGCCATCTCCCAGCAAAAGTATTTATTTTTCACGTATGGGAAAGTAGCAAATGGAATGTCAATGATTAAAAAGGGAGCTGGGGGAACCACGAAGGTACAGGCCTCTGTGGAGAAGCAATAGCAATGAACATTTAAAAATTAATTTAGTCTTAACCTGTTTTCTGTCCAAAGAGGGCTCTCTTGAAGTACATGCGGCTTGTACTCCGGCCAGCTGTCCTGTCCCTTTAACAGAGGCTTAATGGGATGTTACTTACGCTATGCTCCCTCTAAACTGAGTTAGTGTGAGCTAGCTCACAGTTTTTTAGCCTCTGGCTCACACATTCTTGTCTTAGCTCAGGAATGATGGCTCCAGAGCAAACTAATTTATGCAGCAGCCAAATAACTCGCTCACAACTTTAATGCCAGTAGCTCACAACACAGAATTTTTGCTCACAAGACTCCACAGCTTAGAGGAGGCATTGTTTGTTTATCTCTGTGCCATGAGAAACTTCAGCTGCACATTTTCACACATTAAACCTCTATTAAGAAATAGAATGTTTTTCTCCAGGACAACAGGACTTGGGGGGGGGGGTGTCGGTAATCAAACTGTTCCAAGCCATGAGCCCTGAGTGCTGAACTTCACAGTTTGTTAACTTTTTGTTGTTGTTCAGTTGCACAGTCGAATCCGACTCTTCGCGACCCCATGGACCAGATCACGCCAGGCCTTCCGGTCTTCCGCCGTCCTCTGAAGATTGCTCAACTTCATGTTTGTTGCATCTATGACACTGTCTAACCATCTCATCCTTTGCCGTCCCCGTCTTCTTTGACCTTCAATCAAAGAAGACGGGGACGGCAAAGGATGAGATGGTTAGACAGTGTCATAGATGCAACGAACATGAAGTTGAGCAATCTTTGTTAACTACAGAGTATCTTATCACAAGGATTTTCCTCCCTGTAGCATTTCCTGGACAATGTGGTTTTAATTCAGTATTCAAATGTCACCAAAACCCATCAAGCAAACGTCGTCTTTTACACGCATTTCTTTGCAACATATAAACTGCCTGTGCTGCCACCTACTGGGAACTGTTGAACTTGCGTACTTTATAGTAGAGATCTGAAAGATTGCCAAGAAGGATGGCAGAATCTATTCCGGTCGGAGCAAAAGCTCCATGGGATGGCAAACACACTTGAACCAGGCCTGTCAATAGGGTGGGGCTCCCTGGGACCTGAGAAGCCAGGCAGTCTCCTCTCCATGCCTGCCTAGCACCTGTTTATCTCGGCAGGGAGTTTAAAACTCAGGGCTTCAGCAACAGCTAGGATCCTCTAAGTAAAGGTTTCCCTTGCTCAAAAGCCAGTTGAATCCGACTCTAGGGGTGCGGTGCTCATCTCCATTTCCAAGCCAAAGAGCCAGCGCTGTCCGAAGACGTTTCCGCGGTCATGTGGCTGGCATGACTAGACACCGAGGCGCACGGAATGCTGTTACTTTCCCACCAAAGCGGTACCTATTGATCTACTTGCAGATTCTTGCTTTCGAACTGCTAGGTTGGCAAGAGCTGGGACCAGAGACGGGAGCTCACTGTCATGCGGCACTCGGGTGTCAAACTGCCGAACTACAGACCTTCCGGTCTGCAGTTCAGCGTCTTAACCAGTTAGCCACCGCAGCCCCTTTAGGATCCTCTCCGGGAATCCAAGATGTTTCCCTAGAATGCTTTGGCTGAATGGAAGTCATATCAAGTGCTTCCCTTCTGCAAGAGAACACCAGCAGGGCTAAAGTCCGAGACTCTGGATTCCCCCTCTTGCCCCCTTAAGCACTGGTGACTTCCCTTCCCTTCCTTTCCCAAGTACACTTCTTTCTTCATTACAATGTTGCTGTAGCAATATGTTAATTACCAGTTAAGGAAGAACCCCTGAAAAAGCCCTCCATTGGTGCTCTGTGTTGGGGGCTGGTAAAGCCACCATGTGGAAGTACTGTTGCCCTGATGCTCAGTTGGCAGCCGTAGCCGCAGCAAGAAAACTTTGGAGAACCATCCCTGTGAGGAAGATATTTCAGAGTTGGCAGTACTTACCTCCATAGACCGAGGGTATAAGGCAATTTCAGGGGGGTTTCATGGGGCAGCCTTAGCCACCAAAGCCCCACTGGTGCCTCTACTCCTCCATCCCTGCACAGTTTGGGACCAGCGTGCTTTCAAGACCGCCTACACCCTTGCTGGAGAAGACTCTTGAGAGTCCCTTGGACTGCAAGAAGATCAAATCAGTCAATCCTAAAAGAAATCAACCCTGACTGTTCCCTGGAAGGCCAGATAATGAAACTGAAGCTCAAATACTTTGGCCACCAAATGAGAAGGGAGCACTCACTGGAGAAGACCCTGAGGCTGGGAAAGATTGAAGGTCAAAGAAGATGGGGATGGCAAAGGATGAGATGGTTAGACAGTGTCATAGATGCAACAAACATGAAATTGAGCAAACTTCAGAGACGGCGGAAGACAGGAGGGCCTGGCGGGAGCTGGTCCATGGGGTCGCGAAGAGTCGGACTCGACTGTGCGACTGAACAACAACAACACCCTTGCAAACTTACCAGATTGCTACGCTCTTCTTCTCAGGCCCTCCTTTGAGCACCCCTGCCTTCTGACGTTAGACAGGTGGTTACCTGAGAGGGGGCCTTCTCAGTGGTGGCATCAAAATCAGGGAACGCTCTCCCAAGAGACATGCATATACATTCCCTTCCATCACTGTCTTCCGCCAGCAAGGTGAGCTCTTCTTTGTCTCCTCTGGTGTTCACTCAGTGACCCCTCCTTCCTGCCCTGTGTTGGAATTGCTGGTTTTGTGTTTCTACATATGTATTCTACTTTGGGTTTTAATCATTTTAACGAAGTGTTTTTATAATGTTTTGCTCTTGTGCATTAGCCACCTTGGGGGCCCTGACTGGGCAGGAAAGAAGGGTATCGACTTTGTAACTAAATAAAGAATAAACCCTTCTTCTGCATTCTGCCTAGGGCACTGCTTCCTGCCTCATGGTGCCCAGGCCAGCCTCTTGCCCACCCCTCTGCCCGTCCTCTGGGAGCACACTGACCTTGCTGCGCAGGAGGCCCCCTGTCGGCCGCTCTGGAGTGCTGTGTTCCGAGGAAGGCTTGGTCTTCTCCTTGTTGTTGTTGGAATCGTTGTCCTTGATGATGTCATATTGCTTGCAAAAGAGCGCGATGACCGCTAGGATGCCACCGGAGCGGTGGGCGGTGGGAGAAAAAGACAGCGTCACTTAGTCACCTTGCCTCACTAATTGCTGTGTCCCCCCCCCCCCCAATCTTCATTAGGAAGAACTTCCTGACAGGTAGAGTGGTTCCTCAGTGGAACAGGCTTCGGGGGGGGCCCCTCTCCTTCTTTGGAGGTTTTTAAGTAGAGGCTAGATGGCCATCTAACAGCAATGCTGATTCCATGACTCACTATGAATTTAGGCAGATCATGGATGGAGGGCAGGAAGGGGTGAACCAGCGCTCAGAGAGAAGAAGAAGAAGAGGAGATTGGATTTATACCCCGCCCTTCACTTGGAGTCTCAGAGCGGCTTACAAACTCCTTTCCCTTCCCCTCCCCACAACAGACACCCTGTGAGGTGGGTGGGGCTGAGAGAGCTCTGATACAAACGGCTCTTTTTCAAGGACAGCTGTGCCAGAGCTTGTGACTGACCCAAGGTCACAGCAGCAGGTGCAAGTGGAGGAGTGGGGAATCAAACCCGGTTCTCCCAGATTAGAGTCCGCACACTTAACCACTCCACCAAACTGGCTCTCTCAGCTCTTGTGGCCCTTTCTTATATGCCCAGGGTAATGCCAATTGCCACTTTGGGGTCAGGAAGAAATTCTCCTTCAGGCCAGATTAGATCCTGGAGGTTGTTTGCCTTCCTCTGGGCATAGAGCGGAGGTCATTGGGGAAGTGGGGGGAGGTAGCTGCAAATTTCTTCCATTGTGCATGGGGTTGTTGACCCTTGGGGGTCCCTTCCAGATCTGTTTCTATCTTTCCCCACAGCCTCCTAGCCAGGGTTCCTCCATGTTCACTCCTGCCTGCAAAGCTGGTGCCCTGTGTGCATGAGGCTGCTAAATGCCCTCTACATGCTTGGCTTGATTCTTTCATCCCAGTACTGCAGCAGAGCAAGTGCTTGGATAGGCTACAGCTTTCTGTACAGTGAGGGATGGCAGGAAATTCCTGAAGATTTGGGGGTGGTACCTGGGGAAGGAGCTTCGGATGTTATTTCAGGCGGTTTTCCCTCCCAGGCTGCAGGGATGCCAGGCTCCTGGTGGGGGTCTCTCGCTTTCAGCCCCCACCTCTCTGCCATACTCAGCCTCCACCTCTCCCAAAAGGGAGGCATTCCGGACA
>NW_015168654.1:2286513-2298504 GCF_001447785.1 Gekko japonicus
GCCTACATGAGCCGGAAGTTGCATAGGAATGTCAGGGATGGGGGGGGGGGCGATGCTCTGGTTTTGGGGCAAAACTCTATGGTAGAAGCTAATTCTACCATAGAGTTTTGCCCCAAAACTTGAGTGTCCCCCACACACTGTACCTACATCACGTCTGGGCCACGTAGGCATGCCTCATTAATTCCTGGCATTCCTCCCAACTCTCAGTAAGTGCACACACACCCCCATCCCCTGCTGGCTGCTGCAAGGGACCTGGCAACCCTACCAAGCTGCTGCTTCTCCGGGGGGGGGGGGATCCATCTCTGTAATCTGGAGATCAGTGGCCCAGCCCACTCACCTGCCCACATGAGCAACACTACCACAATGATGATTATCTCCCCCGTCTGCAGCTGACGCTCCTTGTCCAACCCCTCCACAGTGATGTCTCCTGCACGGAAAACAAGGGACACAAAGAAACATGGCTGAGCAGGAGCCAAGACTTGCTGGAATTCACCCGTAAAACTTCGTTCCCATTCTGGGCCTCAGTCCTGCAGCTTGGGGGGGGGGGGGGGGGGAGAGAATATCCACACACTTGGAAATACACTGCCACGTGTGTCTGCTTTATACTGACCATTGGTCTATCAAGATCACGACAACCAACTCTGATCAGCAGTGGCTCTCCAGGGGCACAGGCAGAGGTCTTTCACATCACCTGCCACTTGCTTGTTTTAACTGGAAATGCTGGGGATTGAACCTGGGACCTCCTACATGCCAAGCAGATGCTCTGCTACTGAGCCCCTCCCTCGTCTCCACCCTCTCCTTCATCTTGCTTGGCCCCTGGAGGAGGCTGTTCAGGGTTTTCTTTCCCATCAGAATGGGTCCAGGGATTGGTAGGAGGAGACATGCAGCAGTGAAGGGAGATGGATGTATCCGCAGATATTGATCCGTGTGTTCCCCAGACACACTGCCAACCTCCTCAGAAGTCCTGCATGCTTAAAGCAGGTCTCTGAAGAGCGGGGGTGGGGCAGAGAGAAAGAGGTTTTTTCTTTCTAGGAGGGTTTTTTTTTTTTTTGCCCTGCTCCGCCTACCCTGGTTGGAGCTGTTGGATGGGAGGCGATCGCTCTGCTTCAGGGTGCGGAAATGGACTCTCTTGCTGGCCTGGCTTTCTCCATAGAGACCAACACTCTGGACTTGGATGATGTAGTCTGCATCCTCCGCCAGATCCCACAGCACACAGGCCCGGTTCGTGGTGTTCACCTCTCGGATGAATCTCTGCATCTGTCCGTCTTGCCGCTGCCAGAGCCAGGGAGGTGGTCAGAGGGGCCAGCAGGGGGAGGAACCACCCTCCAGCAAGGGGGGAAGGAGCCTCTACTGACAGGGGCCTAGCTTGGGCAGGGATTTCTCCCAGGGATTCCAGGGTCTTGGCTTGAGCTCAGAACCCAGGAGCAGTAGTCCTTGTGCCAGACTTACCTGCTGTGAGATGGCATAGCCAATAATTACGTCTCCCTCAGGGACATCCCAGGAGACGGTTGCTGAATTTGCTTTGAGCTGGGTGACGGTTACATTGACAGGGGATGGAGGCCTATCTGCAAAGATAGAGAAAAGGAGGACAGGGTCATTTCTGGGCAAGGCTGGAAAAATGTCAGGCACTCGATAGCCACTCTAGATTTGAACACTAAAACGTGTAACACGTCCTCTGATTTGAGCTACACCAGCTCTTAAGAACTGGAGATCCTTTTTCAGCCTCGCTTGTGGAACAAATCTCCAGTTTCTCCAGATCAGTCAGAGTGTGGGGATCTGGGGATCTTTGGTTGCTTCTGCACAGAGCTCTTTTGGTCTGCACTCTCCAAAAAGCACAGCAGATTTTATTTTGGCTTCCACATGACATCATGTACTTGGAAGGGATCCCACCGAGGAAGACTCTGCAGAGGAAGGCAATGGCAGATCACCTCTGCTCAGTCACTTGCCTGGAAAGCTCCTTGCTGGGGACACCATATATTAGCTGAGACTTGACAGCACTTCACACACACACACACACACACACACACACACACACACACACACACACACACACAGAGAGAGAGAGAGAGAGAGAGAGAGAGAGAGAGAGAGAGAAAATACCTTTTCTACCTCTGTGTGTGTGTTTTCCAGTGACTGGGATTTTAAACCAGGATTGAAGTGTGGTTCAGAATCTTAATTACTGGGGAAGAAACAAAGTCAGTGTGCTGAAAGCACACACATTCAGCTATCACAACAAATTAGAGTACTATCAACTCCAACACAGGAAGTTTTCAACCATGGCTTCCTGTTTGAGGGCAGAAGGGATGAGGAGGAAAGAAGGAGCACCAGATCCTGAGAATAAACTATTTGTGCTCACTATGAGCAATCTCCAGTTTGTTTGTGCCGTCTGAACAGAACCCAAGCGTTTATATTTTTATTTTAGAAAGCAAAGTAATAGTATAGAGGGGATACAAAAAGGAAAAGAGGGATCATATAGCATAATTGTATATATCAAGGATAATTGTATATTACAAAGTGTATAAAACAGAAAATATTTCTCCCCGGCATCCCCTTCATTATAATTTTAAATACATTATCTATAAAATACAATGGTCCTTATTTCTGTTGGGGTACTTTTATATTCAACATTTTAAATTTCAAATTTCATAACTGTTCTATTCTGCAACTACAACGTTCATTTCTCATTACTACATATTCAGTATTACATATTTCACCATTTCTACATACTCGCTATAACTTTTAACAGATAGGTAATATATCAGAGTACAAAGGAAAGTCTATTATATATGTCATAATAAGAAAATAAAAGATGTTTCTGCTCAAAATCCATTTCCTTGTACATTTATATTCAAGATGTTACATTTAAAACTTGTTCTCATTCTGCTTTTGCACTGCAATACATTTCTATACAGTTTTTAAACTTTCTCATTCTAAATTTGTCTCCTGGTTGCATAATACACACTCCATCTCTTCTCAAATTTCATAATTGATCTGTTTCTCAAATAGGTTGTTAATTTCACCATTACTGCATAGTCAGCAAGTTTATTTTCCCATTCTTCTAAGCTTGGGCAGATGTCTAATTTCCATTTTGCTGCATAGATAATTTTAGCCACTATCACCATGTATTTGAATATCTCTTCCAACATTTTTGGTAATTTATTAGGCAGTATACATAATAGCATATTCTTAGCTTCCATAGGGAATTTTAATTTTAATATGTTCTGCATTTTTTCATGTTTTTCCTTCCAATATCTTTTAGCTTTATCACAAGTCTACCACATGTAGTAAAAGGTTCCATCTATGTCTTGACATTTCCAGCATATTCCTTTGCAGTTTTTGTCTACTTTCTCAATATCCTTTGGGGTTATATACCATCTAAAAACATTTTGTACCAGTTTTCACTTAATGCCTGGCTGGCTGTAAACTTAATCTCTTTTTCCCATAACCATTCCCACTGATGCATAGGTATCTGCTCTCTAAAATTCTGCATCCATTTAATACATAATAAGTAAATATATAAATAAGTAATAACTATACAAATAATAAATATATAAGTAATAATTTATCTATCCATGGTAGTAAATGGTCTTTTTGTTTTATCATCAGCTGTTTGAACTCAGTCACCTCTCTTAGAGCTCCAACTTCTGTGCTGATAATCTTTAGTCTTGAAGCTGATTGATAATATAGAAACCACCAAATGTTGATTCCTTCATCTCTAATATTTTGCCAGGACTTGATTTTCCCCTGAGCATTTACCATATTGCCATACATTAAAAAAAAATTATTTCTCATGTTCTTATCATGATAAGCTTCTATTGGGGCCATAAACACAGAATTTGGAGGGCTGAACAGAGCCCAAATGTTTATAAACTTGACAGTAGTAGCTTTGCCAACCTCCAGGTGGGGGCTGGAGATCCCCTAGAATTACAACATATCTCCAGATTGCTTATTTATTATAGAAGAGGAGGAGGAGGAGGAGGAGCTGGTTTTATACCCCGCTAATCACTACCCCAAGGAGTCTCAGAGTGGCTTACAATTCTCTTCCCTTCCTGTCCTCACAACAGTCACCCACTGAGGTAGGTGGGGCTGAGAGAGTTCTGAGAGAACTGTGACTGACCCAAGGTCACCCAGCTGGCTTCACGTGGAGGAGTGGGGAATCAAACCCGGTTCTCCAGATTAGAGTCCGCAGCTCTTAACCACTACACCAAGCTGGCATTTATTCTACTTCTCCTGGAGAAAATGGCTGCTTGGACTGCATGGCCTTATACCCCACCAAGGTCCCTCCCCTCCCTAAACCTCTCTCTCCCAGGCTCCACCCTCAAATCTCCAGTTATTTCTGAACTTGGAGTTGGCAACCCTGATCAGTAGGAACCTGACTCCCAGGGTGGGTGAGGCACTGCCATCTATTGAAACAATTTGTTCCCATCAGTCATCGTCTTGGAAGTATATTCATGCAGGTTGGCTGCTTTGATTTCAGAGAAATATTGATAGAGGAATTTTTATCGACTGGATAGGAGCTTGTGCAGAGTAGAGGTTAGAGTGTCGCACGAGGGTCTGAGAGACCCAGGTTCTAATCCTCATGATACTGTGGAAACTCGCTAACAGACCTAGGGCCAGTCACTTTCTGTCAGACTAATCTACCTCACATGGTCATTGTTGTGAGGATAAAATAGAGGAGGAAATTGTTATGTCATAAGCTATTTTCATTCCCTGCTGGAGATCAAAGCAGGTGTGTGCGTAACTGCCATAGGGTCAGATGAGAAGAGATGGAGATCAGAGCTCTCCCAGTGCCTTTAACAGCTAAATTTCATGCAGGATGTGAGGGACTGATTTGAATGGGGGCCATGGAGGGAGGGGAGAGGGGCTTTGATTCTTCCAGTTCAAAAAAATTGAGCACCCATCTTCTGTCTGCTTTCCCCCCCCCCCTTCCAAAATCAAACTGGTGCACAAAGTCAGGACGCTTTAAAGGGTCAGGGGAGGAACGACGGCCTAACCCTGCCACTTTAAAGACAGGCTGTTAAGACTGCCTCCCACCCAAGACTGGTCTTCCTGGTATTCATTTCTCTCCGCATTGCCAACAGCCTCCTGCCCTGCCCTGCCCTGCCCTGCCCAGAAGCTCCCAGTGGTCCTTTGCAAGCCTGCCAGGACTCCAGTTCTGCTGCCCGGCCCCAGTGTCAATTTGCTAATGAGAGACTCCTTGCACAGTGGCTGTCATGCCAGGGATGGATGCGGCACTGGCAGCCAACTTGTGCCAACTGCTTGTGCTTGGATTGCGCATGCAATGAATGCCCCTCTTTCCTCGAGTCAGGGCAAAAGCCGAATCCCGCCCGCTGAAGCAGAATGGGAGCCTTGCAGCATGTGCTCCTCACTGCCTTTCAAGAACTGATGTGATCCTCACTGTGCATGAGGGAGTGCTCCACAGGCTTCCAAACTTGCTGGAGCTGAAGTATTATCTCATTTGCCTACCCAGTGGGTGAATGAAAGGTTGAAGACTGGATTGAGCTTGAATCTATGGCACCAACCTGTTTCTTCATGCCCGACTTTCTCCCTGCCTTCTGGCTAGAGGAGGCACACATGTCGAGTGAGGACCTGCCCATCATCATCATCATCATCATCATCATCATCATCATCATCATCATCATCATCATCATCATCATCATGTTTGCACTTATAATAATAATAATAACAACTTCATTTATAGATTCAGGTGGGTAGCTATGTTGGGCTGAAGCAACAGAACAAAGTCTGAGTCCAGTGGCACCTTTAAGTTCAACAAAGTTTAATTCTGGGCATAAGCTTTAAACTTTGTTGGTCTTAAAGGTGCCACTGGATTCAAACTTTGTTCTATAATTTCATTTATAGTCTGTCTTTCTTGCCAAGACTGAAAGGAGGTTACAACAATTTTAAATAATGCAGTAAATATTTGTTGTTCAGTTGCACAGTCAAGTCCAATTCTTCGTGACCCCATGGACCACACCAATAAATATAGTTGGCTCAGGTATTGGCGGTTTTTCTGGCGGGGTGCTCTTTTCGGCGCTTTGGTGGTAACTCTCTCTCTTGAGGCGCGCGACTCCCGCCTCCTTCCGGCCCCAGCAACGTCCTTTCCGGCTCCGCTGTGCCAGCGCTCGACGTCATCGCGCGCCCTTTCCTCGACAGTGGTCACTTGGTGTTTCATCTCCCAGCCACTAGGGATCGCTCCTCCGGTCGCGCCCGCTCGCCGCCGTCGCCGCATCACCAAACCACGCCATCCACACGCCATTCTTCAGGCGGGCCCTTCCACCAAGTGGGATCCACACCGAGAATGTTCAGGTATGGACTGCTATTGGCCTTACCTATCTGCAGAATGGCACCTTCAAAAGGTTTTGCTCAGGTGAGCACAGTTGTTTCAGTGGGGCAGACGGAGAGAAAGGTAGACCCTTAGATAGGTGATTCCCAGGCCGCGAAGAGCTTTGTAAGTAATAACCATCACTTTGAACTGAATCCTGAAATGAATCAGTGTCAATGGAATGACTGCAGCACCAGAGCTTACCAACCCTGCTGCTTCAGTACTGGGAAGCAGTCCGTTCCCAGAGCCGAGAGCAGGGTGGATCCCTTGCAAATCCAGAGACTCGACTGCAGTGATAAGAGGTCCAAAATCCACAATGGCCCTGCTTATGGCAATGGTGATCCATACCCCTGCAATCAGCCAGAGAGTGCTGAAGACGGAGTACTTGAGATCTGGGAGGTCACCTAAATGGCTGCAAGTCAAGGCTGGACGAGAGTCAGGCCAGGGACCAGGGTGAACAGCCAAGAGAAAGAAGTTGTACCCCTTGTACTCCTCGCCTCTTCAGGTGGCTCTTGTGGCCAAGTTCAGGCTGCCAGCAGAAAGAGACCTTCCTAGGGTTTTGCTTTCCCGTCACTTTACAAGAAGGCCAAAGAGTAGTAGTGGTAGTAGTAACACCAGACATTACTCAGTACAGTTGGTTACTTCATTGCAGTCTACACAGGGGTCGTTTCGTAGACAAAGAGCTAGGGTAACTCGTTAGCATAACTCATTAGCATATGCCACACCCCTTGACATCACCGGAAGTGTGTCATAAGGCCACACCCCCTGACATCACCGGAAGTGTGTCATAAGGCCACACACCACACCCCCAACGGTCCCGGCCGCTGCCACCAGCCTTGCAGCTCCACTGCCGAGCCCCATGAGGGGCCTGGCAGTGGACCTGCAAGGCTGGCGGGAGTGCAAGGAAGCCCCGCAAAGGCCCTCCCTGGCCCCAGGCAGGCAGGGGTGGGGAGAGGCAGGCAGGAAGCAACTTACCCTCCCTCTTCTCCTGCCTCCTCCTGGCTGAATGAGGGCCGGAAGCGGGGCGGCCGGAAGCAGGGGGCGGGGCTTCATCATGTGCCCCACCCCCCGTACCTCACCCGGGGGAGCTGCGATCCCCCCCGAAATGACCTCTGAGTCTACATAAATTTCCAATCCCGTTTTGGCTGCCATTGGTATTAATCACATTAAAAAACCCTCAGCTGTTACCGTCAATACTGGCTGGTGGACAATTGTGTGAAGTGCTTCTTCACACATTGCATAATTAACATGAAGATTTCATTACTGCAGAGATGTGGTGATGCTAATAGGCATCTTTATAAAGAGGAAAAAATGGGGGGGGGGAGAGATCCTAAGCAGATCTACTCAGACATAAATCCCATTTTATTCACTGGGGAGCAGGTGTTTCCCACCCCTCCTCCCAGTAAAGTAGGGTGGGTGTCAGTTGTCTGACTGTGTGTGCTCAGAATTGCAGACAAAGCAGCCCCAAGTCACCCACTGAGCTCCAAGTCTTAATTGGCTGATATAAAATTATGCATCTCTATAAAGACCATTCAGCTATTTTGTCTTATGAACCTCATTTTCTCTTGCTGGTTATTGCATTCTGCTCCTCCTTCATTATTAGATTCTCCTTCTTCCTTTCTGAATTTTCACTGTAGCACACTTTTTCTTTGTGTGCATGTATGCAAAGTACCATCAAGCCACAGCCGACTTATGGTGACCCTGCCTGCCTCCGCATAGCAATCAGGGTCTTCCTTAGTGGTCTCCCATCCAAGTACTAACCAGGGCTGACCCTTTTTAGCTTCTGAGACTTGATGAGATCAGTTTAGCCTGGGCCATCCAGGTCAAGGAACTTTTCCCTTGACCTGTGACTGATTTTGTCTGCTACTGAAAGCTACAGTTCTGGTTCATGTAGGGTCCCAAGACCTGCAGTGCTGATCCATGACCCTGAAAAACATCTGCTGTTCCACTGTAACGTACAAGGGTGCAATCAGTCAAATTAACCTTTTCTATTTTTTTTAAAAAAATCTTGCCTATTTTTACCCCACCTTTCTTCCAAGAAATCTGAATGATGTGCATGGCCCTCATGTCCTCCATTTTATCATTGCGGCAATCCTGTGAGGTAGGTTAGGTTAGACAGGAGCAAGGTCATATGCAGTGCCATCCCAACCAGATCTCCCCAGAATCCTACTTAGGTGATTAGGTTATGAGAGCCAGTTTGGTGTAGTGGTTAAGAGCATGGACTCTAATCTGGGAGAACCGGGTTTGATTCCCCACTCCTCCACATGCAGCTGCTGGTGTGGCCTTGGGTCAGTCACAAGTTCTTTCAGAACTGTTCTCTCAAGAGCAGTTCTTGAAAGAGCTCTCTCAGCCCTATCTACCTCACAGGGTGTCTGTTATGGGGAGGGGAAGGGGATTGTAAACCGCTCTAGAACTCCAAGTGAAGGGCAGGGTATAAATCCTCCTCCTCCTCCTGGGCTTATTCCCAGGAGGATTGCACTATTTATGAGATTCATGGCTGAGTGGGATTTTGAACCCACCCACCCCCACCCCCTGCATCGTCTAACACCTATAATACAGTAGCCTTGAAACACCTTCAGCTTGCAGTTCTGGCAGCTGGAAGCACAAATATATGAGAGAAAGCCTCAACAATTGTTTCAGGTCAGCAAGGGACTCAAAAGCACTGGCTGCTTTACCATGACAGAAGCAGAGGACTCAGATTATGGATGCCATTAAGGATGGCAGATTTTGCCTGGGTATTTTTTCAGCCTCAACAAGCCTTTAAACAACTACTCCATACATTAGTTTGCTCTGGAGCCATCCTTCCTTCCTTCCTTTTTTTTTTAAAGATATTTTTATTAAAGTTTTTCAAAAGTAAATCCAACATACAGCTATTCCTACACTTCGCAACAGATGAGCATACAGCCTCCTTTCCTTCCAAACTCTATATACAAACCGACATCCCTAACCCTTTACATTCAACTTCCAGTTATACAATTTTCTCGTTTTCTTCGAAAAACAATTCATCTTTCCCCTTTAACGTGCATGATATTTTATCCATTTCAGCGATTTCAAATAACTTTTGTGTGACCTCTATCCTCTCAGGAATTTTTTCCTTTTTCCAGTTCTTGGCAAACAAAATTCTAGCAGCCGTAATACAATGCAACAACAAATTTTTCTCCGCTCTCCCATACGTCTCTGGAATCATATTGAGTAGACAGAACTCTGGTTTAAGGGAAATTGGAACTCCCATAATTTCTTTTAACATTTTACCTATCATCTTCCAATATTCCTTTGCTTTGCTACAAGTCCACCACATATGGAAATAAGTGTCAACATTCTGTCTACATTTCCAACATACATTAGAGGTTGTTTTGGAGAACTTTGCTAGTCTAGCTGGATATATATACCATCTCAAAGCCACATTATAAATGTTTTCTTTAAAAGAGGTTGCCCTTGTTTCTCATATTAGTGTCCCATATTTTCAGCCATCTCTCAAGCTCTATATTATAACCTAAATCCTTATTCCAGGCTGCCATACTCGATCTCACCACCTCTTCCTGCATTTTAGCCTCCAACAAGCTTTTATACACATTTTTTATAATTCATTCTCCCAACATAATCCAAATTTTATCTATTTCAGTAGGTTTATCATAAAATCCTTTTTTTTAATCTTCCCTATATCTGGTTTGTACTTGCATTATTTGTAGCCAAGACAATTCCATATTTGGATCTTTCAAACATTCAGTTGACTTAAGATTGTTCTTACTATCTAACAAGTCATCATAACAGCATTTTTTATCATACTCATACAGACTTGGAGCCACCCTTCCTGAGCTGACAAAAATGTGTGAGCCGGAAGCTAAAAAACTGTGAGCTAACTCACACTAACTCAAGCTTAGAGGAAATGCCTCTGCTGGAGACATTAGGGTAGCAACAGGGGTGGAGACGTGTGTCTGTTAAGTTGCTCGCTTAACAAAGCAGTCGGAGAGTGATTCAGCAAGAACACAACTTTATTCTTCATCTCGAACACAACTCCAACACGGATCAACATCTGATAGCCAGAACAGCCTTTACATTGCAGCTGTCCTGCTTTTAAACATTCCCGGCTAATGTAGCCACACCCACTGTACAAATACCAACCAATAAGGTTGTTCACATAAGGATCAATCACGGATGTTCCCGCTCAGGGAGCTTGCTTGAAAGTGATTGGTTAGGTGCTTCCTGGGCTAGTAACACGATTGGATGTATTTGGATCCTAGCCCAGGACGAAGCTTTACATTACACTTCAATTAGATGTTTCACAACATATCATGCATTCAAGGCAGCTTTGAATACACTACAGTGTCTGTGCGTTGCATGCAGACTTCCTAGAACAAGGACACAGAAAGCTGCCTTCAGGGAGTCAGAAGAACCTTAGGCCCTCAAGGTCAGTTCTTCTATCCCCCCTGACTGGCACTCGCTCTCCAGGGTCAGGTGGAAATCTTTTCTATCACTTCCTACCTGAAGAAGTGAGCAGTGACTCATGAAAGCTCATACCCTACCACAAATGTTGGTAGTCTTTAAGGTGCTACTGGACTCTTGCTCTTTTCTACCTCCTACCTGATCCTTCTTTAACTGGGGATGTTGGGGATTGAACCCGGAGCCTTCTGCAGGCGAAGCAGATGCTGTACCACTGAGCCAAGGGCCCTCCCTTTTGGCTGTTCTGAAGCACGACAACAGCACCTGATTGCAACTATAGAACGTGGAATGTGCATTTCCAACACCCTCTTGGAAGTATTTCCATTTTATCATTGCTGGAGGAAGAAGCCAGCCAGATACAAGGGATGGTATGGTGGGTTTGGGGAAGGAGACTGGGATCCTGGACATGGGGTGGAAATAGAAGAAGAAGAGATTGGATTTATACCCCGCCCTTCACTACCCAAAGGTGTCTCAGAGCGGCTTACAAACTCCTTTCCCTTCCCCTCCCCACAACAGACACCCTCTAAGGTAGGTGGGGCTGAGAGAACTCTGACAGAAACTGCTCTTTTTTTTCAAGAACAGCTGTGCCAGAATTATGGCTTGCCCACGGTCATCCAGCCAGGTGCAAGTGGAGGAGTGGGGAATCGAACCCGGTTCTCCCAGATTAGAGTCTGCGCACTTAACCACTACACCAAATAGTGGCTTTCCATCTCCTATGCCAAATGGTTAGGGGCTGTCCCACTGAAAGCTGGGGGGAAAAGTCATGGAACAAGAGTATCTTGGCTGTACATTAGTGCCACAAAGGATTCCCTTGGGATGCTCATAGTGTCTGCATGTACTCTCTCTGGGGTAGTACTGCACCATTTAGGATCATTGCTGTGTCTAAACCTCAAGAAACAATTGTGTTGCTGTTCTGCTTGGCACTGGGCTAACTCTCCGAGAGAAGGGACGTTTGGCTGTCCTTTTATGAAGATGGGAACAAGTTGGGGATCTTTGGAGGATACTTGTGTGGTGTGTGGAGGCGGAACTGCCCATATGCAGCCCAGAGAAAGACAAGACTACGGAGAGACCTCTGAATATTTTATCAACTGCCGTTATCGAAGACAAATGACCAGTGATTTCACTAACTATAGAAACCGCCAAGGCAGTGAGTCAAAGCTTCAGGAAGCAAAATCTCCATGCTCATAAAAGGAGTGGTTATGTAAGGGAAGGAGGGGGGATTCATT
>NW_015168654.1:2298518-2302258 GCF_001447785.1 Gekko japonicus
GGGGGGGGAGCAGCGTCAGACCGGCAATCTCGAGCCAGTGAAGTAGCTATCTGGAGTAGTCTGAGATGCCTCTTCCTCCAGCTCTGATGAGCAAGGGAGATGCATATAGACTAGTCATCCAAGAGTCTTCTCAGAATTTAAACTCTTGTGAAGGTGATTGAAGGGAGACACTGGGATAGGAGAAATGAAGAGGGGAATTGTTGCCCAGCAAGGAGCTTTGTGCGCTCTTATGGACATAAATGGACTGTGTATAAAATGTGCAAAAGGGACTCTGATGTAAGGTGACCAGATTGTGATGCCAGACACGTGCCAGCAGTAGCCTGAGACAATGTGCCCGTGGTTCTCGAGGTCGCCCCATTTCCAGATGTATCCCTACCAGTGTTCCCTCTAAGCTGAGTTAGTGTGAGCTAGCTCACAGTTATTTAGCCTCCGGCTCACATATTTTTGTCTTAGCTCAGGAAAGATGGCTCCAGAGCAAACTAATTTATGCAGTAGCCAAATTGCTGGCTCACAACTTTCATGCCAGTAGCTCACTCCCAATGCCATTAGGGGAGTCCTTCATCACGCAGACAGGCAACTTCCGCCACCACCTTCTCCACAGGGAAGGCACAAAACTCTTTCCTGCCTTTTGCATGAAAAAGGACTTGGCCTTCCTAATCCTCTCGCGGGAACCGGTTCTACCTGACCTGGCTGAGGAAACGGACCTCCGACACAATAGGTGACAGATGATGAGTCATCCCTACCCTCGAGGTGTCTCTGCCATAGACTTAGAAATTTAATATTGACAACCCTTTAAGACCCCCCCTCCCCATTGTGGATGTGACTTTTGGAACGGACCACCAGGGGTTGTTTCAAGGGAGGTGGCCAGCAAAGCCCTCCCCCCAGAGTCCCCATACAAAAGTGGGCACCCAGCAACATGCTCTCTCTCTCTTTTGCCCCTCTAGACCCCTCTCTTGCTCTTTAAACGTACTCTGCCTCTAAGACTTTTGGACTGCAGCCAAAGTCTCCATGTGTTTCTGATCGGTTCAGAACTCGATCCCTATTTCTTATTAGTCTCCCCTATTTTTCCATTTGGACGTATCATCACGTCGGACAGGTAACTATTGCCCCTCAACAATATCCTGCTCATGCGAACGTCTTTTGATTGTCTATCTAATTTTCTTAGAAGCTGTGTAACTGTGTGTGTGTGTGCTTGTGTATTGTTTGTTTGTGAAGAATCTTCAGTAAAAGTAAACCATTTTTTTTATACTGAAGCCAGCCTCCGTGTCTATTTCTGGTATCTTTGGAAGAAGCGGGACCTCTGTATATACAGGTGTTTGTTCCCTTATTGCCTACTGCTATTTTATAATATCTCATATTCCCCAATATTGATAATAATAGAGCAATCAGGCTAACAGAATGGCCATGTAGGACTTTGAAAGTCATTATGAGGAGTCTGTGCTGGATCTGAACATTCGATGCTGCCTTATACTGAGTCACACCGTTGGTGCATCAAGGCTGGCAAATACTTTCCAGGGTCTCAGGCAGAGATTTCCCCCATCAACTGTTACCTGATCCTTTCAAGTGGTTATGCCAGGAAGAGAACCTGGGACTTACTGCATGCAAGGATGTTCTGCCACTATAACAGAGCCTCTTTCCTTAACAAGAACATGTGAACCTGCCTAGTACTGAATCAGACCACTGGCTGTCTCAAGGCCAGTATTGTCTACTCTGGCTGGCAGTGGCTCTACAGAGTCTCAGGCAGAGATCTTTCAGTTACCCATTACCTGATCCTCTTAATTGGAAATTCTGGAGATTGAACCCGGGGACTTCTGCATGCCAAGCAGATGCTCTGCTACTGAACCCCAGGCCTTCTCTAATTCCTAGCCCCTCCCTCACCTTCCCTGAGAGCTGCTGACAAGCTCTGGTGGGCTTGGCCCTGGGAGGAGACATTTCAAGGTTTTATTTCCCATCAGGATGGGTTCAAGGATCCCTGTCAAGTACTTGGATGGGAGACTCCAAGGAATACCAGGGCCGGGATGCAGAAGCAGGCAATAGCAAGCCACTTCTCTGAACGTCCGAGCCCCACTAGGGGTTGCCAGAAGTAAATCATGACTTCCAGGCATGCACGTACACACACACACACACACATTTTTTTAAAAGGATGGGTCCAAGGATTGGTAGGAAATATGCAACAGAGGGAGATGGATGTCTCCAGATGTACGGACCCCCGATCCTTTGAACTGGAAATATTGGGGATTGAATTTGGGATCTTCTGCATGCAAAGCAGATGTTCTCCCACTGAGCCACACCTTGTCTGGAAGTGAAGAGGAAGTCAATGCAGGGATTTAAAGCAGGGAATGATGTGATTTGAGCAGTGAGAGGAGTTGCAGAGATGAAGAGGAAGAAGTGTGATGAGACTGCAGAGGAGGAAGTTGCTGTAGTCTAGGTGAGAGATGACCAGAGCATGAACTCTGCCCCATTGGTTTCTGTTGCTTTGTGAAGCTCCATGCACATGGATGATGCTGATTGTGAGATCTCTATCAAGTGAGGCTGTGTGTGGATCTGTGACCCAGGGAAACACAAAAGGTATCCAGCATTGGTTGGAGATGGAGGGCCACATTAAAGTTATTTTACAACACAGTGCTAGACATCCGTATAATGTTAGGATCCAAATACTCAGTTTTGTTTTGAGTACCTGTGGCAACCCCTGTGTGCACCCAGAAGACACATTAATGCTAGCTAGCAGAGTAAGTGCATATATGTGCAAAAGTCAGCAGCTTACAAAACACAACAGGCTGTTTCAGCGACGACTAACTTTTGCTGGGCGCTGCATCATTTTCACGGAGGAGTTTGGCACCACAGACTCGGCATTGCCAGAGCCTTAGCAGGGACTGGAGATCTCCAGTGGGATGAGCCAGGTGGCCACACTCAAGGTTTGCACTTCAAAATAAAATGAAAAGACGCTTGGCATTCTCAGTGGGGCACAGAGCACAGGAGAATTTCTGCAGCTCAATACCGTGGAAGAAACTGTTCTCTGTACATACCCCTCAGATGTTCCACTCTGACCAGGGCAATTTCCACTGAGAGCTGCACTGAGATCCTGTGGGTCATGTCCCAGTGCCAGAGTCAGCCCTGTTGGTTTGGGATGCTGGTTGGAAGCTTCTTGGCTCCCTGCTAAAGAGGTAGTGGCTCTCGGGAGGTTCTGGTGAGGGCACCGGGAAGTGAGCAGTCAGACACTCTCATTCCTGGCCCTTGAAAATCGGACAAGACTTGAGAGATTATGGGAGGGGTTCTTAAATGGGGATCACCGGAAAGGTAAGCAGGGGAAGCTATTCACCCTCCGCCCTCCCGCCACCCCAAGAGAGCAGGGGCCTGGCTGACACTTTTCAACTGACACTTTTCAGGTCCAGCCAGCTGCCTAACACCATCTCCTCCCGGGGGGATCAAGGCCCGCCTGTGTAACAGCTGCAGGGTGTGAAGTGCGTGCCACGACTGGCAGGGGAGGCGATGGGGAGATGTTCCACCCTGGAGAGCTGGCCAGGAGAACTGGCAGCCGTGTCTTCCCTTGAGTCAGGCTTTTACGTTAATGGAATTGGCGGGGGATTTTCACTCCTGGCTGCTGGGAAGGAGGAAGGCAGGGAAGGCTTCGGTGGCGCGGGGGTGGGGGGGAGGGTGGGATCCTCCGTCGGACTGACTAGTCTGGGGGGAATCGACCACGATAGTCCCGGGGACGCAGCCCTCACGCTGACCTGCCGCGG
>NW_015168654.1:2302390-2319374 GCF_001447785.1 Gekko japonicus
CGCCGCCCCCCCCTCGCCCGGGCCCGGAGAGGAGGTGTCGCCGCCGCCGCCGCCGCCTCTTCCGCGCCGCTCCATCCAGGCGGGGCCCCGAGGCGAGAAGGTGCCCAGCAGCCCCCGACGGCCCAGCGCCCCCGGAGAGAGCCGAGGCGAGACGCCGCCGCCGCAGAGCTACCTGACCGGTGCCGCCCGCTGGGAGGACTGGCCGGACGGCAGCAGCGAGTCCCGCAGCGCCAGCCACGCCGCGCCAAGCCCCGCCCGGCGCCCGCGAAGCAGCCCGCCTCCGCCTCCTCCTCTCAGCCCCAGGCAGCTCCAGGGATCCCCCACCCCGCGCACGGGTGGGCCAGAAGGGGGCCTCAGCCCTGGTCAGTGTTCCCTCTAAGCTGAGTTAGTGTGAGCTAGCTCACAGTTTTTTAGCCTCCGGCTCACACATTTTTGTCTTAACTCGGGAAGGATGGCTCCAGAGCAAACTGATTTATGCAGTAGCCAAATCACTCGCTCACAACTTTAATGCCAGTAGCTCACAAAGTAGAAATTTTGCTCACAAAACCCCACAGCTTAGAGGGAACATTGGCCACCCACGGGGGAGGGAGAGCAGGTGCCCAAGTCGATCCTTTTGGGGCTCTTGCCTGCGTGGGTCTGAACTGGCCACGGGTGTGTGTGGGGGGGTAAGGGACAGCGTTCAACAGCTTGCCGACCCCACCGGGATGGAGCTTCAGTGGGTGCCTCCCATGCGCCTTCCAAGCAGTGCTCTCTCTCCGATGATCCACCCCCACACCATCTCCTACTTGAGAGACCAGACCTCTGCAAAGCTGTGCGATGGACCATCTTTGTAGCTGTTCGAACAAGTTCACATTTCCCTGCTTGCAGGGAAAGCCTCTCAGTTTGAACAATACAGTTTAGTTTGGCAGCATCAGGACTGGTGGGTAACAACAGTTTCTTATGCACCACCAGCATTGCTCATCAGATAAGCAGCAGACAACCCACGCCCACCCTACTTTACTGGAGGGAGGGGTGGGGAAAACTGCTCCGCACCGCAGTACCATTTCCTGGTCTCCTCTTCTCTTGGTTTTCTTTCAAGGCTCATCTCAAAAAACCTTGGCATGCATCTTTCCCTCCCAAGGCCTTTAAACAGCAGGTCTGGTCTCCATCTTTTCTCTTTACCCTGCAGGGTTGATGCTGGTGCAAGCAAGGAAAATGCAAGGGATTGGGGGAGAGGTTTGAATGACCACTACAATTTCCAACTAGAAATGATGTTATTTTATCTGTTAGTCCCCCATGAAACTACAAACAGGTGTGCAATGACCCAAGTCACTTTTATTTCTGTAATGTATTCACCTCAAACCGTGTGCGTGGCCATTTCGCCACGCGGTCAGGCGAAGCGACCGAGCTTCGCTCTCAGGAACAATGGGACATGTGGACCCTAGCCGGCACCTATCGGCAGGCTAGGCTCCTGGCCGAGAGCCTATGGAACTCTCAGCCACTGTAAATAGCCAGTCACTTGTGTGTGTGTGTGTGTTTGGGGTGTGGGGTTGTGCACATATAAACCAGCATGCGAGCTGGTGACTCTCGTCTTGTTCTGAGCTGAAATAAAGTATGAGAGCTGAAATCACTAGTAAGTCTCAGTACTTTTCAGTTTCCTTCCTGGAATATATGACGTTTTGGCTCTCGCCTTGTGGAACAGCCTGCCTGAGGAGGCCAGGAATATGTTTTTCAGTTATCTTGTACAGACACTGCCTTGTATGAGGAGCCACAAAATGTGCAAAGAGGGCTTTTCTGCACAGGTAATAAGGCTGCACAGTACAAAATGGTTTTATAAACTGGCTTGGATAAATTATTAGGGACTGTGGTCTATATCGCTGTGCCTATGTAATTTCTGTCCTGCTTAATGTGTCATGTGAATACTTATGCTGTGCTTCAGTTCTGGTGGTTCCAGACCAATGCTCCCTCTAAGCTGTGGAGTCTTGTGAGCAAAAATTCTACTTGGTGAGCTACTGGCATTAAAGTTGTGAGCAAGCAATTTGGCTACTGCACGGGTTCCCAAAGTGGGCAATACCCTGAGGGGCGCTGGAACGATCCAGGTGGGTGGTAGGGGCCTTGGGTGCAAATTTGTCACTGCATCTTTTTGTCCACTTTTTGAAGGTAGATTTCCAGAGGGGCACTGAGTAATTTTTTTTTTTTCTGAAAAGGGTGGTAGGCCAAATAAGTTTGGGAACCTATGGGCTACTGCATAAATTAGTTTGCTCTGGAGCCATCCTTCCTGGGCTGAGAGAAAAATTTGTGAGCCAGAGGCTAAAAAACGTGAGCTAGCTCACACTAACTGAGCTTAGAGGGAACCTAGTGCATTGGTTATTGGATCTCCCATTTTGTTGACTGTAGTGTCTCCCTCTGTGTAATCTGCCTTGAGTCCCTGTGAGGAAGGCGGACTATAAACAAACATAAGAAAGTGGTTCTCTAACTTCTAAACCGACTGTTCTTTTAAAAACCCACTAACAAAATTAATCCATACTTCTCTCCCCCATCCCTAGATTAAAAGCAGCAATCTCATACCAGTTAACACTGAAGTGTATATTGTATTTTCATGTTTAGTATTGATAGCTAGATAGGATTACTGAGTAACAGACTGTATTTATTGGCCTTTTTGCACATAATGCAGGGGCCACTGAGCCTCCTTTACAAATCACCCTCTTCTTCCTCCTCCTTCTGGGTCACACCCCACCTGGAACTGGCCTAAGAGCATAAACTATCATGTTTCACAAGTGCATGAGCGTCTGTGACTACACACACAGCTTCTTTGGGGATTATTGCTATGAATGGGAACCCAGGCAGTTTGGGAAGCTACAGGTTCAGTTTGATTCCCCACCTGCCTCCTTGGCAGCCAACAGAATATGTTTTTCAGTGATCTTGCACAGACATTGCCTTGTATAAGCAGGCAACAGCACAGGATTTTTATTTGTTTTTTTCCAATTTACTTCCTTTATAGCCCACCTTTCTCACTGAAACTCAAGTTGGATTACAAAACGTAGAAAGCAATACAATCAAACAGCATCGGGCATCCAATAAACAGGACTAGGATTCCAGAATTTAGAAAATGATACAAACAGAAAACTGGCCAAGGCATGAAGTACCATAATGCAAAGAGCAGATTACAAAGGTAGAAGGCAACACGGTAAAAGCAAGGTGGTGAATTTAATCAGGGCCGGGCATGGATAGCCCAGGCTAACCCGATGTCATCAGATCTCGGAAGCTAAGCAGGGTTGGCCCCGGCTAATATTTGGATGGGAGGCCTTCAAGGAATTCCAGGGCCACTATGCAGAGGCAGGCAATGGCAAACCACCTCTGAACGTCTCTTACCTTGAAAACCCTACTGAGTCGCCATAAGTCAGCTCTGACTTGACAGCAACAACAACAAAATATAATAACCGCTGCAATAGACTACGATCCTTATAAAACTACCTTCCTGAGCTGTTCCATTGTACTGCAGTTTTGATTGTTGGTAAAAAACAAACAAAAAGGCCCTCCTGAACAATTATGTTTGGCACACTCTGTGGAATGAGAGACAGTGTGTGTGCAGGGGGTCTTCCTGATCTCCTCCGGCAGGCCATTCCTCTGGGTGGGAGCCCCCATCCCCACAGAGCTGGAGGACAGCTCCTCAAATTCCTTCTCCCTCTGTGGGAAAATTCCTTCTGGAAAGAAGTGGCCCAGAAATCTCTCCACCCTGCCTCTTTCCGCATCCAGCCTCCACTGGGCAGCATGCCTCCAGCTGACTACTCATATAAACCGGATTTCTCTCTCTGGCACAATGGCAAGTGGGTTGGAGACAATAGCCCGCTTAGGCAGGGATGCACCGCTGCCAAAGAGTTGTTTATAGCACGATTCCCCCTCCTTGTGCTCCAGAGAGCTCAAAGCATCCTAGTGATGATGAAGACACTGCACAATTCCTTTTGTCCTGAAACAGATACTGGGAAGTAGGCAGAATCTGTCTGAGACACAGACAGAACAACATAGTCCAATGAAGCATTGCCCCCCAAATGGTTTCACTGGTGTTCCAGTGTGCAACTTAGGGGGAAATTCTGCTACTATAAAACTGGTATAGATGCTGGAAAACTATCTCCCTGGACTGTCCTTGGAATAATGGATGTGGGCAAAAGTGTAACCATAGGTGCCATTTGCTGGCTATGACACAAACGACCATGGCACCTGGGAGGTCTTGGGGCCACTATTTATCCATTTTAAATATTATCTCCTTGCAAGTTGCAAAGAGAAGTCCTACATCACCAACCTTTTGGAGTTCTTTGAGGAAGTGAACAAGCATGTAGACAAAGGTGACCCGGTAGACATTATATACCTGGACTTTCAAAAGGTTTTTTACAAGGTTCCTCACTAAAGACTCCTCCTGAGTAAACTTAGCAGTCATGGGATACAAGGATGGGTTCTCTAATGGTTTGGAAACTGGTTAAATGACAGGAAGCAAAGAGTATGAATCAATGGACAGTTCTCCTAATGGAAGGAAATAAGCAGTGTGGCCCCACAAGGATCAGTATTGTACTTACTTTATTCATCAGTGATCTGGAACAAGGGGTGAGTAGTGTAGTGGGCAAGTTTGTAGATGACACCAAATTATTAAGGATGGTGAAAACCAAGACTCTCTAAAGAGCTCCAAGAGGCCCTCCACAAACTGGATGAGTGGGCAATGTGGCAAATGAAGTTCAGTGTTGCTAAGTGTAAAGTGATGCACATTGGGACAAAAAATTCCACCCTCAGCAGTCTGAAGGTGTCTGAACAGTATTGAAAACAGATCAGCCAATATCATAATGCCCCTATATAAATCAATGGTGCGATTTCATTTGGAATACTGTGTGCAGTTCTGGTCACCACACCTTAAAAAGGATATTATAGCTTTGGGAAAAGTGCAGAAAAGGGCAACTCGAATGATAAAAGGGTTGGAACACTTTCCCTATGAGGAAAGGTTAAGGTGCTTAGGGCTCTTTAGTTTGGAGAAACGACAACTGAGGGGTGACATGATTGAGGTTTATAAGATTATGCATGGGAAAGAGCAGGTAGAGAAAGAGGTACTTTTCTCCCTTTCTCACAATACAAGAACTCGTGGGCACTCCATGAAATTTCTGAACGGTCGGGTTAGAATGGATAAAAGGAAGTACTTCTTCACTCAAAGAGTGATTAACACTTGGAATTCACTGCCACAGGAAGTGGTGGCGGCTACAAGCGTGAACGGCTTCAAAAGGGAATTAGATAAGCATATGGAGCAGAGGTCCATCAGTGGCTATTAGCCACAAGGTATAGATAGGAGCTCTGGGGCAAGTTATGCTCTGTCTTCTTGGTGCTTGTCTTGGGGTCATAGAGGATAGCTCAATGAAAGTGTCGGCCCTGTGTGCTGCAGTAGTGAAAAAGGCAAACTCTGTGTTAAGGATTATTAGGAACGGGATTGGAAATAAAACGGCCAGTATTGTAATGCCCCTGTACAGATCTATGGTGCGACCTCATTTGGACTACTGTGAGCAGTTCTGGTCACCATATCTCAAAAAGGATATTGCAGAGCTGGAAAAAGAACAGAGGGGGCAACCAAGATGATTAGGGGGTTGGAACATCTTCCATATGAGGAAAGGCTGAAGAGTCTGGGAATTTTCAGTTTAGAAAAAAGACAACTAAGTGGGGATGTGATAGAGGTTTATAAAATTATGCATGAGGTAGAGAGAGTTGACAGATAAATTTCTCTCCCTTTCCCAAAAGACTAGAACTGGAGGGCATCCAATGAAGCTGATGGGCAGTAGGTTCGGGACAGACAAAAGGAAGTACTACTTTATGCAGAGGATATAGTGATGGCCACAGGAATAAACAGATTCATGGAGGATAAGTCTACCAGTGGCTACTAGCCTTGGTGACTGAGAGGAACCTCCACATTCAGAGGTACTAAACCTCTGAATCCCAGAGCCAGGAGGCAACATCAGGGGAAGGCCTCGGCCTCTGTGCCCTGTTGTTGGCCCTCCAGAGGAACAGGTTGGCCACTGTGTGAGACAGGATATTGGACTAGATGGACTATTATTCTGGTCCAGCAGGGCTCTTCTTATATTCTTAATGACACCAAAACAATATAAAACTCCAACAGCAAGATAAGAACAAAGCAGCTTTCCCTCACTTATTTATCATTTTCATTTACAGTCCACGATTCTTGGTGGTGGAAAGTACAGTTGACTTATGGCAACCTTGTAAGCCCTCCTATGTGCCTATGCACAGGGGAGCAACTGGCAGAAAACACCCTTTACCATCTTTTACTGCCCAACACCCTCTGTGTGTGAGTACTAGCCATGTCTGACCTAGAAGTAGGCCAGAGTGTGGCTTAGAAATGTAGGTATTCAATGCAAGAGACGTTCACAGGTGGTTTGCCATTGCCTGCCTCTGCATTCACGACTCAGGAGGACTCCCTTGGTGGTCTTCCATCTAAATGCCAGCCAGCATTGACCCTGCCTAGCTTCCGAGATCTGAGAAGACTGGGGCTAGCCTGGGCTGAGACTCAAGACAGATTACAACTGTGATTTTAAAAACACACACACACAACTTTTCAGGCAATTAGTAAGTGGATTACAAGATATGCTAACAAGGTTTAGATCTAACAGCCTAATGCTGTCCAAAATGAAACTGTTTTGCACCCTAGCAAATGTGGTATAGTGATTAAGAGTGTTGGACTGGTTAAATCCTCACTAGTACCATGGAAGCTTGCTGGGTGGCCTTGGCCCAGTCACATTCTCTCAGCCTCACCTACCTCACAGGGTTGTTGTGAGGATAACACGGAGGAGGGCAGGAGAATGCTGTAAGCCACTTTGGGCCCCCACTGGGAAGAAAGGCAGGTACAAATGAATTGAATAAATACATTTTGTGTGTTGGGGCTGGGATTATTGCTAGTGACACTGCTGGTGACAAAAGATACAGCCGTCTCTCACCAGTGCACAAGCAGTTTTTGAACTCCTCCCTTTCTTTAACAGCCAGTGTGGTATGGTGCTTAGAGTGGTGGAATAGGATCTAGAAAACCAGGGTTCAACGCCTACCTCTGTCACAGAATCCTGCTAGGTGACCTCGGACCAGTCACTCCCTCTCTCTACCTCACAGGATTCTTGTTGTGAGGATAAAATGGAGGAGAGGAATACGATGTAAGCTGCTGGAGAGAAAGGTGGACTATGAAACAAGCAAGTCAAGGTCAAGGTCAAGGTTCCCTTGCTCGAAAGCCAGTTGAATCTGACTCTAGGGTTGCGGTGCTCATCTCCATTTCAAAGCCGAAGAGCCAGCGCTGTCCGAAGACGTTTCCGTGGTCATGTGGCCGGCATGACTAAACACCAAGGCGCACGGAATGCTGTTACCTTCCCACCGAAGTGGTACCTATTTATCTACTTGCAATTTCTTGCTTTCGAACTGCTAGGTTGGCAGGAGCTGGAACTAGAGACGGGAGCTCACTCCGTCATGCGGCACTTGGGTCTCGAACTGCTGAACTACTGACCTTCCACAGCCTGCAGTTCAGCGTCTTAACCACTTGAGCCACTGCAGCTCCACGAAACAAGCAAACACGCAAACAAATAAATGGATTCTTTCACGTGTTCAGTCCTTTGGTCTTTATTTATGGGCGGAGAAGTCAAACACAGCCATCTCTTCTTGGTATTTCAGAATTACCCACACACACTTCATAAGGTATAACTCTGCTGTGGAGTCTGGATTTCTTTCAAGATGCAAAGAGGCTGCCTTCACCAGTAAGGCAACCCCACCCCTCTACAGTCACATGAACCTGCCTTACGAGTCAGACCATTGGTCTGGCGAGGTCGGCACTGCCTATTCTGACTGGCCAGGGCCTCCAAGGTCTGAGGCAGAGGTCTTTCCCATCACCAGTTTACTCGATCCCTTTCACAGAGATGCCAGGGATTGAGCCTGGAACTCTCTGTATGCATAGCCAATGCTCTAGCACTGAGCCACTGCCTGTCCTCGAACAGTCACACCTTCTCTGCAGAAACTGGGCTACTGTAATGAGTGAAGTCATTCCTGTAGAAGTAGGAATCCTTTGGATTGTCCTTTGGATTGGTAAAGTCATTCTTTATGGACCCATCTCAAAGGGTAGCAGCTCGAGATCTCTTATCACCAATATGGGATTGGTCCTGGGGGGCTCTATAGGGTACAGTCTTATCCACTATGCTATTCAATCATTTGAAGAAATCATTTGGAGCTTTGGAATTGGATGCTGCCAGGATGGAGACAACACCCAGCTCTATATTTTCTCTCTCCAAATCTCCTGGTGATGCAGTAGAGGTCTTGAGATACAGCCTGACTGCTGTGATTAAATGGCTGAGAGGGAACAAATTGAAACTGAACCCTGGCAAAATGGAGGTAATGCTGATTGGGAACCTGCAGTCAAATTTGGGCTATAATATGTCCCACTTTTGATGGGGTTCAGCTGATCCTTGCAGACTTGGCTAAAAGACTTAGGGTTATACTGGACCAGCATTTGACTGGAGAAGCAAATTAATTCTTCCAATTTAGTTTAGCCTGGACTCAGCTGTTCTGGCCACCTGGATGCATGCCAGGATAATGTCAAGACTAGACTACTGTAAGGTACTCTATATAGGTCTTCCCCTCAAAATCAGTCAATTGCATGCACACTGATTAAACATTGTTGGTCTTAAAGGCATCACTGAAGTCAAATTTTGTTCAGAAACTCCAGTTAGTGCAGAATGCCATAGCTGGGTCATTGTCAGGAACTAGGTAGTACATGCATATTATACCCCTTTGGCATTCACTTCATTGGCATCCCATTAGTTACCGGGTTCAATTCAAGGTACTGACCATCACCTATAAAGCCTTTTGTGCCCTTGGGCCTGCATATCTGCAGGACAGCCTCTCCTTCTTTGCCCCACACAATAACTTCACTCATCTGAACAGGGCCTTCTACAGGTGCCACTGTGCAAATGGGCAAGACCAATAATAGCCCGTACGTTTGCCTTCTCTGTTGTGGTCCCCACCCTGTGGAATGGCCTGCCTGAGGAGGCCAGGAAGGCTCCTACTCTTTTGGGTTTTTGCAAACTGTGTAAAATGGAACTGTTCAGGAGAGCATTTTTATAAATGAAAGGTGGTGGAAAGTGCCATCAAGTCACAACTGACTTATGGCAACCCTGTAGGGTTTTCAAGGCAAGAGACATTCAGAGGTAGATTCCCGTTGCCTGCCTCCACGTCATGACCCTGCTACTCCTTGGAGATCTCCCATCCAAATGCTAGCCAGGGCTGACCCTGCTTAGCTTCCAAAATCTGACAAGACTGAGCTAGCCTAGGTTAGGGTATAAATTAATAGGACTGCATTAGAACAGAATGATTCGGGAAGATCTTTTACTAGAGGGAACAGAACTGTTGGCTATACTACTAATATGTATTATCTGTAGCTGTATGCGTTATATTACTACTTATGTAATGCCATTTCTTGCATTGTTAAACATGTCGTGTTTAATACTCTTTGTTTCAAATTTCTGCAATCCTAGATGTATTATATTGTTTGTTAGATGTCTATGCATCCTATTGATTGTACTGACATATTATGCAATCCACCTTGGGGCTCAATGAGAAAGGCAGACTATAAATAAATAGATAGATAAGAATGGACATGTTTGCCCAGGATCCCTATGGCCAATTGACTTTGATGAAAACAATCTCAGAGGTGGCCTTGGGGAACACAACAGAGCATCTATTGCTTTATTTATTTATTTAAAACATTTTTAATGCTCACTTTCTACCCTATTATGGTCTCCAAAAAGGAGAACATGAGAATATTAAAATATCTCAACAATTAAAAAATAAATAAATAATTTATCAAGCGTTCAGCTTGATAAGATTTTCCCTTACAGTCTTCAAGTATGGCCCTCTTGAGAGTCCCTTGGACTGCAAAGGAGATCAAATCAGTCAGTCCTAGAAGAAATCAACCCTGACTGTTCCCTGGAAGGCCAGATACTGAACCTGAAGCTCAAATACTTTGGCCACCAAATGAGAAAGGAGCACTCACTGGAGAAGACCCTGATGCTTGGAAAGACTGAAGGTCAAAAAAGAAGGGGATGGCAAAGGAAGAGATGGTTAGATAGTGTTATTGATGCAACGAACATGAAATTAAGCAAACTCCGGAGCACGATGGAAGACAGGAGGGCCTGGCGTGATGTGGTCCATGGGGTTGCGAAGAGTTGGACTCGACTGTGCAACTGAGCAACAACATGGCCCTCTAACGCAGAGGTGTTGAACTCATTTGTTACGAGGGCGAGATCTGGCATAAATGTCACTGTGGCTGCGGTCACACGGAACAGAAGCCACACAAGTGAGACGGAAAACAGGCGGAGTTTCCGGGCGCGATCTCACCAGCACATCTGGGAAGCGTAGCACTCCCGTGGCACAACCGAGGCTTCCAGCCGAAACTGTGTGGCAAAAAACTAGTACCTCGGAGGGACTAGTTTCCGGAAACTGCGGGGCAAGGGCGGGCGTCTGATCACGTTTCCGGTGGCATCCGGCGCCCGCCCATGTCCCCTTGCAAATAAGGTGTTGGTTTTTTTTGTCCACGTCTCTGTGGATGCGCACACGCACCCAACGGAGCATGCGCATTCGTCGTGTACACACAAAACAAAAACAGTTTGCCGCAGCGCGCGCTTCTTCGTTGCGCACCGGCTTGTCCTGTGATCAGCACCTCTCCCTTGCCATGGAACCTCCACGGTACCTCCACAGGACCTCCACAGGAGGTCTGATCGAGTAACTGTGCAGTAGTTTGCCCCAGGGCAAACAGCCACGCTTCTCCCACGCAGTTTCCTGCCCGTGTGACCGGGGCCTTAATATACTAACAAAGCCAGTCACCAGAAAAAAAATATGTTACCGATAACTTCTGTAAACAAGACAATATGTATTTTATATGCTTTTTAATGTGTTTATAGATTTTGTATAAATTGATAATCTTTCTATAATTAATATTCTTTCAGTTGTCATATTTATACAGAATTATTGCAATACATTTCATACATTAATATATTCATAAACACTGGCAAAAATACACAGGCACTAAAGTTCATATGACCAAAATTAGAGAACATAAGAATATAAGAGATGACAATGTTGGATCAGGCCAAAGGCCCATCCAGTCCAACACTCTGTATCGCACAGTGGCCAGAAATACCAGTGCCATCAGGAGGTCCAGCAGTGGGGCCAGGACATTAGAAGCCCTCCCACTGTTGACCCCCCCAAGCACCAAGAAGACAGAGCATCACTTGCCCCAGAGTCCCTATCTATACCTTGTGGCTAATAGCCACTGATGGACCTCTGCTCCATATTCTTATCTAATTCCCCCTTGAAGCCGTCCATGCTTGTAGCCGCCACCACTTCCTGTGCCAGTGAATTCCAAGTGTTAATCACTCTTTGGGTGAAGAAGTACTTCCTTTTATCTGTTCTAACCCGACCGCTCAGCAATTTCATGGAGTGCCCACGAGTTCTTGTAAAACAGAATTCTTGAAAAACAGAAGATTAGATTAGAAGCATCTCTCACAGATTCAAACACCCAGCTGTTACCAATAATTCTCAGATGTCTTTCATATTCATAACAGTAGTCCCAGTTTACAATCATTTTACAACAGTCAAATACTCAAAATACAAACATGCTTAAACATTAACACTCTTACAGTATTTCCTTTATTTAACGGTCATTGATAATTGACACCTCTTGCTCTGAACTATTGCATCAAAATCTGGAGTCAATGTCTGTGCCGCAGCAGTCTTGAGTATGCTGTTTAGGTGTGCATCTGTAAACTGAAAATATACTTTTAATTTATTGACATTTATTACAGAAAAGAGCTGTTCACAAGCTACATTGTCCCAAACATAGATAGAATTTTAGAAGCAAAAGCCTTAAGTTGGGGGTAATTTGGACCCCAAAACTGGTAAAATTTGCTAATGACAATTTCAGAAAGCTTATCCTGCAGAACAGCATCACATTGCTCCCCTACCTACCTGCGATTTGTGGCATCCTTTCATTGGTAGGTGGGGAGCAGTGTGAATGTCCCATTTTGTCAACTGTACTGACTCACTCTGTGTAATCTGCCTTGAGTACACCTCCCACCTTAGAGAAATTTTTCCTGCTCATCCCTCCTCTCTGGAGCACAAGTAATCCCAGGGGTCCTTTTCCCTCTCTGAAAATACACTTCCCCACTATGCTAGATCAGCAACTCTTTTATCTGCAACCCTAGAAGCATTTTTGTGTGTGAAGCAGGGTTTCTTCCCCACTTAGGCCCTTCTTGCACTGACAGCTTGCTCCGGGGAATCCAAGGAGTCAAGCCTTAAGGGTTGACTTCACAGTCGCACGCATTCCCTCTGCACAGGTTTCCCCCGTTCAGGTTTATTTATTTGTGTATCCTGTATGCATTCTGCATCTACAAGCAAAACCTGATTTTTTTTAGCTAACTGGCTGCCAAACCCTCCCTCCATGATTTTGCAAAAAGAAAGGGGGGGAAATCCAGACCCACACATGCATGGCTGACACATTTGGGAGCAGGGAATCCCCCAGTCCTTTATATTTACTGATTCCTTCTTATGCTCTCTCTGGCTTTTTAAAAGTTTGCCTGAGTGGGAAGACACATTCTCTTTTGTCTTTGGAGAAGGAGGGAAAGAAAACAGAACAGGGAAGGAGCGTCAACCTAAAGAGAGAGAGGTGGAAACGGGTGAGGGCAGTGGGCAGTCCTTGAGTATCTGCAGAAATGATTCGACTTTAGAAAGGAGTAGCAATTTGAAAGTGGATGAGAACAAAGAATCACTGCAAAAGGAGTTTTTGTAGCTGTGGGGCAACAGTGTGCTGTAAGCGGTCTGAATGCAGATTCCTGTAAACAAATGCAGAAACAAGAGAATACCCTGAAACAATGTGAAAGTGATAGCGGGGGGGGGGGGGGGCGGCGCAGACGTAGACAACAGTGCAGAATGGAAGAATAGGATGTGCTCAGAGACCGAGGGAAAATACGGGTGCAGAAAGGGCCTTAGAGAGGTCCACCTAAAACGTACACATATAATATAAACTCTCCAAGGAACTGGAGCTACAGCTCTCAGCACTTGCTCAATCCACCGCAAAAATGATGACCCCTTCCACAGATTCACCAGCCACCTGCCAATGCCCAGAACTCCTAAACCAGCCTTTTCTCCCACTACCTCTGTGTGATTCATCCACACCAATCCAGTCTCCTCCAAACCTCGTCTGCTCCCACTGACAACTCCTTTCCTTGGACTCAGCCCCACTGAGAGACCTGGCCTTCCACAAAGACACACATATACACCCCGTGGTGCTAAGGTTTGAGCATGGGGACAAACAACTGGGAGACCCTGGTTCATAAGCCCCACCCTGCCATGGAAGTTGCTGGGTGACTTTGGGCCAGTCACTCTCTCAGCCTAATGTACCCTGCACAGTTGTTGTGAGAACAAAAACACAGATGGGGAGAACAATACTTGTAAATTGCTTTAGGTCCCTATTTGGGAAGAAAAGCAAGGTACAGATGTCTAGAAAATAAACATGATGCAACAAAATCGAATTAAGTCTTTAAGGTGGCTCAAGACTCCTGTTTTATTTTCGCCTCCAACTACACCCCTGCTCTTGCATCCCACTCCCCCGACACAAACACTCAGGAACTTTCCTCACCGCAGCAGCTATATTTCTGCTCCCCACCCATGGCTTCCCAAGCACAGTTCCCACCACGCACCCCATTGCACGCTCTTCATCTCTTCCCTTCTGTGCCCTCCCTCCAGTCCCTTATACACCTGCCCCCAGATACACACTGGCATTCCCATTCCTACACTTCCCCTAACACCCATTTCCATCAGCAGCTCCTCCCCCCACCTTCACACATAATGACTTTCTCCCTCCCTCCCTTCTTCCTTCCCTCCTCCCAAAGGGTCGCTTCTCTGGCAATGTGGCAGAGAAAGAGCAAGAGAGAGAGGCAGAGGAGGAGAAGGTGGCAGTGACTGGTAAAAGAGGTGCCACATGTTTGACATCCCTGCTCTAAATTCTTGATTTAAAGAAGCATTTAGACCAGGGCTGTCAAACATGTGGCCCAGGGGCCAGATCAGGCCCCCAGAAGGCTTCTATCAGGCCTGCAGTGGAACTGGCCATCTCCTGCTTCCAGTTCTGCTGCTGCTGCTGCATCATAGCTTGCTTTGCCAGACTCTCTTAATCATTCAGCCATGTCATGTTTTAACCTGAGTCCTAGACTCAGAACTCTGAGCATGAGATTTCTGTGGTGAATGCCAATAAATCAAAAGTTTACAGATACACACTTGAACAGCATACTCAAGATTGCAACAGCACAGACATTTTGATGCAATAATTCAGAGCAAGAGGTATCAGTTATCAGATAAAAAAGGTAAAGGTTCCCTTGCTCGAAAGCCAGTCGAATCCGACTCTAGGGTTGCGGTG
Source organism: Gekko japonicus (assembly GCF_001447785.1). Classification (NCBI taxonomy): domain Eukaryota; kingdom Metazoa; phylum Chordata; class Lepidosauria; order Squamata; family Gekkonidae; genus Gekko; species Gekko japonicus. The sequence continues at coordinate 2,316,849 of NW_015168654.1, forward strand.
CTCATCTCCGTTTCAAAGCCGAAGAGCCAGCGCTGTCCGAAGACGTTTCCGTGGTCATGTGGCCGGCATGACTAAACACCAAGGCGCACGGAACGCTGTTACCTTCCCACCGAAGTGGTTCCTATTGATCTACTTGCAATTTCTTGCTTTCGAACTGCTAGGTTGGCAGGAGCTGGAACTAGAGACAGGAGCTCACCCCGTCTTGCGGCACCCGGGTCTTGAACTGCTGAACTACTGACCTTCTACAGCCTGCAGTTCAGCGTCTTAACCACTTGAGCCACCGCAGCTCCTTAGTTATCAGATACTGTTAAATAAAAAAATATATTGCAAGAGTGCTAATTTTCTAAGCATGTTTTTATTTTAAGTAAAAAAAAATCTTTGTGTTTGTGTCCTTTATAAAGTTTATATCTCTGCTATCTGGCATTACATTTTATGACGCAGGTGACCCAGCCCAACAAGGTCTCATTTCTGTCAGATCCAGCCCTCATAACAAATGAGTTCGACACCCCTCATTTGAACCCTGTTTAGCATGCTAAATATATGTGCCTATTGCATTTTTACTCTACACTCCTCAAAGGAGGGTTGCAAAGTTCTCCCCTACTCACAACAACCCTCTCAGGTAGGCTAGGCTAAGCAAGAGTGACTGGGCCCAGTGAGGGGCAGCATAGTGGAGTGGTTAGAGCGTCAGACTAGGATCTGGGTGAGCCAGGTTCAAATCCCCACTCAGCCACGAATGCTTGCTTGGTGACCCTGGCCAGTCACACAATTAGCCTTGCCTACCTCACACGGTTGTTGTGAGGATCAAATGGAGAAGGAGAGACTGTTGTAAGGCACCTGGAGTTCCCATAAAGGAGAACAGTGGAGTATAAATAAAAGAAATAAAATAAACTTCATGGCAGAGTGGTAACTGGAACCCATTCTGACATCCTAACGGCACCATACTAGCTATGCACATTCTTTTGTTTCTCAGCTTTCAGAATCCTATTCTGTTTCCTGCCAGGTGTCCTAAAAGGAAAGGCTGAGGGACTTGGGACAGTTTAGTCTGGAGAAGAGGAGGCTGAGGGGGGGACATGATTGCTCTCTTTAAGTATTTAAAGGGCTGTCACTAAAGGGAGGGCAAGGAGCTGTTCCTGTTGGCAGCAGAGGATAAGGACTCACAATAATGGGTTTAAATTAAGGGCGGGAGGGTACCGGCTAGATATTAGGAAAAACCTTTTTACAGTAAGAGTTGTGCAACAGTGGAATCAGCTGCCTAGGGAGGTGGTGAGTTCCCCCTCACTGGCAGTCTTTAAGCAGCGTCCGGACAAACTCTTGTCGGGGATGCTCTAGGCTGATCCTGCGTGGAGCAGGGGGTTGGACTAGATGGCCTGTAATGGCCCCTTCCAACTCTGTGATTCTATGATTCTATGAGATCTAGTCGGACAGAGATCTCCACAACAGGTGCCCTAATCTCTGTCCGACTACACTTTCACAACTGAGCCTGCATTTGGTCAAGCCTGAGTTGGTCAAGCCTGAGTTGCAGTTTGTTGGTGCTCATCTGTTAGGCAAATAATATCGCTGCCCTTGGCTGGGAGTTTTGGTATCCCTGAGATCATCTAAAAAGGGAACCTGATAGGGGAATAACGACCCAATACTGCATCCACGAGGCATACCCCTGGAATGGAGCCCTACAGATCAGCTGAGCACAGGGCAGGCCTGTGTGGTTCTGGGGCTTGGACCCCATGGAGGATTTCCCCAGACGGAAGGGATTTCCATCGATGGAGTGTGATTTCCCCTGCCTCCACTCTCCCACTGCAACCCAAAATACCCCTGAAAGGCTTCTCCTGGTAGGGGGAAGAGACATACCCCCCGGAACAGCACGAGGTGTGTCATAGATCTGCAGAGGGAATTAACAAAAATCACCTTCCATCCATCCATGGAAATTTCCCATGAGATCCAAGCCGTAGTTTCCCCACAGAGAGCTGCCCTATGCAGTAAGGATGCCGATGACATGTGAACACAACATGAAACTGCCTTATCCTGAGTCAGACTATCAGTCTATCAAAGCCAGCACTGGCTACTTCAGGGATCCCCAACGTGGTGCCTGTGGGCACTGTGGCTGTAGTGTATTCAAAGCTGCCTTGAATGCATGAGATGTTGTGAAACATCTAATTGAAGTGTAATGTAAAGATTCGTCCTGGGCTAGGATCCAAATCCATCCAATCGTGTTACTAGCCCAGGAAGCACCTAACCAATCACCTTCAAGCAATCTCCCTGAGTGGGAACATCCGTGATTGGGCTTTATGTGAACAACCTTATTGGTTGGTATTTGTACAGTGGGTGTGGCTACATTAGCCGGGAATGTTTCAAAGCAGGACAGCTGCAATGTAAAGGCTGTTCTGGCTATCAGATGTTGATCCGTGTTGGAGTTGTGTTTGAGTTGAAGAATAAAGCTGTGTTCTTGCTGAATCACTCTCCGATTTCTTTGTTAAGCGAGTGACTTAACAGTGACTTACTTAGGAGTTCCTCATCAAAGGCTCCTAAGTA